>NW_022987720.1:21941468-22106678 GCF_902827165.1 Trematomus bernacchii | reverse complement strand
TTAGCTAACTTCTTCAAAATGGGTCGACCCACCGATGTGGAGACACCCAACACCAAGAAGAATGAACAAACGGGTACATTTCACCTTCAATGTGTCAATTGTTGACTTATATGATGATTTAACCTTCATGAAAAGTTATCAGCGCTTTAATAAGATGTTTGCCATTTCTTTCTCTCTCTCTTCCATCTTTTTATATAGCTGCTTCCAAGAAAGTCATCAAAGCAAAAGAATGTGCCATCAAGCCCAAAGCCCCTGCGGTGGATTCACCAGCAGCTACCACCCCTAAAGAGAAGAACAGTGAAGAACAGAGCAAGAAGACGGCCACCTCGCTGATCCTGTTTGAAGAAGTGGATGTTATTTTCGACGATGACTCAGGGTTTCTAGCTGCCATCAAGACTTTTATGACGACTACAAAGCGGCCAGTTATCCTCACCACCAGCGGTGAGTAGAAGCAGAAAGGTCAAATGACTCGCAGTTTGCTCTGTGTTTATTTTTATTTACGCTCTGTCGGGACTTCTGAGTTCAAATCTAATCCTGCCGGTTTTGTAGATCCTGCTTTCAGCTCCATGTTCGATGGCGACTTTGAAGAGATCATTTTCAAAACACCCTCAATGGTGAGTGGATGATTTCTAAACCTTGTTTTTTTTTTTGGCTTATTGACTGAATGTGGTGATTTTCTTTATTCTACTAATTCATCCAAAAAAGAAAATATATCATTCATACACACAAAGATAAACAAAATTAGTAGAAGCGGGAGGGCTGAAGCATAGCTTATGGGAAGTAGCCCTCCCGTGAATCATCCTAATATAACATTGGCATTATTGCGTCAAAAACTTATAGAAATTAAGGAGTACAAAGAATAAAGAAACTGGGAAAAAATTTATAAATGCATATATATATATATGAATATATGGGTCATTTTCTGCACATGTCAATAGCAGTTGACTATCTTTTTTGAAAAGGAAAATACTATATATAAAAATATATATTGTACACATGTACTTGGCAAATAAATAATAATAATATATGCATATAATAATATATGAATATAAACATTGTGAACACTTATTTTCAAGTTACTTTTTTTACATTCATATGTTCACACATACACAGAATATACATAAGCACCATATGTTCAGGTGTATAAGTACACAAATGCACTCATATACACCAATACAAATATTACAAGGCAATTTCTAGGGCTGAAATAATAATTCAACCGCATAACGATGAAAAGAAATAAGAAGGAAAAAAATAATAAAAAAGTAATGTAAACAATATTAAATAAATAAACAAACTGGTAAGTTATTACTAAAAAAATTAATTGATTCTGGGAATACCCAATATTTGTTAGCTGGAGTAATCTGCAAATATATATTTTTTGATTTGATTGATGCAAATAAAGTATGAGAGGTCAGAGGTATGTAGTGTTTGTGCACCAGTCAGTTATGCATTGGTCCTTCTCTCCCTGGTGCAGTTGGATGCGAGCAGCTTCCTGCAGCTGTTGTGTCTGACGGAGGATGTGAGGACAGACGTCCCGGACATCAGCGCTCTGCTCAGACTCAACGGATGCGACATCAGGCAGAGTTTACTGCAGCTGCAGTTCTGGATGCGCAGCGCAGGAGGCCGCCACCTGACCAGGCCACTGACACACACTGGCAAAAGTGGTGAGCTCTATTTATTTCGAGTGTGTCAAAACATCATTAATCTTTCTTCTTGATCAGGAGGGAGATAGGCTTTTCCATCCCTTCTGTATAACTACCTATTCTGCACTCACCGCCTAAAATCGTTTAAATCACTCGCAAAGCAATAAACTGATTAGCTACAAACACAAAGTAAAATAGAACAGAAGAGCTTTTCTGTTGACCAAAGTCTAGACTTACAACCAAGCATTTGCTACCATGGCCTGAGTTGAAGGTCCCAATCCGCACAGCAACAGGTCTTTTATTGATTTTTAGATTTGAACTGACTTGTATTGTTTCTCCGTGACAGTTTTATATTTAGTATTTTTTTACAGCATAATTGGATTTCTATCTCTCTTGTCATTTTGTAAACCGCTGTGTAGAAAAAGTGCAATACAATAGAATTTGTTATCATTTTTATAAACGACTTTTTTTAACCTGATGTTATTTTTCCGCCTCATTCGCAGAGCTAAAGCCAGAGGCTGATGAAGAGGCGGCAGGCGTGACTCTCCCTCCCTGTGAAAGCGGCTGCACAGAGAGCATGCTGGGTCTTCTGAATGTGGAGCCTGAGCGAGACATGTGGGAGCTGCTCAGGGTAAAACATTACATTACCACAAACACTGCTTAGATGAAGAACATGTACCAAGTTGAGTCCTTGATTCACCCTGTATGTGTTGTCAACAGGTCCGGGCGAGGAGACGTTACGCTGGGAGCTTCTGACTAACTGCAAGCATCGAGGAGTGGACCTGCTCTATTCCAACATGGAGACTCTCTTACCTCTACCACACACACAGCTGACTACCTCCACATACAAACCGGAGCCATCTGTCTCTGCAGCACAAGAACATCCTGCTGATCCAAAAGAGCTGCCATCACATACCAGGTTACTACAAACCTCAGAGTCTGCAGATTGCTCCGAAGACAGCAGTCCAGTGAAGATGTCCAACAGAATGAAGAAGAACAAGAAGCGGCACTGTCTACCTGAAAGGGACGGACTGAACTCCGACTCGGAGTCAGAAGACGATTTTCTATCCCTCTGCAAGCCGCAGGGCGCTCCTCAAGCGAAGGAGGAAGTCAAGGAGACTTTGGTTTCCCAGAAGGTGAAGAGAAAGCCTCTGACTCCTGAGGAGCGGCTAAAAAGTCTCCCCGTCTCGCAGTGTCTAGACTCAATAGCTGACTTTTTCGACAACATGTCGTACATGGACTCCTTGCTTGTTGGGGTGACGAGCGCAGAAATATGTCCTCGCTGGGAGCGGTGCTGAAAGACGGGATGACCGAGGAGTCGCGGCTGGAGTCTGACAGAGAGAGCTGGATGAGAGCAGAGCGCATCATGGAGATCTCTGCCGCTGTGGAGGCTCTGAGCTTCAACAGGTGTCGGGCCGCAGCAGTGGAGACCTGGAGGAAAGCCCAGCAGCTGCAGGGGGAGCTGGGAGAGCAGGCGGCGGCAGAGCTCACCCTGCCTGTAGCTGCTCATTGTGAGGGTTACAGCTTCACCCAGGACGGCCCCTGTCAACCACAGTGAGTGATGCTTGTCATTTCACCGTTTTACATCAACTTTTTATAAACTAATGCACTGTGGCGTAGGGCTGTGCAATTAATCGTATTTTAATCTCGATTTTGGCTTGCAACGATTACGAAAACAACGTAATCGAAATAAAACGATTATTATTTTTATTAAAAAAAAAAAAAATGTAATTATTTATTTTTTTTATTTTTATTTTTTATTGGTTTTTCAGTTGAATTATACTTAAAGTTCAGGGTAATCAACTGTTAAAAACATACTATTCAATTTTTCTTTTTCAATAAATGGATGTTTTCAAAGTAAATGGATAATTGTTTAATCGCACAGCCCCACTGTGGCGTAGTCAACATGGTCAAGGTCGACATTGGTCACTGAATGAACAAATTCTAACCCCAACCAGTTAAACCTCTGAGCCCTAAAGCTAACCCTGAACCCTTTTCACAAAAATATACAACTCTTTATGGAAACAGCTAAATAACAGCTAGAAATGGGGATATCTCAAAAATGTCTTTAGTGCAGAATAATAGTTGTAATGCCATAAATCATAAAAATAATAAATACAAATGTTTCACTTTGCCTTTCCCAAATATTGAGATCTCACCATGTCTAAAGTGTATAACTATATATTTGTAAAAGCTATACTTGCATCCTCTCGTTTCCTCCCATCTTTGCTCCGGGTAATCTTATATGTTGTTACTTCTCCTGCTGAAGTGCTTGTCTCCAAAGATTAGTTCAGGGACATCTGTTGATGTTTTTAAAATGTCTTGATATGATGTGTTATTTAACTTATTTTTGTGGGGAAAAAATAAAAGATTATTTTCAAAGCTACAGAAGGGGTTGCGGGGCTCATAAGGACCAGTTAAGATAAGATATACTTAATTGTTTTGGGCTTCAACGCCACAATGTAACCATAGACTCATGCATAAGAAGTTCAAAGGCTGATAAAGTGTTTCGATGTGTTCCAGGATGGCCCAGCGGAGGAGGGAAGTGATGGACAGTCTGATGTTCAGAGGAGTTTCTGGTACTCTGGGAAACAGACCAGCCGCTGCTCTGGATTATTTACCCGCCCTCCGCACCGTCTGCAGATCAGAGCAGCTGAAGGAGCAGGGCAAGGTTAAACGAAGGTGAGCATGCAAAAACAATAATAAGCTATGTACTTGGCCAAAAGCACTAGGGTCTGGGTTTAAAGCATGGATGTATTTTAAGAACTGAATACGACGGAGGTAGGGCCTCATTCAGTCCTATGAGAACTGCTCCGGCTCATGAAGACAAAATGGCCTGACGCTGTTGAGAGCAAAACCTCACAAATTACCCATCATGCCTGGCTGTCGAGAGCACAAATACCCGTATGCGCGCTCATAGAGCATGCACAGTTGAGTTTACCATTAAGCCCCGCCTCTGATCTCCCGCTCTCGGCTCAGTAGCATGAATGGAGAGAGAAAATAAATCTAGATTCAGCTTTTAGCGTATTTTACAACTTTTAAACTTAATGATATAAATAAGGGCTATAAAAGTGTTCTAACTGGGTTGTTTATTTAGTTTAAAAAAAAAATGATATACTGATTTACAGATGTCTCTTTCCCAATGTAACTCAACGGGAGAAAGTGTTTTTGGGCCCAGTGACGTCACGGACTGACACAAGTTACTGCTGTTTAGGCCACTACGAATATTTGCCTCGGTGTCCGGCACACTTCCTGGGGGCTTGGTTTAAAGTTATGATGTAGGATTTGATTTTGACACAAAGTGCATATAACTGACGGACTACAAATACATGTGTTAAAGTGTAAACAGAAGACTAAGCAGTTTTTTCCCTCCTCTAGGTTCCTGCACTACCTGGAGGCGATCAACCTCGGTCTAGACAAGAGAACTCTGCAGCTCCTGGCTGAAGACTTCCCCTGAACCACTGAGGGGAAAGCTCCATATGAATTGGCTATTTAATTGGAACACTTTTGTTTTTTGTGTCTGCCCCTTTGTCTCTTATGATTCGGACCTGGTCAGAGGTGTGTGCGCACAATGGATGCCGGGTGAGGTTTCCACATATGTATTCCAAGATGGAAATGACTGAATCACTGAATACAGAACATGTATTCTCACCTGAAGGGCGCACAGCTAAATCACCTCAAATGTTGTCACATCTTTAGAATGCACTAAAGAGTTCTACTTTATAAATGTTTGTAATATTAAGCGGTGTGTTTTTGTACAGTTGTGTTTTATTCGTAGAAGCCTCATTTATAATTTTCTTTTGGAAATTGCTTTTGAGGCGCAAATATGTTTCATTGAAGATTTGTATTGGATTCACATGTAAAATAGAGGTTGTAAAGGATGGTATACATTGTTATTCTCCACACAAGTTCACCTACATCACCTTCACACAGTGACTTTTTTAATTTGTTATTTTTTGCTTGTTTTTTAACCTTAAATATGTACACATTCACAGTGGATTTTTGTTGTGACCAAATAAAGGTTTATAACAACTCAATAAATAGATCTCTGTATGTGCTTGAGGTGAGATGATACAGTCAACAACATGTTTCATGCACTGGTCAATTGTTAGTGTTAGAAAATGGAGAAAAGTCATTACAATTACATTATTACATTTTTGTTTTACTAACTTCGTTTATTTGCGTCTTTAAATCTTTCCTAAAATCGCCAAAAGTCAGCTTTAGACATGCATTTGCATATATAAATATAACATTTCCGAAAGCTTGCAATGCAAACATTTGTTGTCTTAATACAACTAATGAACTGCAAGACTTTCAAGAAGATGAGTATTTTTAACTTTATTTCTCCGAATTAGTTTTTTCTCATACTTTTTGAGGAAGAAATCTCCACCAAAATAGCACAAACTTTCCAGCTCCATTTCTATCTATATTCTGAAGGTTTTGTTCATACAGTACATCTTTTAAACCCTTAATTATTGAACATTTGCTTCATAAAAACATGGCTGTTGATAGTATTTTCTGATCTATGTATACAAAAAAATTCCTTCTGCAAAAAAACGTCCTAATAATTCAACAAACTACAGTAAAATGTTTAACCTATCTTCATCAAATGTTAAGATGTTTGACAAGATAACAATTTCTCATTTACATGTTGAAAATATCAGATTAAACTAAAAATAAATCAAGTTGGTAAAGTTCATGGTACTTTAGTTACACGTACAAACTTCACTCAGTCTACGGTTAAAGGTGTTACTCTATTGTCCTGCAGTGACTCCTGGGATGATTCAGTGAGACTGAACGGTGGATGGTATTTTGGAGGCAGGCTCAAATGGTTTATTACGCTAAATGCGCAAAGCCTGTAAATTCACTGCAGTGGTTTGACCGGTTTCCGCAAAGACTCGGAGAGATAATCTATTAAAGGACAACCCCCAGTGACAGAAAGGTAAACAGGTCTGCACCTGCTTCGTGTTTTAACATTCAAAACGTTTCTTATCTGTCACATGTTCCAGTTTTCAGATGCATTTTGCCGCGCGTAAAACCATGTGAGCAACATGTTTAGTTTAGAAAACGCGATTCTTTGTCGAAATTTAGTCGAGACCGTGACCTTATACCAAAATGGCAAACCATGAGCGGAACAAAAATATTTTACTGGAATTTATAAAGCTGCCGGACAACAGCCGGTGCGCGGACTGCGGGGCTCCTGGTAAGCAACATGTCACTGTTATATTAACACACATTACACACAGATTTTTTATCTATATTATAAGCTTATTTCAAATATTTAAATGTAAGATGCACAGAGCCAACACCCTTTAGATAAGAAGAAAAAAAGTAAGCTTAAATCTGATATTTCAAAGCTACAGTTGTGTTATTGTCAGGTGACTGATTTATGTAAATGCAAACAAGGCTGATTTACCAACCAGGGAAAGTGGGCAAAAGCCACTGTTGTGGTAGTTTGATTTACTCTAATGTTGTATGGGAAAATGCACACTGATGCATGATGTAAGTCCACGTGTAGCATACAAAATAAAGTGTCGTGCATAAACCACTTTCTTTTGTTCATTCAAGTACTTGATAGTAATAATATCTTCATAACATCAGAATCTTAAAAAAAATAAAACCACAATACAGCTTAACACATGTACAAGATGTAAAACATGATAAATAGATTACATCAGTTAAGAAAACAATAAGATGAAGTATTAAGAACAGATTTAAAAGACATAGGCTATTCCAGTAAAGAAAAACAGCGTAAAAGCCAGGACAATCTGGCCTTGAGTGTTTAATGTTAGTCCCACTTCTTCTGCACACCTCAGATCCAGAGTGGGCTTCCTCCACGCTGGGTGTGTTTGTGTGTCTGAACTGCTCTGGCATCCACCGCAGCCTGTCCAGCCGGGTCAAATCCATAAAGCTGGACTTCTGGGATGATAAGATGGTAGAGGTATGTCCCCCTGCCTTTCTTTTCAAATGATTGCTCCAATAAGATATTCATTCTTCAGGTGAACTGGCTCTATCCAAGTGTAACCTTCAGGTGTGTCTTTTTTATTAAGTTCATGAAGTCCAATGGCAATGCCAAAAACCAAGCTTTGTACGAGAAAGCTGTTCCACCATACTACTATCAGCCCAAGGAAAGTGACTGTGTGTAAGTAACTTTTTACAAAAACTGTCTTAGAAATGTAATATTTTATTATGTGTGCCAAGTGCTGACAATGCAATGCCATAACAATAGTGCAACTCACTGTAGAAGATGCATTTCTGCTGCTAATTCAAAGCGTAATGATTCATTTCCTTGTAGTGATACTGCAGCTTATAATAGCCACTGTTTGTAGAAGTGTGTTTTCTCTGTCTAAAAATATTTGTATGTCTGTCTCTTGAACCGCAGCGTCTTAAAAGAGCAGTGGATTCGGGCTAAATATGAAAGGATGGAATTCACAGGAGAAACCAAGTATCCACCACTATCTTACACCACAGGTGACGTTTCCACAGATTCAAACACACGCCTACTGCAGAACAAAAGCTTATCAGCCTGTTGTCGTTACACTACAATGAACAATATGGTTCCTCATGCACATGCAGAACCGTGCAAGAAAAACCTGTTCTTTGCATTACAAAACAGCCAGGAAGTGAGAGCTGGACAGAGTTTTTTTATATGTTTACCTGACCAAAACTTTAATAATTTTAAGACCCGGGTGTATTGCCTCATCTTTGACCCTGTACACTTTTTGTTTTTGTTTTATTACCAGGTTTCTATGAAGGGATGCTTTGGAAGAAAGGGAAAGGGAACACACAGTTTCTGAAGAGGAAGTTCGTACTGTCAGAGAGAGAATTTACTCTGACCTACTACAACAAGGAAAATGTGTGTTTCCTGCAGCTCTTACACATTTAATCTGCACTGTATGCCATACATAAAACCACTATTTTAATATATCTTACATGTGTAATCTAAAAGCATTTGTATTGATATAATTTCTTCCAATTTAAAGGAATAGATTGGCTCTTTTTTAAGAGGGCTTGAGTTATCTATAGGCAGTGTAATATCTACAGTAGATTGCAGTCGGCACTTTGGTGTATTCGTACTAAACCTTTAAAACAACAAGTCACTTAACAATACAAACAAACAACCTTAGTTCCTCATAACGCCCTACTTCAAAAAATCGGAACTATCCCTTTAACCCGCAGTGAAGTGCTTCAGGCTAAATGCTAACATTCTCAGGCATGGTTAGCATGCAGATTTTTAGCAGGTTAAATGTTTACTTCTCAGTTTGGTGTTCAGCATGCTATGGTTTGCTAATTTGCACTAAAACAAAGTACAGCTGCGTTATTACAGTCCAGACCAAAATGTAGGACTGGCCTGGCTACAGCATTGCCATCACTAATATCGCAATTTCTATCAAATGAGTTGCGTTTTTATTGATCAAGGTTTTCTATCCTTACTACTAACTCTGCACATCTATTTGTGATCCAGGAGTCCAAAGGCCCTAAAGCTTTAATCTCCATCAAGGACATAAATGCCACTTTCCAACCAGAGAAGATTGGTCATCCCAATGGGCTGCAGATCACCTACCAAGACGACGATCACACCAGGAACCTCTATGTCTATCACGAGAGTCCTCAGGTGGGAATGCATAATCATCTAAAGCATAAATAACAGTTGCCAGAAATGTTTGTACTGATTTTTAAAAGCTTAGTGTCTGTGCCTTTACTCCAGGAAATAGTGACATGGTACAATGCTATTCGTGCTGCTCGCTATGCATACCTGAGGACAGCGTACCCCACTGGAAGGGATGCAGAAGTAAGCATCAAACCTTCTCAAAACCATAATGACTGACAAGATGATTCACATTAACATGCATGAAAAAACACACTAAATGCAGTGGAAATCAATGGCAATAAAGACACCTTTTTGCCTCTTTTTGCTTTATGTTTTAAAGCTTAACACACCATTTTGTCTCTCTGTCAGCTGATACCAAAGATAACAAGAAACTACCTCAAAGAGGGCTACATGGAAAAGACAGGGCCATTGGTAAGTTGGTAAAGAACCAAACATTAAATATAAATATGATTTATTTGTACATATATATTGTCAGCACTTGAAAGCAGCTTTGACTTACGCATGCAATGAGAAAAGCACTCAAGGCACAGTCTTCACTAGCAGAGTTAGTTGTGTTGTTAGTGACAGTAGAAACACAATGAGAGGGTTTTTTGTTCCTCTTACATACTCACACAAATCACACAGAAAATGTAATTATCTCTTTTGTAAGAATGGATATAAGGAGCTATGGAATTGAAGCTTGGGCAGAAAATGTAACAATTTACCCAGTACATTTTCTTGTGAAGCATTACATGTTTTTTTTTAACAGCAAAATGAGCCATTCAAAAAGAGGTGGTTTGTTTTGGACTCTCAAAACAGGAAGCTTCTACTTCAAAGGCCAGCTGGTGAGGAACTCTCTTTATAACCCAATACTTTCTTTAATGATGTTTGTCAAGCACTTGAAACAACCTTTATGTGTGTCTTGTTTTCATCACTGTGAACGTAGGATGCAGAGGAGTTAGGGTGGTTTTCATCGGCACAGAGAAGAAAGGTTACGCTGTGAAGGAGTGTGTCCCAAAGCATGCTCAGGGAAACAAGTGGAAGTGGGGTGTCATGGTGGAGACGCCCAAGCGACAGTTTGTCTTCATGTGCGAGCAGGACAGGGAGCAGAAGGAGTGGCTGGACGCCCTCAAACAGGTCCTGTCCAGACCCATGTCTCCACTGCACCAGTAAGCAAGGCCAGAAAATAATAAGCTAAGAGAAGCCTTTATTGATCTTAGAGGAACATTTCAGGTTGTACAGCTCCAAAATGACAGAAATAAGTACAGTAAATGAGAAAAGAATACAGGAATACATAAAATATACAAATGGTTTAATTGAAACTTTAGCAATTAAAGGAACATTTTGAAAAACTGAGGCCTGACAAGTTAAAGTAACGAGGTCAAGTGTCAGTTGGTTAATAAAAGTAAAAATACTGGTAATATAATAAAATAATAGTAAAACAGTGTAATTACAGTGCAGTTGTGCAGTGTAGTGACGTTGCCATGCACAAATCCATGCTACTAATGTGCTTAATACAAAATAAAGAGTTACTCAGTAGTTTGGTTCCTGTTGCAGGTGGTTTTCTAGTCAACCACTGCATTAATCATTCATGTGCACTGCAGTTAGATTATGCTCTAATGTTTTGCTTTTTTTCTCATTCCAGTTGAAGCCAACCTCAAGTATAAAAGATGAACTACAGACATGTATGTGAACAGAATCTCAGGAGGAAGACTGCAGGGTTTTAAATCACTTTCAAATACTGCAGTGATCTGCTGTACCTGGGCCGTATCAGCACTGATTTATTGCTCTGTAGAACTAGTGTCACTTGTTATGACCCTGGGTCATTATTTCATTTGTGTGCGGATATTTTTCCCTCCTCCTGTGAGAGTCTGTGTGGCTGTGTGTGTGTGAGTGAGCAGGTGGTGCCCGTTAGCTGATTGGCTGCCTTCGACAGGCTGATTGGTCCACCTGAAGAGACAGGAGCATTTAAGCTGCTGCAGCCACCAGTTCCTCTGCCCTCTCTTCTCATCATCGACCTCCTCTACTCCCAACTCCGTGTCTGTTGTAGAAAACCTGATCTATTGTTCTGTGTGGTTAAATCGAATGATTACCGGTCCTTTTGTACATTTTGGTATCTTTGTAAAGATAAGCTAATTTAATCTGTCTTGAAAGACACTCTTTGCTTTGCCCAGGAGTGCGAAACCCTTTTCTTTTGTTCAAATCCTGTTTTCTCCTGTTTTCGTTAGGTTAGGTAAGAAGCCTGTATTTTATTTTACTTATTTTGTTAGGCAAGATTTATGTATGCCCAGGGTTATTTGTTTATGTGGGTCGTCTCGCCTCCTTTAAAAACAAACAGGTAATTAAAATGACCAAAGGCATTTTTCTGTCTCATTGTCCATTTCTTGGGAGTGGGAAGAGTGGGGAGAGTGCCATTTTGTGCTGCGCCTAGGTTCCCCTAGACCTGGGCGCAGCACACTTCAACTGACGCCAGATCTGATGCTTCATCTGAGACTTCAGGAAATACTGTATCATTATGTGAAAATCCACACTTATGATCAAAAACCGTTGACATGAGATGAACACATATTTATTGTATCATGCTATTTTTACCATGTGATGTTTTTATGTTTCTTATTTTCTTACAAGCATATACTGTAATATAACATTACATATTAAACACATTCAATTACCTAATTCCATGATTTGTTTTACCTTTTTTAACAAACAGCAGTTAGACATGTTTATTGAAGCATCCATGAGTTGAGCAACACTTTTTTAGTATTATATTATTATAATATATTATATTATATTATTGCAAATGGAACTTATTAAATCATGATAATGTTACTATACTTTGTCTTGAACTTTAGTGCAATGATGATTGAAACATGTTTATTATTATTGACATAAATGTTAGCTGCTCAGTGAATCTGTTTACATTTGCTATTTATTCTGATGTTTAGTAAATGTTCAGAGTTAAATTAGATTAGATGCATCCATAAACACAACACACATGTCCATTAATACCAATGTCCAATAATACACAACAAATGGAGAAAAACAAGACAATAACAAAAATTTAATCCGTTTAACCAGACATGCAAGAAGACAAGACAAGTGTGTTTATAAAATTAGCACATTACTCATTATACCAACATTAATATATATATAAAAAGGATTACCCAACTACTCCCTGATGAGAATATCCATGTTGAGTCTTTTGTAGACTTTATGAAGACAGAACATGACATAAGTAAAACATAAATAAATGCGTAAACACATGAATAAATACAGGAATACAAAAATACAAGAATAAAAAAATGTGCAAAAAAACTGAAATAAATAAATGTAATAAATACAACAAAAAATAAATAAATAAGGAAATAAATAAATCAATGTGTAAAAAAAAAAAAAAGTTGAGAATAAAACAGAACACACATTATTATATATCTTAATGTATTTCTACATTTATATTTAATTTCTGTTGTTTTGCTTGGTAGCCTTGTATTCTGTGGATACGACAACATTTATAACAAATGTACTTTCAATGCTCTGAAAGTTACAAGTGCACGTATCTTTAACAATATCTTTGAGTTGCTATAATAATATTTAATTTATCTTCAGAGCCAGTTATAAATGTTTATGAGCGTCAAAAATTGTGTTGCTATTAAAGGTTTTGCTATTACCTAAAACTCAATAACAGGATTGTAAAGTATGGGATTTGAGACATCTTTGCCTATGCACCACTGCATAAGAAATCACGAACAGATGCAGCTCCTCTATTTGGCACAAGAGAGCAGCATAACGCGATTTTCATCCAGCTGAAGTTTGTCCTGTCTGGCTTGCTGTAGTTGCCCGGTGTTGGAGGTCGGACATTCCCATGTAACATCCACTGCGAAATGCTATACAAGCGCCGAAAAGACTGTGATTAACGTGAAATTACAGAGACATGTGGCACACACTGGTCTCTGAATGACATTTACTCCCGAGCTGAACAGTCGTTCGTTAATAAGAAGCGCGTAGAAAACACGGAGGACCTCCAAAAACTGTCCGTCCGTTTTGTCCTACAAAGGAGAGTTTGACAGGACTTCAGTGCGCGGGCCTGCTGCTAGAGGAGGACGCTATCCAGAGGACTTCATGAGACAATAAACACTGTCCTTTCTGTTGAGGGAAGCAAGAGAAAACATGAGGAAGGACGTGAGGATACTGCTTGTGGGGGAACGTAAGTAGTCTTTAATCCAGAAGCTGGTGAACGCTTTATTAGCTAACATGCTAGTGAGGTAGCTAGAGGCTACAGCTAGCAGATGCACCCAGTGAATAGATAGATAGATATTTAGGAAATACACATGGTGATGGGTTATTATTTGTCACAGCAGCATTTTGACAGCAAATCTTCAGGAATTCAGAAAAAAAATCTTAAGGATAGACATTAAAATGTAAAAGCAATATATACACATTATCAGTCAAACATACCTATATTCAGAGGAGTATCTAAACATTATAAAATATACAGAATACATGAGAATACTCTATAATATGCCAATCTACTGAACATATTAAACATAGTGTACTAAATACATGAAAACACACTGTGTACAATATACTAAAACATGTGAGTATATGTGCAGTGAGTGGATGTTCTGCCTTCAAATCACACATTTAGTGACTGTAACCTTTCCAAAGACTTTGATAAGAATACATATCGTGAGCTTTGGTTTCTGTCTGCTGTTTCCAGTTTAGTATCTCACAGTGCATCATACCTTATCACGAGTGTTTCCATGTGCTGCCATATCTCAATAAGCTACTTCTCATGAGCAGACATTATCTCATGTTCAGGCTGTGGGAAATAACAATTATCCCAGGTGTAAATGCTTTACAAAGGCACTTAATATGATAAGCAGTATGCAGGTGGTATTTATTACTAGCCTGCTGTGTAATTGATTTAGATTGTATAAACAAGAACATAAATATAGTGAAAGGCAAGTGAGAATAAGATATGATATCAGAATAAGTTAATTTCTGCAGTATTAAATTAAAGTAATACTGGAACCAGGGCTAACATTTAATCCCGTTTTCAGTCTTTAAAACGTCAGAAATGTACTAAGAATCATAGTGTTTTCACAATTTGTATTTCATTCATTTCATATCCATATCCAGTAGTCCAAACATCCAAATTATACTGGATGCAGAATATTGGGTTTTTGTTATTACAAGATCTTAACTTTCCCCAGGACCTCGGTGTGAGGGCAGAGTAAAACCATAAAGGCAATACACTCATCGTTAAATATATCATATCACCTGGTCTGTTTGTTGTCTTGAAAGCGTGTGTTGTCAGTATTATTTATTTAAGTTAAGGCTATGCCTGATGCCTGACTTTGTCACATAAGGCGAGTTGGTACTGACTGTTCCTGAAAAAAGGAACGCTAAATAATATGTGCCTTCGCCAGAGTTGTAAAGTTCATCAGAGTCTGTGGGGTCACAGATCTGTGAAGACACTGAGGGACCAGAGGTGCTGCAACCTGGGGCTTAAAGGGATCCATTTCCTAATTGATCAATCTGACGACCATTTGTTCAATTCATTGTTTGCTCTCTATTGTGTTATCAAATCATAAAAATACCCTTTCAGTTCCCAGGCACCAAGACGTTTTCAAACTGATGTTTATTATCTAACCAGCAGTCCAAAAATATAACTCCAAAACATTACATTTCCAATAATAATAGAAAAAACAGATATCATCAAGATAATTAGAGTGATAGACTAATTGGATAATCAATGAATAGTTTAAATACAATCATTAAATACAAGACATGGCAACTTATGAATGTTATTATGTTAGAATATGTATGTTTTATATATCTATATAGTGATTACATTGTAAAAGAGTTGGATGATTTGTTGTTTGATTGCTCTTTTTTTCTTTTCTTTTACTAGCATTTGTTCTGGTGTAGAAAGAAGCTTATTCTAGGTCATTTAAAAGAGAATGTTGTGAAGTGTTGATGACAATTATGAGTAAATGTGGAGAATTCACTTAAAAAATTCAATTCAAATGAGTTACTTAGAATACTAGTGCAACTCTTAGTCTAATCTTTCTACCATAGGCTTACTCTCAGACTGTATTTCTCCACCATGTGTTGTTTCCTTGCTCTGAGCTGGAATTCAGTGAATGCTTTTTGGGAACCGATGCACTCGGCTTCAGCTCTGACCCTGCTTCAGCTGCTCTGGTCTGCGCTCTGTTACTTAACACATTACCCAGAGCACTCAATACAAATGGAAGAGAGGTCACATGACCCATTCATAAAGTCAAAGATGTATGTAATTCCAGATTGTAACGACACATTTCTTTGTCCTTCGTCTGTACAGCCAAGGTGGGGAAGACATCGCTGATCATGTCTCTGGTCAGTGAGGAGTTTCCTGATGAGGTATGTAACAACAGGAAATCAGGGGATGGATACCGTTGAAATCATTTATGCTGCATCCTGATCAAATAATTTGGGCTGGACGGTTCTACTGTAGATTTGACTGAATGTTATTTGGTGATGTCAGAACCATGAGGGTAAAAAGGAGAACAACATATGTTATATTTTTAGATGTGTGTTTGTTGTCAGAAGAATTAATCGTGTTTTTCTATCTCCCAGGTTCCTCTTCGAGCTGAGGAGATCACCATCCCAGCTGATGTCACCCCAGAGAGGGTGCCCACACACATTGTGGACTATTCAGGTACATCTCCCACCTATCACACACATGGGCTGCATGTCTGATATTTTTAATAATCCCTACCGAATATAATCTGAGTAATAGATTAATTTGGTAACGGCACAGCTTGATTACATATATATGTACTGTACTGATGTGTCCTTTTTGACACCTTATAGAGGCAGAACAGACAGAAGAGCAGTTGTTCCAAGAAATATCAAAGGTATGTTTGACCTAATTCTCACTTTCATCTGTTTAGTAATGCCTGAACACATTATTGATATTGATATTTGTCTTTACAGGCCAATGTTATCTGCATAGTTTACGCAGTTAACAACAAGAAGTCCATTGAAAAGGTGAGCATGGCGTCTTTCTTAACTCTGTAGAGTTAATCAAATACATAACTGAAGTATTTCTGGAATTTTAAACAAGACAAGCTTTTTCTAATCATCGTAGTCTGAGAAAATAAACATGTGTTTGTGCCGCTGCAGTGTTTGATGTTGTGCTTTACTCCTCTAGGTGACAAGCCACTGGATCCCTCTTATAAATGACAGAACACAAGGATAGCAGGTGTGTGTTCAGCCATTTTAATAGATGTGTGTTTGTCTTCCTTGTGGTTCACTTCATTGCAGACTTGAAATCAGAGTGCTGGGAGCTAAGGATTTTGAGATTATTGTCCAAAAGAGGGTTTATCATTGTTGAGCTAATACTGACTTAACTGCATGCCGCCCTGTAAAATATAGAATCATTAGTTCTGTTTTGCCAATGCTAATTATTATAAATTAAATTAATGAATACAGATTAATTTGATGTGTTGTTTAAAGATGACGTTTTTTTATTGATGATTTCAAGGTAATTAAAGCTAATATGCGGTATTATGACAACATATTCTAGTAGGGCTGCTAATGACTATTTTTAATATAAATTATTAACCATTTTCTCAATTGATTAATGATTTTTCTATACAATTCCATAAGTACATTTTGTCAAACCAACAGTTCAAAATCCCCCAAAAACCATTCTCATTCATATAAAAAAGGGAAAATCAGCAAATCCTCACTCTGGAGAGGCGAGCCAGACAATTCTTGGCATTAAAAAAGCTGCCTATAATTTATTCTGTCAATTAACTAATTGTTTAATCGACCTATGGTGCTGGCTGTATAATGTAGTTATAAATACTTTCTCTGCAGAGTACCACTGATCCTAGTGGGGAACAAGTCAGACCTGGTGGAACACAGCAGCATGGAGACCATCCTGCCAATCATGAATCAATACCAGGACATCGAGACATGTGTAGAGGTAAGACATCAATACACACACACAGATAAAAACCTTTTGGGTTCATTGGGGTAGGGCTGTGTGGATGTCCCACTCAGTTAAATATCAAAGAAAGTACTTTGATGAAGCACTTAAGAGCGATTAATTGGCATCCAATGAAATCCAATATAAGCAGTGACTGTCAGAGAGGCTGGCTCTGTGCAGGACAGATCGTCCCCCCGCTGCGCTCCAGCTCCTGACTCCACTTACACTCTGACTGAGTGGTTGATAGATTTATTTCTCTGAACCCCGCTCTCTAAGGCCATCGTCAGCTGACTGATGGACTGTGAGTGTGTTGAGAGGAAGCTGGCCTCTGTCTGCGTTACCCTTTAATTCAGATTTCCCTCCGTCACACGAGGCAGCTCAGTCATGCCTGTCTCAGCTGGATCAGTAACAAGGTTACAGAGGGAGAGGAGGAGGACGTGAGAGAAGGCACATGCATAGTGATTCAGTTAGGGGACACTCACACTCACCTGGACACACACACGCACTAATGTTTTACTGCTGGCTCAGTGTTCAACCAGGCCGTGATTGGCTGTAACTCCTGATTCTCCAAGTTATTTATATCTCTGTGTTTCTTTGTCAGTGTCAACAATTTTATAATGTTTTATTTAGGTAAAATTGCAGTACTGCAGTTACAATTGAAAGTTCTGGATTCAAAATTCTTCTTAAGTTGAACTTCACAAATAATGAAAAAAATGTCTGTACTCATTCTTAAGCCCACATTTGTTTGTCAGTGTTATGATTTATTCCACTATTAGATTATTTTCTTGAATGCGTGTAGGCTGCACTTATTTCTGGTATAGACCATTTTACAGATTTAAAAATATATATTTTTGTATTTGATATGCTCTCAATATTTATATGTTGACTACACCTGCCAAATAAATGAAGTAATGTTAGTATATCAAATATTCTTATCTGAAATATAGTGGAGTAGAAATACAAAGTAGCAAAGATAAAGAAAATAACTCTTGAGTTGTACTCAACTTGAGTAAATGTACTTAGTTACTTTCCAACATACATTTAGACTAACTCTTATTTCTGACCTTGAAGCCTCTATTGACATCGTTAAAGTGTGTATTCAACTAACTCAATTGACTTTGATTGTTGTGGAGGTTATAGTAATAGACTTTTTTTTCTAAGTGAACTTTTAAATTATATGGAGATGCATTGCCTGATAATTGTCCTCCATTCCCACACATCTGCCCTCTTTTCCCTCAGTGCTCTGCTAAAAACCTGAAGAACATTTCCGAGCTGTTCTACTACGCCCAGAAGGCTGTGCTCCACCCGACGGGACCCCTGTACTGCCCGGAGGAGAAGGAGGTGAGAGCCTTAAAGACTTTCTGAGATTAACATCCAGCAAAGGACAAACATGTAAATAGGTTGCGACTGTCTTTCAGTCCAATAGTAGCTCAATGTGCTCAACATGAATCCCATAATACACCAACGTTTCTGAGTTAATCTATAAACCCCAGCAAGCCAAAAGAATGAAGGAAAATGGAAATGTAAACGTGTGACTTGACTCACGGAAAACCCTGGCTTAATATTACATTACATAAACAATGATACACCTCCATGAGATTTTAAACTAGGGCTCAAAAGAGCCTTAATATTTGATGTGTCTACAGTATGGCAGATACCCTGAGATGAGTGTTTGTTGGTAAAAAAAGTTGTATTGGTGCATCCCCTAGCGTTAGCTGCCACTATGCTTACTGTTGATTTAAGTCTTTCTGTATAAGTACATATAACCACCTTCATAATTATATTTCTTCTTTATTACAGTTGAAGCCTTCCTGCATCAAGTCTTTAACTAGAATCTTTAAAGTGTCTGACCTGGACAACGACGGCATCCTCAATGACAATGAGCTCAACTTCTTCCAGGTAAGGGTTTCCACTTTAATAGTGGCACTGTCGACCAATTGTTCTTGAATAGATACAAAATGTGGCAGATTTAAAAATGAACCAAACATAAAAACACCATCAGCTTTCTCACGGCACACTGTGCTTGTTTTTGTTCAGAGAACGTGTTTCAATACACCGCTGGCGCCTCAGGCTTTAGAGGATGTGAAGAATGTTGTCAGGAGAAACATGACGGATGGAGTCAACGACGACGGACTTACACTCAAAGGTCAGAAACACCTCTATGGTTTTTGTTTCCTCCTATTTCCTCCATCGTCCAATGTATTACCTATTCTCCTTTATATCCCCTCAAAATCCCTTCTCCTTTTCTGATTATATTTGTAGATGTTTGCTTATGACATTTGCTTATTACTTTTTTCTGTCTTCTATATCAGGCTTCCTGTTCCTCCACACCCTCTTCATCCAGCGAGGCCGACACGAGACCACCTGGACGGTGCTGAGGCGGTTTGGATATGACGACGACCTGGAGCTCACACAGGAATACCTGTTCCCCATGTAAGGGCACATAAGGAACCTTGAACCTTGATTTAAAGACACAAGGGTTATTGGTAGCTTGGTAGTCTTTGTTTTGGGATCATCCCCCACAGACCAAGGAGATGTGGTTTATTTTTATTTTAAAACGTTCACAGTCTAAATATATTTAGTGTACAACATCAAAGACAATATTCAAGTTTCCCATTCAAACATTTTGAACCAAAGACTATTTGTAATTTTTGCTTGAAATTTGACTTGCAAACGGTAAATAAAAAAATAAATAGTTGCAGAATAATTGTAATGGTTGCAGCTCCAAAGATGCCGTAACAAAATATAATTTTACAAAATCCTTCCATGCCTAATAGCTCCAGATTGATCAGGGTCACATTATTGCAGCCCTGTTTCATTTATAATTTACGAAATGATACATGAAAGCCTTTTTATGTTATCATTCATCATTTTATGGATGTCGTGTTCCTCTGTTGAAATGACGTAATTTCTATCAGTCATTTCCTCTTGTTAACAGATTTGTTCTGGTTGAGTGCCTGGTATTTAAAGTGATATAGTCAGATTCTTTCTTCCTTTGTCACTTTTGAAAGTGATTGTTTCTGTGTGTCCCTGTATCGCAGGGTAAAGATCCCCCCGGACTGCACCACAGAGCTCAATCACAACGCTTACCTCTTCCTCCAGAGTGTCTTCGACAAACATGACAAAGTGAGTGATTAGCAATGAATCTACATACCTATTACTGTTATTTTTAAATAGTTAAATGCATGATACCGCTTATTTTGTTTTGTTATGTTCAAATGTATGTAACTATGTGCGCTTGGTACGACCCAGGACAGAGATTGTGCGCTGTCACCAGAGGAGGTGAAGGACTTGTTCAAAGTGTTTCCCTACATGCCCTGGGGCCCGGATGTCAACCACACGGTGGGCACTAACGAACAGGGATGGATCACATACCAGGGATACCTCTCCAGTGGACGTGAGTGTGGAACATAGCTATTAACACACATACATACATGCATACATACATGCATACATACATACATGCATACATACATACATACATACACACACACACGTGCCTATTTTAGTGTTATAATCCCGAAAGTATTCACAGTACGGTATGATATACTTAATTATGTATTATTACAGATAAAAGTACAACATAATGCATGTATAAATCTCTCATGCTCTTTGTGTTTCTGTGTTAGGTTGACAACATATCTCGATGTACAGCGTAGTTTGGAGTACTTGGGGTACCTTGGCTACTCTATCATCTATGAACAGGAGTCCCAAGCTGCTGCCATTACAGGTAACAGATATGTTTGCGTTTATGCCTACAAAATAAATGTATTACTTTTAATGTAGGTTGCCACTGATCATGCATGTTCTCACTTGTGAAAAATGTGCATTTCCTGTTCTTTCAGTAACACGTAACAAGCGCATCGATCTGCAGAAGAAACAGACTCAGCGCAGCGTCTTCCGTTGCAACGTCTTGGGCGCCCGAGGCAGCGGGAAGAGCGGCTTCCTGCAAGCTTTCCTGGGCAAGAACCTGCAGGTGAGGGGAAATCATAGCTTCAGATTATTTCAAACTCTCTTTTTAAAGGGATATTTTTCCCAGTGTGTCTTGCTGGAAGCACACTGAGTAAAATCATGTCCGTCCTCGGTAAAACAAACAATGTGCAATATATGAAACTTGATCAAGCTTGTAGAAGATGAAAGAAGACATTGTTCATCAGAAACAGGTTTATTACCAGGTAGGTTTACACGTGCGAGGAATTCGACTTGGTGTCGTGGTGGATACATAAAAGTAAAACAAGAATTAAAAACACAGTTAGAGAACTAGAAAAATATTAAAAAATAAAAAATATAGTCAAATATAACAGTATTTACATTGCAATGGAATAAGAAGGAATAAAAATCGTCAGTAATAAAAGGTATTGTTGTGCATTAATGTAATGCATAGAGTCTGCGTTGTGGCTGAGGTAAAGTGTCAGTAAAGTGAAATGTGAGCCAATGTTACAGTATTATTTACTCATATTACATAATTCATAGAAATTCCAAAACGGGTAGAATTGATTTATTATAAAAAATTAAGAGAATGCTAAAATAGTATTATGGTACATTTTAAGTTTTCAAATCACAGAGTTGGAGCAAACGGGCCAGATCGCAGGGAGCCCTCTTATAAACAGTGTTGATGGGTTCCTGCTATTAATGTGTTTGTTCCCCACCACAGACACAGAGGCGGATTAGAGAAGACCACAAATCCTTATACGCCATCAGCACGACCTACGTTTATGGTCAGGAAAAATACCTGCTGGTAAGAACTACCGACTCATCATCTGTTGTTTGGATTACTGTGATATAATCTGTATCGCGCCTGACTGTGCGTTAGTGTTAGCACCTTAATCCCTCTACCTGCACACTCAGTCTCTCTCTCTGTCTGCTCTACTAGCTCCATGAGGTGATGCCAGACTTCGACTTCCTGTCAGAGGCGGACCTTGCTTGTGATGTAGTCTGCCTGGTGTATGACGTCAACAACCCAGGCTCTTTTGAATACTGCGCCAAAGTGTACAAGGTATGTTCTAGAAGATGAAATGATGCACTGAGGCTCGTAAAGGCCGGCTGCACACGGTCCAGCGAGTAACATTTAACTATTCTGTTTGGCAGCAATACTTCATAGATAGTAAGACGCCCTGTGTGATGCTCGCCGCTAAGTCTGACCTGCACGAAGTACGGCAGCACTACAGCCTCTCACCGCACGAGTTCTGCCGCACACAAGCTCCACCCCCCCCAGCGTTCACATGCAGCACCATCGAGGCCCCCAGCAAAGACATCTACACCAGACTCACCACCATGGCCATGTATCCGTGAGTATTAAACCCTTTGTGATCTCACTTAGTTAACTATTTAAGCCTTATCCACCATGGCTATTATTTTTCCACTTTGACCTCTCTCCTGGTTGTTTGGATTATAAAGTGCCTGAGATATCAAAGGTTACATCATGGGAATATTATTGAAAGTTGACATGTATTTGCTGTGTTAAGTGTAAACTTGCTAAACCTTCCGGAGAAGTTAAAAAGCACCAAACACCGCAAATTAGATGCATATTCTGGGTCTCCTCATGCTGCCTTGTGAGATGGCTGCATGTGTGTGTGAAGGCCTGTAAGTCCCTGCCTGAAACTCTTTGAGGTCAATCCTTGACTTTACAGAACCAGTATCTAAACTTTTAAAGCTTCCTGATCAGAAGAGATTTCAGAGGAGATAATTGGAACATAATGAGACCTGGCTACTTAATCTCATTTGATCAAGCCATTAATCCTATTGTCTACACTTGAATGAAAGCATGGCCATTAGTTTGAGTAGTAATGCGATCTAATGATAGAAGGTAAATTCTGGATCAGACAGTGAACAGATTGTTCAGAAAGAAACTACTTAAAATGTCAACCCAGGCCAGGCTAAGGTGCTTACTAAATAGTATATATTACGTTTCATTGTATTATATGCAATGAATCAATGGTTTGCCATATATATATATATATATATAAAAAGCATTTATAATTACCACTTCTAACTAGAATCATAATATTCATCCTACCAACTGTTTATGAAGTTATGAGACCATGTTCCCTTCCTTTCTTTGTGGATTTCCTCTCCTTGTGTCTCTTGAGTTTATTCTCCTTTTAAGTTTAGACATGGCAAGTTCATTAAAATGTTTTCCTGTCAATACGTCTGACTGTCTATGAGTTGAGCAATAGAAGTTCAATGGCAGCAGTGCAGGCTGCAGCCCAGAAGTAAGTATTCTCTTGAATCTGGTTCTTTCATTTAGTTAAGTGGTTAAATACTAGTGGTTATCTACCTTGGCCTCCCCCTCCTCTGTGTGTTGTCTGGTACGTGTTGTCTTTCTGTTGTGGTGAATACACGCATCTTTGTGTGTCTCTCCACAGCCCGCCCGTCTGCGCTGCATGTGTGCCTGCAACAGGTGCTCCTATTGCCTGTGTCAGAACCTCCTCAAGTTGGAGCTGCTGCGCAGTATAAAGGCCCAGCTCTGCAGGGTCGTGTTCAACAGGTTCATACATGGGATAAGCTTTTGTATTCTAGCATAGCCTCATTCCTCCTCTCTGTGTGCCCCACCCTCGAGTCTGACCCCCCGGGTCGATCACAGGGTGGCTCCTTTTCCACCCAAGCTCTCTAACAATGGTGATGGGGACAGATCCTCTGTGGTCAGGTTTACACTGCATATCCACTTCAGGGACAAGGGAATATTAATGGGATTGAATGTGATCTTACTGATACCAAAAGCATGTGGTTTAGATCAATAGTGTACTCTTCCTTTCCTTTGTGAATCTTTTGATACTCTGGTGATTTCTTTTTGGGAAATACTCCTTTTGCTTTACGCTGGGTTGCCAAAAAGCTGCCGCTCGTTTGCATTAGTCTGCTTTTTTTTGCTTTTTTTTTTACAAACTGATGAGCAAAACAAATGTGAACAAAGTTTTTAATCAATTTATTGATTCATTAATTTAATATCAATTAAAAAAAGTTGTATATGTGTGTTCAACCTTCTAAATCAAGTAGGACTCCTCTTCCTACAGGAGTTGTATATTAGATGCTTTTCAGACAAATCAAAAGTGAGCTACGTTTTTATTGACTTTTTGGTTATATTCTTCAAACCCGATGGTCATGTGAGGTGTTTTGGTCTCTGCTGCAGCTCCAGCCAGCGCCCCCCCCCTCTGTACAGTTTGACAAAGCGAAGTGTGACCGCGCTGTGCCAGCTAACACACGGGCTGCTAGCCAGGGAGGTGACGTGTGTTGGAATCCGTGTGGAAAATGCATGAAGTGCAGTGCATGCTCAACCCTCTTACTAACCCACATACATGACACTAATCATTTTGATTTCATTCAGAGGAATAAACCATTTCAATGTTTTCATATCTCTGGATAGTTCTGAGTATATATAATGCTACAAACAACTGCAATACATCATATGTTGTTCAGCCAATCATTCATACAAAATATCAACTCTTAACATTGAAGGGTTAAAAACTGATATGAAGCCACATTTTTTAAATCGTTTTACTACTTCCTCCTGCAGTGGATATGCAAACTGTGAATCTTGACTAACAAGCATATTCTTTGCACAAAGGATGAAGAAAAACCAGCCATTCACTTCATTAAAACTAAAAACCTCATTGATGTCTGCATGATTATATGTGATTCATTTTCAATCACATACAGTTCTTCCTGTGTATTAATTCTCTTTGGAACCAACCCTTATCGTTAACCATTGAGTGCTTGATTCATTACCTAGTATGTATTCAGTCTCCCTTTGTCTATATTTCCATCATTAACACTGAAGTCTACTCCAACAGGAGACATTTTATTTTGAAAAGCAAAACTGTAATTTGACATATACACACATATGTACTTAAAATATAAACAGCTGTACTTGTTTCCTGTGGGTTTAGACTTCATAAATGTAACAGACTCAGTGTTTAAAATCTAAATGTGTTCCTTTGATGTTTAAATAGAATCTGTTGTACCAATCACCACCGTGTCATTTCATCCTGTTTTTTCCTGTCTTGTCTATTCTGTCTGTGTGTTTGTCCTTCCCCTCTATAGGAGTTCACAAACATGTTTTTGGCTGCCCTTCTTCCTCTTCCTCTTGCATGTGTTCACCCTCTGCTAATCAGTCTGCTGCTAAGTTGCATGGCTCACCTGTTCTCTACCTCTGTGGATAACCAAGGCATGCCTCGGTCCTTGGCAATATGTCTCACATCTATCAATCTCTACATCAGAGAGAGCTTGGTGTTTACTATAAGAAAGGGGGGGGGCACTGCAGAGTTTGTATGTTTGTTTACGGCAGAGGTGTTTTGCAGATTTTTGGGGTAATCGGTATTTTTTTCAGCCAATTATGGCATAGAATGCAGAGCTTGTGGTTGGGCGTTCATGGAACTGCATACTGTAACGTTGCACCCAGCACTAACCTTTGTCTTTTTAATCTCTGGGGGTTGTTAAACTATTAATAGCATGACACTTAATGGGCCTGGCAGTGCACAGTGCCACGAGCACATTGAATGCCTGAGGTGTTTTTCTAAAAAGTGCATTGGTCGACTGGGATAAATTATGCTTTGATTTTACATATCCTGACATTGTAATCTCGATTTAAAAAAAAAAAAGATTCT
Organism: Trematomus bernacchii; assembly: GCF_902827165.1. Taxonomy (NCBI): domain Eukaryota; kingdom Metazoa; phylum Chordata; class Actinopteri; order Perciformes; family Nototheniidae; genus Trematomus; species Trematomus bernacchii. The sequence continues at coordinate 22,080,863 of NW_022987720.1, read as the reverse complement.
AAGGTCTACAAAATAACAAGCAATGTCAGGCAGCTTAAGAAAGGTGATTTTGTATTTAAAATACAACTTAATTTTGCTTTGCTAAAGTGGCATACAATGTTTGTAAAATATTTAGGGGCGAGCAAAAGAGTCAGAAAAAACACCAATCCACATGTTCTTTATTTAAAAGACATTAAATTACTTTTTTAAATGTTATTTATCTTACCCGATGACAATTAGATTAATGGCCGCCATGTGGTTTGTAAATGTGATGTGTTGGTAGCTTTATTTTGTGCCTTTGTGTGCGTTGTGTGCGTGGTGTGCGCCGCGGTGACATATGACGCGGTATATCATAGTTGAGCTTGTGGGCGGGGATCACAGTTCCTTTATTTTCAGGCGGGGTAGAGCTGGGTGATATGGATCGGATATCACTTTAGATGTGTTCATTTGATTTGTTCTCTATTTTAACAATACAGAACATGTAAATAATAAATTATGCACTTTCATACAAAAGTAGATAAGTCAGATAATTTCAATGTGAAAAGGCTTGACCAACTTTTCGGCTTACTTATAATATATATGATAATTAAATCCCACATGACATCAAGTATCACATGACAGTATTGTGTCTATTCAAGCTAATTTAATCATTAAATGTTAGAAAATAATCGACAATGGTTTTAGTATTTTAGACGTAATGGGTTCTCTGGTTCCAGTTTAAATGTGAATTTAAACTTTATTTTTATTTCTGAAATAAGCTCTAAACACAATTTATTACATTTTATAGACTAAATGAATAATGAATTGATCACAAAAGTAAATTATTGCTAATGAAATATTTGTTAGTTTCAGCCCAAGTCAATATTATTTTTGAATTGTCGCCCCACTCTACCCACTTCGTTGGAGCGTGTGTGTGTGTGTGTGTGTGTGTGCACGACCCCGGCCATGGTGTGACTTTGTGTGTGTGGGTGGCTGCTGGGCTGGGTGGAGGCTGCGGGGGCTTCCTGCTCAAAGGGAGGATTTAATTCAGATGCAGCAGGTTTCAACCATCTCCAACATGGAGGGTCCATCTTTATGGAGGCCTCTGCTGAACAACTAAATCCCCCAGAAAGGTAAAAGCAGAAATCACTTCCACAGTTAGATTTTGATGTGTCCTCGTGGATAAGTTTAACTATTTATCAACAAGGTCACTATTTTAACATTATTGCCAATGTTCATGTCCTGTAGCAAAAAGAGACATAATGGAGTCTTTATATGAATAGTTTTACATCTTGGGAATTATCTTATTGACTTCAGAGGAACAGTTCCAGTGAGGATCAATAACCTATCACTTTTATTTTTGGTGTTGAATATGAAGCTACTTCTGCGGCTGGTTAGCTTACTCATTTCCTGGAGGCTATGCTAAGCTAACAGGCATCTGTTAACAGGCTTAGCATACATAATATTTTACCGGAAGATACGTACTGAAGCCCTGGGAGACAAGTGAGAAAATACAAATGTTGATATTCAAAGTTGTGATATTTAAACCTAATTTTCTAAATAGGACTTAAGCATTCCTGTTTCATGAAGTGGTTCAGCCTCTTGTGGCCGACATGAGCATTACAACAACAAAAACACGAAGAAAAATGATCTTGACAAATGAATCTGCCCAAACCTTTTTGTTTTACCTACCGCAACTAAATACATTTTTTTCGCAAAATGACCGTGGCAAAAATGGTATAAATCCTGTTGTAAACAAAGAACAGAAAAAAGTTAAGATCCGACTTGCGTCTCTGGGGTTTCATAGATATTAGAGGTAAACTATTATCCAACTTTGTGCCAGAAGAATTATTTTCTGAATGTCCAACTATCCCTTTAAGTTAAGGTTTAAGGCTGGGCTAATTGAAGTTTTTTTCCCTTCACAACAGAGGGAGCACAGGTGACATGTTTTATGCTGGTTTATCTCCTGAGTGTGCAGTAGCTGTAGACCAGTGGTACTTTGTTGCTGTCTCCATTGCCTCATAGTAGTGATTGCTTTTTATCTTGCATACTCTAGTTCTCCAGTGCTTGTGTTTCTTGCCAGATCAGCTGGTGTTATATATTTATTTTCTGGTTTTCTGTGAGTGTGAACCAGAGCTGCTGCTTCTCATAGAGCAACACCTTTCCTTTGTCTTCTTCCTCAAAACTAAACCAACTGTCAAGAGAAAGCATGTGTTCCTGTTTTAAGCTGGTATCACATGGCACTGATATTCCTCATTTACCTGATTTAAGAAAATCCCCACTGTAGAGACGGGAAGAGGGCACATGACTTTCTCTAGTCAGTTGGCAACTCTTCCCTCTGCTGTTTTAACAATGGCGTCGTATTGTTTTAGATCAGGGGTGTCCAAACCTTTTTCACTGAGGGCCACATACAGAAAAATATACGAAGGGCTCGTCAGCAAGTTATAAGTCAGCAAAATCAATCCAATGTAGGTAAATTATTCTTGATACTGGAAAATGCTTTAAGAAACACAACAGCCTACATCACAGCTCTCCATAGGGTTTCATTTATTGTGTTGGCAGCTCATTCCTTAAAACAGAAGCTTCAGATTGCTTATAAAAAGAGGGAATATGAAGGGTAGATTTCAAGCTTGTTATGTAATTAATTATTGGGCTTTTTTTAATCAACTACGATTTGTGTGACATTTTTTCCAACTTTAATTGACAGAATTTATATGAAAAGTGGGCTATGTAATATATTTTTACATTTGTATTTTAAGAAGTACAATATCAATATTAATAAGCACAAGTTCATCTGTGGGCCATATTTCATTATACTTTTTTAAATAGGTGAGGGCCGATTCAAAATGGACCTAGTTTGGACACCCCTGTTTTAGATGCTGCTCCCTCTTTTCCTTGTTGCTTTCCCCCCTCACATGACCTGTCCCTCTCTCTCTCTCTCACAGGCACATGGCTCAGGCCGATCTGAAGAACTCCACCTTCTGGCTGAGAGCGAGTGTGGGGGCCACGGTGTTCGCGGTGCTGGGCTTCGCCATGTACAGAGCACTGCTCAAACAGCGGTGATGGGACAGCGTGACACTTCCTCCCCCCGGCCCCTTCTGGTGACTCTGCCCCCTCCCCTCCTACCTGAAAGACTCAAAAACACTGGCTGACTAACCCACCCTCAACTCCGCCTCATCCCCTTCCCACAATGCAACACAAGCAAGAAACAAATGAGCGAAATCATAGTTACATTTTATATGCATTAAAAAAAATGAAGTGTGGTGTAGTTTTTCTGTTTTAAAGTTGTGGGAAAAGGAGCAGGCGTACTTTTGAAATCATTCAATTTGTAAATGCTGACATGTTGCCTAGTATAGTCCGACTCTACTAATCACTGGATGTTTTCAGCTGATCCAGTCCTCTTTTTATTTCTCAGGTCAGTATTATTCATTAGTTAGATGGTTGGAGACCAGAGAGAGGCAGCCATATACAGCAACACCACAAAGGGACTTGAATCTGTTAATAAATATAGTGTATATGCAGCATTTTATGCATGTAGGACTTTTAGAATTGGACCCATAGACCGCACAACAAGCTCCTACAGGTGTTAGCGATGCATCTAACACTAGAGAGGTCATGATTGGCATGCACTTGTTTATTTTGTGTGTTTATTTTTAACCTGTTTCTTTGTTTTTCTTGTCTGTTTTGAGTGCACCGCATGAAACAGAGGGATTTACATTTTCCTTGTATTTTTGTATTTAGTTTTATCAAAGCAGTCCTTATGATGTATTGTTTTTTTCTGATTTTATTTTTCTGGTTTTCAAATAGAGCTTCGTCCCTCATGGTATATTTTTATGAAGTTAGAAGCACCATATATCAACAGATTATGCTATTAACAACAGCCATTCAGTGCACCTCTCCCACCTTTAAACTATTAAAAAGTGTTTATTCTCATTCTTCTCTTTTCCAGCATTTACAATAAAAAATGGTATGATCTGGCCCAGCCATGTAGGCGTGTTGTAAGGGTTAAATGACAGCAACATTTAAGAGCAATGAGGAAAATAAATTGGTTTTAAATATCTGTAATAAATGACATTTACACCCACTGAAGCCATGTTGTGCTTGTGTGTTCTTCCTGAGAGAATAAGTGGTTATTTCCAAACTAGATTTGTGAAATGAATGTAAGATCAGCTGTGTTTTGGAGACAGATACGACTTTTATGAAGCAGAATAGAGAAGTGAGTATGTGATGGCGCTGTGAACAATACTGCTCTCAGCATGCGTGAGGAGGAAGTCACACACACCACACACACACGCAGGTAGACAGTCATTTCACTGGCTAAAGTAGTTTAAAGTCAATCTACCGAGGGTTAACATGTCAGTAGATCAGACTAAATTATTGTTAGAAGGCTTCCTGCAGAAAAGAAAAGATACTATGGTAAGTTGAAAACTATCTTGTAATTAAATATGATTATATGTTTATCGTAAAGATGTAAAAAAATGCTACAGATTCACTTTTTTCTCTAGAAACTAAGATGGGTGACATATTGGTTCAGGCTTCAAAACACAACCCTGTTCTTTTATACACAGAAGAATGGCAGCGCTGTAAGTACACATTTACCTGCTGTAAATATCACACTGGTGAATAATATTCACACTACTACATTTCTTATACATTTCATGATGAGCACCTTCTATTCATAATGCCAAAACATACTCAAGTGAAGGATAGTTCCAGCACCAGTAGTTTTTCTATCTTTTCTGTAAACGATCACCCTGTTTTAAAAGTAATTTTTGCATTGCTCTCTTCACAGTCCCATTTGAGAGGCTATTACTACATTTACACAGTAAGTCTTCTACATCTTACCACTGTAATAATATGATACGATTATAATATAAGTAACCACTTTAATCTCTACCTAAATGTGTTTAGTCAAGTACTGAACAATTTAAGTTACTTGAATTTGAGTCGTATCATTTAAAGCTACTTTATGCTGTATAGATCCATTTGATATACTTGACAACTCTTTAGTCGTTAGGTACTTAATAATAATCCAAAAATGTATATTATTCCAAAAACAGTTTTAGTGCTTTGAGTAGATGTTGCTGCTAATATTTATGGGTTTTTTTAACTTGAGAAAAATGTTACTTATAATATACCCTAACTCTTTGTCAGAATATTTGATTCATCGATTGTTGTAAGGATATGGAGATCATTTCAACAAATATAAAAAGTGTTTTAAAAGATTTACTCTAGATTTAAGTAAAAGATTCAATTCTTCAACCACCGCTGTTGCTTTATTTGTATTGAGTTGTCCATAGAGGTATTTATTTATTTAATGTCTGTGATGATTTTGATTTAAATGTCCTTTATAATTAGCTTATTTTGCATTGTATCTTGATGCTTTAATTATTTTACCTAAAGTGTTTTGAATTGCCTTGTTGCTGAAATATGATATACATGTGAATTTGACTTGCCTAAGTCTCTCTCTGTCCACATCTCTGTCAGGTGCAGTCGGTGCGAGAAGTCCCGAGAGTTGCCGGTAATCGCATCATTTTTGAGATCATCATGACCAATGGAAAGAGGAAAGTGTTGGTGAGTCACCACTGTGGTCTGAACACAATCTCATAAATGTGCAGACCAGAAGTGTGGTAGGATGTTTCAGTGTGTGTGTGTGTGTGTGTGTGGTGTGTGTGTGTGTGTGTGTGTGTGTGTGTGTGTGTGTGTGTGTGTGTGTGTGTGTGTGTGTGTGTGTGTGTGTGTGTGTGTGTGTGTGTGTGGTGTGGCGTTGTGTGTGTGCGTGCGCGCGTGTGTGTGTGCGTGCGCGTGTGTGTGTGTGTGTAGGCAGCAGAGACAGCAGCCCTCAGAAAGGAGTGGGTGAGATGCCTCTGGCAGGCCATGCATCTTTCTACCCTCTGGTCTCTCAGACTCCAGAAGCCCAAAGTCAGTCAGAAGGATCCTTTCTACACTTGAACCAAAGTAATAAATGTTCCAACTACTTGGCCTTCTCACCTCTCCTCAGCCTGGAAGTGTGTGAGCAGCGAGAAGATTAAACACCAGCGCACCTATCTACTCAAACATTGACAGGTGGGATGGAGTCGCTGCCTGCTCGGCCCTTCTCTGCCCCCCCCCCCGACGGGCCAACATCCCACCATGACATCCTTGGAGCATCGCCACCCCAATCTGCCCATCAGATGGAGCTGAACCATGAGGAGGCCACGCAACAAAACACACCTCCAGCCTGTGGCTACCAGCAACACAATGGTTAACTTTCATTTGCACCTTCCAAGATGTCCTTTATCAGTTCTAGTCTTAAAGGCCAGGCTTTTCTTTGCTTCACTTTGGCATAAATTCCATAATACCTTTTTAACAAGTGGTATCGAATGCACTTATTGTAAGTCGCTTTGATAAAGCGTCAGCTAAATGCAATGTAATGTATCCCAGGTCAGGTATTTGAATTATAGCCTTCATCCTGCAGCTTCATCCTCTGTCCTTGACCCCTCCCACCAGAGGAGTATAGGCTTTAGCCACAATACCCTTGAAGATGATAGTCATTTATTTTCATCCCCGTCATTTCATCCTGAGGATGTTATGTAGCCGCAACTCTATGGGAATTACCATCATGTTTTCTCTGTAGACATGTAGGCCTGTAAAGCCCTTTGGAATGACATTACTATGATCTGATTCTCTAGCTAGCTACACTTTTGGAAAAGCATTTCAGATATGGAGAAAAAACCTTGCCCTTCTCTTCCTCTTATATACATATTGCTTATATTGCCAGACACATTTTTAAGCCTGTCTTCCCTTTTTTGGTTGTTTTGCAGTGTAGGAAGTTGTTGCCAATGTTGGTAAGGAGTAGAAACTGTGTCCTGCACATTAAGCTGCCTTTGGTATTTGTTAGAACAGCCAATAACAATGCCCTCCTTCTGAAATGGCCTGTGATTGGCCTCAGATTCCCATAAAGGCTAGACTTTCTATAGCCTGAAAACATTTTTTTAAAACATTACAACATGCTGAAAGGTTATAATGGATTTTTTTTGTCCAAATTACGTAAAAAAAAAAAGGTGCCTACCTGTCACTTCCAAATGAGTTGTGCTTTCAACCATGTGATTCTAACTCCTCTTGTCTGTTTTCAGTACCAGTGGGGTGAGCCAACACAGAGGGAAGACAAGAAGGAGACTATGACATTTTACCGCTTGGAAACAGTAGGTTCCTTATACTTTATTTATTATAAAATGATATACAGTATGCTGATGTTTTAAACGACATGACCCTATCATGGTGTCTTCCTAGGACCGTGTGGGAACGCGATGGAAGAGGGTGTGTATGACTTTCCTATGTCTTACAGGAGGGCTGCTGAACATCCGAGTGAGTACATTACTTTTTAAATGTCTGTTTCTTCCCCCCAGCGGCTAGCTAAGATATATAATTATATATTTGTTTGTGTGTTGGTGTTTCCCCCCATCCATTTTCAGACCCTGCAGAGAGCATCTATGACGTACCCAGCTCTCTGTTGAGGAGGAGGCCTGATCACACTTTAGGTAAATCAGCATGTGTTTTGTTCTCTCACTTATCATATATATCTTTTTTAATATGGCTTTTAATTTGGGTTAACTTTCAATTGTCACTAGTATCATTGTCCATGTTTTACTGCATTATTTTCTGTTTTGCTTTTATTTTACATTTTTTCTTTTTAAAATTGTTTTATTTTAACATATCACTGTAGATGTTTTATCTTGTTCTGTATTCATTTTAATATATATTTTAATATTGTTGTGTTTTCTGTAAAGCACTTTGGGCTGCTTTGTGCATTGAAAGGTGCTATACAAATAAAGTTTATATTATATTATTATTATTATATAAAAATAAACCAGCTTCCAAAATATACACAGAAATATATATGTAACAGAACAACAGGTTGCAACACAAATGTCCTCCTCTCTATGTTTCAAAGTTTTCCGTTGTTTTTTTTTTTGTCGTTGCAGAGGTGCAGCCGGAGGACGGAGACTACTGGAGGATATGAGGTCCAGCTGGAGGACACGATAGTCTGGAGCACTCTCTCCAAACCTGTGGACCAGACACAGAATACCAAGCTGCCTAATATCTGTAGCGACGCATTTACACAACAAACACACACACACACACACGCACACACGCACGCACACACACACACTGTATTTTATGCAACATGTTTGTCCACCTTAGTTACACTTTGGGATGCTAGACAAAATGCACAAACCACAAGTCGGGTTCGCTGTGGTATTTATTTCATCTCTTTTCTATACAAGACAGAGATTCATCTAGAACTATAATTAACACACTGTACAGAAATGTCAAACACACACGGTGGGTCACAACCATGGTTCACAATAGTGAAGTTACTCATTTACATGGTCACCACTTTCACAGTTTTAAAGTATACACCACCAGCTGTATTGCTGTTTTACACACTTGGACTGGTTTGAATGGGAATGGTTCCAAAAACCCCTTTATGGGGTTTAATGCAATATACAAAAAAGGAGGTACATGAGGAAGTGAACAATACAACTTAAACATGCCAACATTACTGCAAGCAATTGTATTATTCTTCTTTTACATTTAATGTATGTGTTCTGATTCTTTTTTACGGGTAATATTGGAGAAGCTTTGAAATGAAGTGATTGACTGGTCACATAGTGCCAGTTTAATCTCATTCATTCTACAGCTGGTGAATACTATAACAGCTACAGTGGGTAATGTATTTAGGAAAACATGTATTTCTATCTTTGTTATAAATCTACTGCTCCGACAGAAAAAAGAAGAAATATCTGCTATCTGTGGCCAGGACTATAATATTAATGTAAGGTAATAATCTTGACAGCTGTGAGGACTAACATTAGCCATGATTGCTATTTATATTCATTAAGATATGTTTATATTCATAATGATAATTGTTTTAAATGTATACAAATCTGGCGTACTCTTGCTGGCTTCTCAATATAACTTACACAAACTTTAAGATTTATCTCAAAGAAGTGAAAATGTACACTGTATTCAACAACACTTATTTTCTCAGCGTATGATTAAACATCTAATATCACTTGATAGACACACACACACCTACACATACAATAGCAGTACTTATCCAACAAGAACAATATTGTAGTGCAGGTATTAGGTTTGAATGTAAGCACAAATAAAGCCTTTGTAACAAGCAATGCATAAAGTGATTTGTGCATTCTCAATGTGTTTCTTCTCCAAAGGAAACAGGTACAATTAACAAAAATACACAATTGATATTTGGACAAGTAATGCATATATATAATTCCACTTGAATAAGTAGAAGCTTTTAGTTTGGATCAGTTTGTGTTGTGATCATTGTCAGTTAGCAAAACAGAGTAGTATTAATATTTGGTTCAAAGTATTGTTACACACACTAATAATTGCAAAAGGATAAGATTGGGAAAGTGCCACTCTATGCTTACAACTAAACTTCGCTGCACCCTGAGGGTCATTGTCATTTATTTTTTACTATAATCTCCAATTAGAATGAACCCTCTTTTGCACCAAAGTTAACACACTCGATAAACCATAATTAGCCCCAAAGAAAGAGGGAAGCTGGGTGTCACTTGTCAGTGTTTTACAGTAACATGGTATGGGTTCTCACCACTACTTTTCTAGCTGTGGAACATAATTTATCTAGCAAACCGATGTTTGACATTTGACGTGGTTTAGGTTTAGAACTGTACAGGTTTATTGTACAGACTGTCCGCCAGCAACCGGCCCAACAACTTGAAGTTAAATGTAGTGATGTAATCATGCGTGGGCCTGGGATTGATCCTTGAGGAACTCCTCCAGGACGGTGATGATGCTGCAGGCTTCAGGCATGTCGCTGTGCTCCGCCCTGGCGTTCTGCAGCAACACATCCCCATTTCCGCAGCCCTGTAGGAAACCGGCAGCTACGAAACAGGGCGTAGTGACTCATCTCTGCCTGTCGCACTAAACGCTTCAGGCTGTTCATGTCCTGGATGGCCTGCGATGTGCGAGTTGTGGTTAATAGAGAGGAGGAAACAAGTTGAATGAAAAGGGAAGCAATCTGGATGAAAAACTGGCAGCCGTGTAAATGAGATATTAAACTAAGTATCGGGCCAAGAGGAACTGAGAGCTGTTTCTCAATCTTGTTGACATGGGAAATGTTATGTTTATTTTATTGATATGTTTTGCAATACCAAAATAAATACAAATAACTTGAAGCATATAGAAGCATTTTACACTTTACTTATTATCATCCGGACTTTTTATTTCAACAAAAGACAGTTCCATCAGTATTTTAAAAGAGCTTTAGTCCCAAAATGTATACACAAAATACAAAATGTGTTATACCCAAATTCACATGGAGAACTTGATGCTAGGGTAATGAGTTTTAGGATACTGAAACCAGGATCCAGAAGCAAAACACACTATTAAGGTCTGTCTTTTTGAATGTTTTCTCACCTTAAGTTTGAAGTTCTCCAGAATCTGTCTGAGCAGGAAAGGATTACAACGCTCTGCAGCGTTTAGAAATGCCTGACTCCAGTCGTCACAGAAACGATTACTCACTGGGGGAGAAAACATAGAATACAACTCTTAGACAGTACAAAGATAAAACAATAATTGTTTCCTCATGAGGTTTGTGTCATGACTTACCAGCGTTAGAGAGAGTGGGGGGCTGGTGGAGCAGTCGATGATCAGGTCAGAGTGTGCTGTCCTCTGAGATAGGCCTTACACAGAGAAGCTGTTGTGGTGTCTTGTTGAGACAGACCCGGCAAACCGGTGCTTTGATGAACCTTGGTACAGAATACAGCAGATTTTTAACAGACATGGATATAGACGGCTATTAATCTGTACTACATGTGAAATCAACAAAAGGCCTGCTACTTTTTAGCATACATTAATCATTCATAAAGAGGTGTAACAAGAACCTGTCGTCTTACTCCACCTGGACACATCAGTCTTTGTCCCTCTCATCTGAATTATTGACCTCCACAAGTGTGTGACTCAGAGCCTGCAAACGAAACAATAATGAGTGAGAAGAAATTGTGGTAAAGGAAATGCACGTCTTAAACCAATCAATCATATTTGATTCATATAGCACCGATCAAATCTAAAATGCACCTACCAAGTAGCCTTACAAGCGATTTCCGAAACTTAAAAGATGTTAAACCTATTAAGAAGTTGATAACAAATAAACGCACAATACAATTCATTTATAATGATCAACAGTATAATGTAAATAAAGCTAAGTAGAGTATTACACCGCAATAAGGTGATAATAGAATAAGGATATATAATAAAACAAATAATATATGAAAACATGCAGGATTTGAATAGTGAAATGAATCACTGGAATTTTTTTTATGAACAGGGTAAATACCTTTATATTTACAGCAGTCTATAGTAAATATGTATTTTAAGGAACATCTGCCCGGTAAACACTACACACTCTTACTTGTTCCTCTATTCATCCAGATAATTGTGGTGCTTTTTACTGAGGCTTAGACCCTATTTGCTATGGTTAAACCAGTACTCATCAGACCTCATTGTTAAGTTTGTCGACATTCTATTGTTTCATTAAAAGAGAGAAACTGCTCACTCTATTGGACGTTCTCTAGAGGTAAAAATGACTCACAGCATGCAGCAGGAAGCTGATGTTGTTCTGAACGAGCTGCACCACCCGATGGATGTGCATCACAGACTCCTCGTACCACCGGCTCAGATAGGGGCGCACCTCCGACTCAAGGTTCAGCAGCTGACACAGACATAAACACATAGCGATAAGTCAGCAGTTCATTAATAATGTACCGGCAAATATATGACTTCCTTACGCTGTTATCATATTCTCATACCTCTGGGGTTTGCAGGCTGCTATGCAGGCCTTGGACGTATTTATCAAGCTCTAATCTAAATGTGTATTGGGTTAAGGAAGAGGAACTATTGGCAGTTTCTCTGTAAAAAGTTACAACAATGTGGAAGAAATACAACAATGTAGGAAAGCACAAAGATTATTCAAGCTGGAGGATGTATATGATTAAGGTTGATTTCATGAGACTGTGTGCAAAAGGATATAAATTCAGCCATTTTTCAGAGCCGCCCATAAAGCAGATGACATACTCCGTTTCCATCCGCATCGGGCTGTTCGGAGACCTCTCCTGCTCCCGAGGCAGCGAGTAGCAGCCCACCGCCTGCTCTGGGATACTGGGGGAGGGTAAATAATCAACACATTTCTGTTAACCAACATATGTCTGTCCACCTCTGAACCTTCATTTCCAAGTGAATGTATTTATTTATGTGATGGTATCTGTTAGAGCCAGTATTTTTCTTTTTATAAGAAATGCCACCATAATTGTGACGTCTGTAGTCAACACACTATAAAAGACTACAATTCCCACGGCGCCTGCGCTAAAGTGACAGTGATGGGCAACCTGCTAGAAAGACGCCTCGAGGAACAGTTTTTTAACCGTCCAATTACCCTTTAAGTTATGAAGTGATATAAGTATTATCAAGAAGAAACAATACTTAAGTTGTTTGTTATTTTATTTGAGTTTGCGTATTTGTTTTGAATATTGTAAAGGCTTCTTTTCTTTGTTGCGTGTGTAAAAGTTTGTTATTTTATTTTGAGCAACACACATCGCATAATATCATCCAAACCATCGGAGGCCAAGCAAGTATTCAAGTGTAAGTAATTTAAAGGAAAGAAAACTAGTTAAAAATGTCTGTTTAAGGCTTTTAATACAAAACAAGGAAGGAAGCCACGACAGTATCAAACAGACTTCTTCCACAATGGCTATTTATAATAGACCGTGAAACATTCAAAGAAGAGTGAGCATGATCTTTTTATTTTTGTTGTAGCATTACCGAAGCAAAACAGTTGTGTTTGAAACATGTTTATTGTTACCCCTGAGTTCCACAGTGGCGATGTTGCCCATGCCTCCCAGCAGGGCCCCTTTGCTCAGCCTCCTTGAAATGTAAGTCCGCAGCTCAGGCTCCGCCTCTGATGGCAGGCTGCTGTCAATCAGTGTGAGGCTGTAGCGGGACAGAGAGTCAGCATGGACACAGCAACAAGAGGGAAGGTAAGAGGGAATTTGGAAAGCCACTCAAGTCAAATGGACGACGGATGGAGAAAGCTGATGAGCATTAGCCACACAAACCAACACAACACACAACTGAGTCACATGGCTAGAACTGTGCCGTGGACATTGTACCATTATTTAAATGAAAGTCATTCACATTTTGCAAACTCCACTTGACACATTGAAGTTAAGATATGTAACTCAGCCAACATAGCAATGACCATTCAGACACAACGTCACGAATGAAAGCAGCATTGCCTTCCATGTTGATTGGATGTCCCGTGGGAGCCCGTGGATACACCAATGCACAACAGTGAAGGTTCAAAGAGAGAAACGACCACTGAAGCAACGAGAAGATGGGTGGGGTGTCTCCTTTGTTACCTAAAGTCATCTAGACTGGTTGTGGAGTCTGCTCGTCTCTGGTTCCATGCCGCATTTTCCCAGCAGCAGCTTCAGATCTAAGACAATTGACAGTTTACCTCATCACCCTGTTAGTGTTTAACGCACACATCTGGTTTGACCTGTGAGTGTCAGTTGTCAGCAGTTTCAGTAACAAAGGACAACAGGAAACATAAGAGTGCTTTAGAGAGGTAAGAATCATTGACTGGTATGACAAACAGTGATACAGACACACTCAATACACACCAGGGAGCTGGTTGTATTCAGGAAAAAAAGGACAGTAATTAAATGATGTCTTGTAGGATTCAAAATATTAATATTAAGGTAGTTACTGAGCACCAGTGGAGAAAAGTAACTAGGTACATTTACTCAAGTACTGTACTTAAACACATTTGAGGTACTTGTATTTTATACTACTTAATACTTCTAACCTCCTATATTTTGAAAGCCAATTTTGTACTGCAGGTCTCCCTTGAAAAAGAGATCGTTGATCTCAATGGGATTTCAACCTGGTTAAATAAAGGCTACAAACAAAATACATTATTTTACAGATGTATTTACAAGTAACTTTATAAATTCAGATTTTATTTAGGAAAAGCTTTTATAATATGATAATTTGGTATAGATTAAACCATCCAACATTATACTTAAGTCACTAAAACCATGACTAAAAATATTTCCCAGTTCCACCTTCGGAAATTTGAAGATTTGCTGCTTTTGCCTTAAAATATTTGAAATTATTTAGTTTTACTGCAATGAGGACTTTAACTCCAAATACTTTAAGGACATTTTCCTAATCGTACTTAAATACTTTTACTTAAGTACCATTCTCAATGCAGTAGCCTACTTTTACTTGAAATGTTTACAGTGTGGCACTAGCACTTTTTTCAACCACTGCTGTGCACAATAATAACAATCCAACAATATAAATTAATAAATAATATGATTTTTTTGTACACAATATCATTGTTCCTAACGCGTTTAAATTACAGACGTAAAGATTCCTGCAGATTCCCAATAGTTAAGGGAGAGAAATGATAACAGCTGTCATAACATGTGAGGAATAGCCCGGACATTACCTTGTGCCTTGATAGAGATAGATGGTGTAGTAGCTGTTCAGCTGAGTTTTCTGGATGTATCCAGTAATTTCTTCGCTGTCAAAGTCATCCCTCTCTTCCACGTCAATTGAATCCTGGAAGGACGAGGTTTGGGAGGTAAACATGATCCCTCTCCTGCAGGGAGGATAACTATCAGCCGGATATAAAACTGCAGCAAACAAGCACGTGTGTTTCTAGTATTCAATTGTGTGTGTAGACGAGTATTATTGATGTTGGGATAATTGTATTAAATAGTAACAGCGCATATGAAACAGCTGTGTTAAAGGTTGTGTTATCGTTAATGTGGCTTGTGCGCATGCGTCAACTCGGTACGTTCTCAATAATGTCCGACTGGAATTTAAAAATGTTTCTCTGTTCCTGTTTCATCTCTGGGATTTACAAAATAAACATCTGTCATTTTAAAATGATGTTGTTATTGATGTCGGTTTATAACAGTGGTTTAACTTGTTTGAAATGGGGAAAAAAATGTTCTGGTTTGTGATAAAACATTTTGCATGTACAATTATAGAATGTATTGTGAGGCCAAATCATCTGGATTCATGGATCATAGTATAGGTTATATCTTCAAAAATGGAAAGAGGAGAAGGAATTATTATTTTCTTTAAAAATTAGACTCAACAACTGTCCGAAATGGGTTGGAGAAGTAAACAATTGTCAATGAAAGACATCTAGAAACCTGCTTCTAGGTGTGAATTAAGATAAGATAAGATGGACCTTTAGTGATCCCCGAAGGGAAAAGTCAGGTGTTATAGCAGCAACAGAATAAGAGAGAAACCCAGATAGTACACATGATAATATACACAGGTATAATAAGAATACTACGGAGCCCCTCGCTAGAACACAAATAAAATGATAAAAGTACAAATTACAAATTAAATAAGAATACACTTACACTAAGTAATGGAAATAACAAAAATAACATAGGTAAAACTCTGCTCTGTGAATATACTCTATATTCATTGAGAATATATGTAATCTATATTCAATATTAAATTGAACCGGGAGATGTGGATGTATATTAAATAGTGTTTACATAATGTAAATTGTATTTCTAGAATAACTTATTTTAATTTGTTATTAAACAAATAACATGTTTTGTACCCTATGGTTTGTACCAGCAGAGCTCGCTGTAGACCACAGCTGAAGACACGTCGCCATATTGAACTTCCTGTTGACATTTGGTAGGCGTGTGTTTGTGTGTGTGTGTGTTTGTGTGTTTGTGTGTTACCGTCAGCTGCTTTATTTTACAGACAGTGAACCGACAGTACAGAAACCATGGGAAGGAAGAAGAAAAAGCAAATGAAGCCTTGGTGCTGGTATCCTTTTTCCAATGCTTACATGCAGTGTTACTACGTTATCCTGCTCTTATCAAGACCTGTATCTGTTTGAGAGAGATATCCTTATTATCATGTAATGTTACTCATCTAACGTCACTGTAATCACAACAACACATGTGTAGCGTTAGCAGCATGGTTAGCAGACTAACATTATGCATCCATATGTTTACGTGTTGTCCGTGTTGCTTTAGTTTAATGAAATATCACAGGATATTATAATGTGAGGAGATGCCTGATTTTGATACCCTGTGATTTGTGTCTGCTTAGGGGTTTGAGTAAACAAATGCACCAAACGTCTTTATGATGTAAAATAGCATTACAATGATTTTTTTCAGAGGGGTTTCCTAATGTTAATGACAGGTACTGTAACAGAGATTTTGATGATGAAAAGATTCTCATTCAGCATCAGAAGGCTAAACACTTCAAATGTCACATCTGTCACAAAAAGCTATACACTGGCCCTGGGTTTGCAATCCACTGTATGCAGGTGAGGAAATGTATAATAGAAACCATCTCTGTCAAATCAAAAAAGTCCTTTGTTTATACACTTCACTCACACTTGTATCATAGGTGCATAAAGAGACCATTGATGGAGTCCCTAATGCAATACCTGGAAGAACAGATATTGAGCTGGAAATATACGGCATGGAGGGTATTCCTGGAAAAGACATGGAAGAGAGAAGAAGAGTCCTGGAACAAAAGAACCAAGGTATGTGCATAAAATACACAAATGTAGACTTTATTGATCCCAAGTTGGGAAATAATTTTCTTACAGCAGCAGTGTGTTGGTCTGTCCTTCATATTTTCTTATTCACAGCCAATCATTACAGTATCGTAGGAAAATATAAACACATCCACAGTAGAAAATACATTTATCACAAATAATACACATTATATATTGTTCTAGACAAATTAAAATGTTCTTTAAAATACCAATATACTGCAGCAACAGCAATATAGATGTACAGGAGCAGAGACATATTACGGTGTATTCTAGAGATGTATTGTGCCCCTGCCTATTGTTCAGAGACTCAAAAGAAAAAGCAGAACCAGGATGACTCTGATGAGTACGATGAAGATGACGAACCCGGACCCTCCTTTCAGCAGCCCGCTGCGGGACAGCCGCAGGCCGCGTCCATCCCCCCCCATGACGCAGCCCGGCATGCCCCCTGGCTCTGGAGCTCCAGGGATACCACCAGGGAGCTACTCGGGTAAGACCCTAAACAACACTGTATTGGTGCTGTTTGCAAAGTAAGATGGCAAAACCTATGAACATGTATCCCTGTGTTTTGTCACTAAATAGATGACTGTATTGTACATGGCACTTGATAAAATGAAATAAAAACAATAATTATGATGTTAAAATAGGAATATTAATGAAAACAGAAGCATCATTCCATTTATAATCCACATAAATAACTTGTGATTTGAGTTTAACATAATCTTTCTGTTTAAGGAATTCCCCCAATGATGCCAGGTGTGCCACCAATGATGCACGGAATGCCCCCCGTAATGCCAGGAATGCCTCCAGGGTGACATTTTGGGATTTTTAATAATAACTGTCATTCCTATTTAATCCCATCCTCATGATATGTTGGTATTTTAAACATGAACATGTTTCCTCGTGTGTTTAGCATGATACCAATGGGAGGGATGATGCCTCCAGGTGCTGGGATGCCACCAATGATGGCCGGGGTGCCACCAGGTAATGCCTCGTCTGCTTATACTAACTAATACTAACCTCCACAACATTGCCGTAACATGTGTTTTTTTTTGTCATTTAAATTAGTTTTAAAATGTTGAATAAGTCAAATGTGAAATAAAGAAGATAACACTTTAATATAAACATATTTTACAACTATAATAAATAAAGTAGCATAAAAAGAAAACAAATATCAGCATATAAAGATACTATAACAAAGCATATCATCATTTAATACTTAATACCCTATGGTTAATAAACTAATCCTCTTTTAGGAACTTTATATATTTTGAAAATGTAATCCATCATCACTTACAAGAATAAAATACATTTTTCCAATGAAAGTTTGTCAATGTATATTGTGACACTGCTGCAGTGAGGCTTCACTTGTTCCCTCATGTTATGAATGTGTCTTGCTGTTGTCAGGCATGCCTCCCGTGGGCCACCCGCCCTGGCATCACACACATGTCTCAGGTTCCCCCCTGCTGCAAACGTCCTGACTCGACCTGCTGTTCCTGCTGCCCCCCCCGCCCAGCCTGGTCTCTCAAAGCCTCTTTTCCCCATTGCTGGACAGGTAAGACCTTCATGACACCATTTATCACTTCTCATCTCCCTCAGTTGTCTGATAGGGCTACACTTATCCTTTTGAATAAGGGATGTTTGAGTAGCTCTCTGTTCCCAACATGCTGCTATAAAGGAGACTTTTTACAGCAATCCTTCTACTGGATGTAGAAATGATCTGTATGTTTCTCATCTCAAAGTCAACTTTATTGTCAATCTTTCAGTTTGTGTTGTACAGACAAAGAGATCGATATACCGTTTCCCACCATCCCGAATACAAAAAACAAATACAAAGAAATTCGAGAGATATTTACCAAGTTTGAGAGAACCTTACCGAGAGCAAAAACCCAGCTCTCACCGGGAGAGAGCTACCAGGAGGAACCCCCCCCCCCCCCCCCCCTCTCCTCTCTCTCTCTCTCTTCTCTCTCTCTCTCCTCTCTCTCGCTCCTCTCTCTCTTCTCTCTCTCTCTCTCTCTCTCTCTCTCTCGTTTGCTCCTCCTTCTCCGCCAGTGTCTTTATGCTCAAAAAACAGGACAGAAAAACCTAAAGACACCTCCTCCATACCCATATTGTGAAACCATGTTTGTGTAAAAAGGTCATGACCCCTACTCTGCAGGACTTGCAAAATATTATTCTCGGCTATGGCACAAACACCTTTTTGGGGCCTCAGTCTATTTCTCCTTAAGTCAGGAAGCCCCCCTCCCTGTGTACTGCCTGTGAGGGGAAGAGAGAAGAAACTGTCTCTCCTCTCTTATCAGTGACACCCATAAACCATAATAGGCCTTACACACTCAATGTAACAAACCACTTGTGTTTTGTTTATACTGTAAATATAGAAAATCATAAAATATGAAGCATTTTCATTGTGGGTTATACAAGAATATAATTGATTATATTTGATTATAATTAACTTTCGTTTTAAGTATTCAACCTAATATGGAGATCTCAACAACCTAAATAAAAGCACAACAATTAATATATCCAAAAATAACAGTCACTTCAATATCTTTGAGAATGTACATTAGTGCAAGACTGTCCATAGCAGCGTAAAAAAAGAAGTGTCTGTTGCTGGATTTGAGTGTCTGTGTGTTATCTCGACTCTCTCCTGTGCTGCAGATGGTCAGTCGCGTTGCAAGTACAAGTGCAGATTCTCAGTCTGCCTCCCCTAAAGCTCTGTCACAAGTATGCTGCTGTCTGCCTGCTCCACTGTGACACCCTGCAGCTTTACACCTGGCATGCACATCACTTTGAATAGTTTGCCTGCTGTGGTATACCTGGGAATTCATTCTGTTTTATTTGCCTGAGCTGTTATTGTAAGAAATGATCAATTCTAACCAATTATGGGGCTAGAAAATACTTTGTGTAATGTCTAGCAAAATGCCATTGTTTGCATTTTGTTTTGCTACAAATCTGCATATATAGAATACATCTGAAAGGTTTGATTAAGCACCGTAACAACATGAGACAATCGAGAATAATGCAGATTTGTAAATGAAGCTTCTTTATTCTGAACTGCTTTAGGGCACAGCACAGCGGGCTCTTTTGGATTTGTTTTCTTGCAGGCTACAAAATAGATTGAACTTAGTCATACTTTAAAGGGTTACTCTCCCATTTTTATTACATCAGTTTTATAGAGATTACTTAGACCCGAATTATAAACTTGCGTTTACATGCCATTATGAAGTGAAAATATACATTTGCACAATCAAAGCCTGATAATCTGTGTTCTTCTGGAGACTTAAATGAGTTGAAGTTTGATTTACCCACTTAAATCTCTCAAACACAATCTTTGTAATGTCCAGTTGTCAAAATCAAAATGTTCTTCTCGGCCACTTTATGGCAATATATGACAGGCATACATCTTAAATACTTGATTCTGATTGGTCAACTACTGCATTCTGCTTCTTAATAACAGAACATTGCTATGGATGCAATTGTATCAACATTTTATTAATCTAAAACAATTTGAAATCAATATTTTGTGTCAATTATGCTCGTATTAGAAAAATGAAAAGTGCAAAAACCACCTTAGCTGTCTTTTCTTCCCTTCTTGCTGAACCAAAGTTTAAACCAGGCCGAATTAAAGTAGCGAAAAATCACAACAGAAGTTATTTCATGACCCTTTTCATGAAGAGCAGGTCACATAGACACTCATTAATGGGAGTAACCACAAAGTATGACTACAGTTTATCTTTTTATGAAAATGAAATGCTTTCCAGCTTCTCTACGTGTTTTCTTCTCTCCTCCCTCAGCAGTCAGGGTCTCCCCCCCCTCCCTCCTCCTCCTCCTCCTCCTCCTCCTCCTCCTCTGACCCCTCGAAGCCCACCTTCCCGGCCTACTCTCAGACCCCCCGCTCAGCCCCGGCAGCAGCACGCTCTCCAAACCCCCCTCCACTGTGACCAGTAAGCCTGCCACCCTCACCACCTCCAGTGCAACCAGTAAGTTGATCCACCCTGATGAGGACGTCTCACTGGTGAGTGCTCCACCTTCAACGCTCTCTCTTACCTGGTTTTGACAAATGTTTTTGTTGGCATTTTGTTATTTTAACACATCAACACACCTACAGTCATTCTTTAAGGGACGGTTCATTTATTTGAGGCTTGACATTGATTGACGTTTATTTTTCCAAAGTAAGTAGACATTTTGAGGAGAAAGTCTTTCACACAGCCAAAGTCTTTCCTTGTTTATTTCTCCTGGCTGATCTTCAGAGATTCAGTCTCTAATAACTTGTTCTCTTTTGCTCTGTGTGTCTGGTAGGAGGAGTTGCGGGCTCAGTTGCCGAGATACCAGCACAGTATTTCCTGCCCAGGCCAGACCCCCGCTGCTGCCCCCTCAGCGGGGGGCATGATGGCTCAGCAGCCCGGCATGAGGCATCCCATACCTAGTAGGCTACTGACTTCCTTTTAGTAGTTGTTAGCATGTTGTTGGTGTGTTAACCACAGCTGTTTATTCTTAGCTGTTGTTGGGTACAACGCTGTACTTCAGGATGAGGATGTCTCTAAAGAATCTTTACCTTTAAACTGTTCCTGATGCTATAACTTACCAGCAATATTGAACGATATGTGTGATATGAGGCATATCTGTAGGGATGGCAATGTCTCTATTATTGGATGGTTTGTCATGGTCCCCAGAAGATAAATCCTGATGACTTGGTGATCCCCTTTTTCTTATAGCACCTTTAATAAGTCAAAGTTTTTATTTGTCCAATACTTTGGTTATATTATATTTAAAATATAAAAACATTTCTTGTCGTTCCGTATGACCTGAATCAGACATAATTACAGCATTATGGACTCTTGTTATAAGGTAAAACACATAGGATTTTTTATATTAATTTCCCCAGGACAGTACGGGTGTCCTCCCCAGGGGATGCCAGGCTACATGCCAGGGGGGATGCCTCCATACGGACAGGCCCCTCCTGTGGGTCCCCCCGGGTACCAGGGAGCCCCTCTCCGGCCCATGGGTCTGAGGCCCCCTGTCATGTCTCCTGGAGCCCGCTACTGAAGCCTGCCATCCTCTCTTCAATAGGTTTGGACACTCAACCCTTTTCTAATGTCCTCAACTGCTAGTAGAAATCAGTATTGGTATTATATTACCACCACATACTGTTTATTCTACTACTGAGCTATGAGGAAGAGACACTGAATACACAACAAACAAAAGAGTTATAACAGCATCACAGAGCGCATTGGGAAATATTCACATTGTACCTAACCAAGACTATGAAGTGTTGTTTGAAACCATCTCTGTTCTGTGGCTTCTTTTCCTTCTCATGTTTCATTCAGGTGTGTAGAAGTGTAGTAGATGTGGTTCGTAGTGTTGTGAAGGCGCTGGAGTTACATGGGCAGTACCCACCCCTTTATCAAGGCAAGTTGTCTGTAAATACATTTCTGTTCTGAGCTAACAGTGAGGCCTTCACAGTTATGAGACGTCACAGCAGGTTTGTACTCCAGTTATAAACATGGTCAATGTTGTCTTTAAGGTGAGTCAACAGAAATGTACATCTCTGCTTTTATTTGAAAAATGCTAGTAAATGTTTCACTTTTGAATTGAGTATTTACCGTTCAAAATAAATAAATGATTGGTAGTATGTACGTGCCGAGTGCATTTTACAGCTGCATAACCTCCGGGTCGCTGCGGTGCTTAAACCCAGATTTCTCTTCTCCCTGTAGTGATGCCATGGGGGACCGGCTGAGGCCGAGTCTCAGTGTAGCCCTGTTTCAGCCGGAGGCAAGTCCCACCATTTTCTGTCTTCTCATTCATTGCCAGGGGCCCTCACAGCTTAAACGCTGTTGGATCTCAAGGTCCCCAAACTTGCAGCAAGTTTGGTGAAGGCCCTTGTTTGTGTTTTTGCGTTGAGGCATCATTTTATTCAGGCATGTCAGTTTATGTGAATACTGTTGTATACTGCTGAGATTGTACAGTATGTGTCATTGAATCTGTATTCTCCATTC
This sequence comes from Trematomus bernacchii, assembly GCF_902827165.1. NCBI lineage: Eukaryota > Metazoa > Chordata > Actinopteri > Perciformes > Nototheniidae > Trematomus > Trematomus bernacchii. The sequence continues at coordinate 22,058,267 of NW_022987720.1, read as the reverse complement.
TTGATTGGTGGGAGCACCAGGAAGCTTGGTTTTCATTTAATAACTTCATACGGAAAGTGTGGAGTCATTCAATTAAAACAGTTTTCTTTTTTAAAAGCTAAAGAACTAGTAAGTAAGTATGGCTTGGTAAAATGTCTAATCACATACAGCCATATATATATGAATGTTTGTTGGGAGGTTTAGGATGCAAATATGCTTGTAAAATGGCTTTTCCACTTAATCCTGTTTGTTTCATCAGCTGTCCTCACTTGATCATTTGAATTTAACTACTTACATGAAGGAGAACCCTACGAGTACCAGGTTAGTTAAAGCTGTAAGTACCACTGCTATCATTTTGACTTCCATCGACCTGAGTTTTGTACACACATATGATCTTATTGAAAAACATAAGATGAGCCCACAACAATTCCAAAGTGTTTGACATGATGAGAGCCAAACATTCTCTATGATCTCGAGAAACAACTCGACTCGGGTCAAGTTGATACTTGAGTGTCAAACATATGTATTTTGTTCTAGTTTGGGATTAATATGATTACCATTTCCATATAAGGTTTGATGGGTATAACCACCATTTCAATTAAGGATGAAATGCTCTACATGAGCAATACAGAGTCTTCCCTGGTAAGTATGGATGCATCACTCTGTTTAATATGCTTATAGTGTTGTTTACATGAAGTGGCTATCTGCCCACTCAGGTGGGAACTTTGTGTTTGCTCTTGTATTGTAGATTTGAAGTTTTGTACAATTTCAATACAGTATTTTGTTCCCACAGATTTATTCATTAGAATTTTGCTGTTTCTTTATACTGTGACTATTTTTCAATGTGCATTGTTGTTTTCTTATGTGTCCTACTTTTGAGGTACAGTTTCTTTTTTAGGAATTAATGATTGATGTTTTTAAGATTTATTAGGATTCTTTATTTTTGTGATTCATGAAGACAGAAATGGTAAATAAATGCTAATAGTAAATAAATGACACCCCAGTCCAACATGTCTGGACAAACAACCTTATACTAATCCAGGTACTACTGAACATTACTCAATGAAAAACTCTTAAGGAAATATTGAATAAATTGTTATTAATAGTGCAGCAGATGTTTTTCTTTAAATCAAAAACTGAAGCTTCCCCAGCAATATTTGTTTTAGGATGCTCTTTAAAAAACACTACTGCATATTATTTGTTATATTTGCACCAATGTCTGAATAGTAATTGTTGTTCTTGAAATAAACAGTTTCATAACTATAATGTGTCTTTCTAATGTCTCCCCTTTATTATTATTAATATTATTTTATGTATGTGAAAACACTTAATGGGACTCCTTGATAGGAACTTCCTGTAAATTACCTTTGATAATTTTGTGAATTTTGACTAAGATAGAGATCACTTTTGCAATAATATAAAGGTGCATATTAGTGGAATGTATATTTCCGTAGTAAAGCATTTAATCTTTTGATCATAAGAGTATTGATTCAACGAGGAAATGTTTGTAAAACTATAGATGAAGTAGAATTTAAATCAAGACTGAAGTAACAACTTTATTTCTTGTTTCATGCAGTAACTGATGAGCTCAATAATTGTCTGAAGTCACATTTTGACAATCAGACCTTAGGCGTGACAGAGGAAGCATTATTGCATATGAAACATTGCCTATAGGTATGTACATACAGTATTTACAATCTATTAATTGTCAATGCAAAAACAAAAACGTTATTTTCAGTGAAAAGTTAAATAACTCTCATATTGTAGCCCTTTTTCAGCCTTAAAGAAGTCTTCTCATTCATAAGGGCGTGTACAGCTTACTGGTTGGATCTCAGTGTCCAGCAACTTGCAGAACAATGAGTAAAGGCTATGGTTAGGTTCGTGTTACACACCTTCAGGCAGGTCAAGAAAAGATGTATCATACATCCCATTGATCTCTTATTTGCTTTTTAACCTGTATCCTTCCATTATTAGATACAGAGAACATACGAAGGCTGTGTTTTCATGTTTTAACATGACATAAAAAAGTACTTTTATATTTCAAAATGAAATTACATAATGAACAGAAAAACAATACATTAAGGGCAAGTGCCAGAATAAATAATGTATTAGAAAACAAAAATGCTTGATAAATTCTGAGTATGAAATATGTTAACATGTTATGTACAACTGTATTGCCCTGATCTTAAAATCTCACATTTGCAAGCCATTTCCTCGTGGGATTGTCTGCTTTTTATTGTACATACACAAGGCAGACTTTGTGGTACAATTCATTTGCCCTTTTTAGATCATTAAAAAAACAAAAAAGTATTAAAATCAAAACATAATAATGTTCAAAATAATGAAATGGAAAAAATATATATATAAATACCCGTACAGCTTTCTTGTTGGATCTCAGTGTCCAGCAACTTGCAGAACAATGAGTAAAGGCTATGGTTAGGTTTGTGTTACACATCTTCCGGCATGTCAAGAAAATATGTATCATACATCCCATTGATCTCTTATTTGCTTTTCAACCTGTATCCTTCCATTATTAGATACAGAGAACATACGAAGGCTGTGTTTTCATGCTTTAACATGACATAAAAAGTGAAAAGTACTTTTACATTTCAAGATGAAATTACATAATGAACAGAAAGACAAAACATTTCAAAATAATGAAATGGAAAAAATATATATAAAAATAGCCTAAATACTACTTAATACTCCCATTAAATCGGTTTAAGACTCAACCTTTCTCTTGTTTTCCGTATTTGAAAAATAAAATCTTTTATATTTTCATTTTTCCTTTGACAGCTGTATTCAGAACTAGCTTCTTTTTCTTGAGAATCATACCCCAGAGTGTCAAGGAATAATTTGCCCTGCATGTCCTGCTTCGCCCTCTGACGCAGATGCCCAACCTTGGACAGACTATCTCCCTTAAGGAGGGGCTGCCCTAGCATTTTGTTGTTGCTACCAGTTTATGACCGGGCAACTCTTGGTCAGAGATAGTTATTGTTGTGGGACACCTGGAACACATCCTTCTCGGGTGTAGATGACCCCGAGCCATAAGCGACAACAAATGTGATTCAGTGTCCTCAGCTATTTAGTCTATCTATTGAAGAATGTTGATTATTACACACTGAACTAGTTAAAACCTCAAGCTACAGGAGGGTTCTTCAGAATTGGTTTGGCATCTCTACTCTGTGGTCAACCCGTGGCTCATGACATGTCTTGTGAATTCTCCGGCCGAAGCTCCAAATAAACTGTCAGTGTTTGCCATCAAAGCTCCAGCTCTCCTCGTGTCTCTCTGAGTCCTGTTTCCAATTGCTTCAGACATTTCCCCCCCACACAACAATGTGTCATAAGACTGGACCGATATTTACAGATTAACATTGTGAGCATTATTCCATTACTTGGATGTCACTGGCAACAACTCCATCGAATGAAAAGCCCAAGTAGAAGGTAACTTGTTCATTTCCATTTGGCAAGGAAGCAGAATGTCGAGGATGGACCCTGATTTTGCTGTCTCTGGTTCCACCTTTCACAAACAAGCTTCCATTTTCTGTCCATCCTTCAACACGTTGGAGTAGCTTCATAACTTCCTCGTTTTTCCATACTTCTCCTCCAAGCCATTTCAGGTTTCGTTCACTTAGAGTGCCTTTGACCAGTGCTTCGATAGCCGTTTTGTGTACAAACTTGTTAAGACCTTTTGGTTTTGCCAGAAAGAAGTGGGTCAACAGTTTCCTCCGACGAGTATTAAGGCTTTTTTGCTCAAAGAGTCTCTGCAGTGCATTAATGGCTGATAAAAGGAGCTGAGCATCAGCAGAACTGAGTTCATTGCCAGATTCAGGCCAAAACAGAAGGGAGAGAAGGAAGAGGGCACTTGCACTTGACATGTTTTTCCCCTTGGTAATAAATCTCTTGCTGAGATTTTGAAGTCTGTCAAGGGACAGGAGCTTTGAGGACCCAGGTAGAGTACAGTTAAGAGCTATCTGGCAAACAATATAGTTTGCAAGTTCTGTTGGTTCCAAGCTATTACTTCTCAGGTTTTCTGGGTACATTTCAATAATTGTCTCGAGTTTTTTTCCTGCCCTCCGTGGGTCCTTGTCAAAAAGCAATGAGAGGATGGATGTAAAATTCCCTCCACCAAGTTTGTAGGTCCTAATCTGTCTTTGGAATGGAGAAAGCCCTTCAGCCTGACTGGGAATGTCAGTACTGTCGCTTTCGTCTTCTTGGTCACTCTCATCTGCTAAAATGCAAAAGAATTCAGCATAAACAGCACTCTTCCTTCTCAGCCATTTTTTTGGACTGTACACTTGTTCTGGATCCCTCGCATCAAGTTCTTCATCCTCTTCGCTAATGTCGGGTTGAAAGTAGCTGAAGGTCTTCTGAAATGCACTCAAGTGCATTGCATAAGCTCTTTTGTAATCCTTTCAACTGAGGATGAAACCCCTGCCAGGGTCTTTTTACATCTTCTGGTATGTAGTCTGTTTCTGTTAAGTACTGCAGCAACTCTGATTTTCCAGTATTGTTTGAAAAAACATTGACTTCTGACAGGAATTTTAGCAGCCTGCAGCCAACATCTACTTCCCCGTAGTACGAACGGTTGACAGCCTCTTTCGTTAATGATTTCTCGGAGGCCCGGAAGGCAGAGATTCCTTTGAGGGCAGTGCTTATGATTTGAATGTCGCTTTCAGGGGATGGTGTCCTAGTGTCAAACAAGTGGTAAAACCACTTCTTGTAAACTTGTCCTAAAGTATCAAGGACAAATGGATCAAGTGGAAGAAGAGATTTGCTTCCTCTGCCCATTCAAGGGCCTCTTCAAATCTGAATTTTGTGTAAAGCAGCCGGGCAAGCTGTTGTGCAAACATATGGATCTTTACCCAAAGCGAGGTAAGCAGCTTTCATGAGATCAACAGCTTTCTGTACACCATCTTTTTCGGTGCTGATATGCTCAATAAGGGGTGAAAAAGCTGTGTCTACAGAATCACCTCTGCTCTTTTTACTGCGTTTGATGAAAAGATCTCTGATGAACTTCAGCAACTCGTCTCTGGCAAACCTATGATTGATAAGTACTTTGTCAGTGATGAGATCCATGGCAATATCACTCTGAGGAAAAATTGCAGACAGCTGAGTCAGAATTGCCTCCGCCAACTTTGGATGAATAATCCTTATTGATGAGATGTGTGTTGACGATTCATTAAGGTGGATGAAAATAATCCGAGCTTCATCACTGAGCTGATCCACGAAGGCATGGTACTGAGCTCTCTCAACATGGGTAGCTATGCCAAGAGATGCCTCGCAGTGTGATACAGACAGGTAAGAGTCTTCAACATAGTAGTTCAAGAGAGCCACAAATCTGATGAGGCGAGTGGTGAGTGATGAATGATCAACTTTAAGTAAAAGGTTTTTCACAAAATCTTCAATGTAACTTTTCTTGAACCCTTCGTTCCACAGCACAAATGTGAGGATGAAGTTTGGTTCAAAGTCCAGCTTGAGTTGCTCAAGTTTTTTTGAGAACAAAGGCTTCTCTTCATTTGTAAGCTGATGTCTGACTGCCACTGTTTGTGATGATGATTCTCTGCACATTCTTTCTGGTTTGTTTGACCTGTTGCAAATAAGGAGGATAAAGCACAACACTGAAGGATTTCTTTTTTGGGTTGCAACGACATTTCCAAGTTCCCGCCTGAGATCATGTATGTAATCTGCATTGCGGTCCTCCAAGAGCAAGAGCACTGGCAAACAGTTGTCTTTGTCTCTCTCGTCATGTTCTCTCAGTCTCACTGCATGTTCACACACAGTTGTGATGTCCTTACTCTGTTTAACCACTGCACATCGCACTTTCTTTCTCCAACTCCAGAGGATCTGTCTTGCCACTGTACTTCCACCACTGCCAGGTTGATGATATATGTTCACACTCTCAATGGGACGTATGGCCTTGGGACGCTGTTTAATCCTGTCCAGTATTGTGCTTGTTTCACTATAGGCATCCCTCTTTATGATATTTCCACACTTTTGTTTGTCAGACAGCCAGAAATTGATCCACTTTATCTTTCCACCATGATAGAAGTTTCTCTCAATTTGTTGGATTTCTTCCTCACTCATGATATCCACATTTGTATCATCACACTGATCAACACTGATGATTTCCAAAGAATCTAACATAGCCTCTTCAACTGACTTTAAGAAGCAAAGTGCTCCGTTAAAGACAGGTAATGTCCTGGTGGGTTGATTCTTTGAGAGCTGAATGCTTTGAACTGTGGCGTCCACATGACTCAGTGGCATTTCAACAATGCTGATTTCTTTGAGTGAAGACATGTCACAAGACACCTGGGCAAGACTTGCCCAGTTTTCGTAGTTTTCCTTTGACTCAGATATTACTGCCAAAAAATCATTTCCATTCATCTCTGCAAAGAATTCATGGAAAGTCTCAACAAGTGGCTGCTCAATATCCGACATGAGCAGGAAGAGGACTACAAATGACTGCCTGGGAAGGATGTCATTGCAGATGAGAGATACTGCCTTTTTCAGTTTCTTCTTTCTTGTTTTGATCCACGTCTTTTCATCACAGGTTTTCTCTCCTCCGGGAAAGTTTTTTCTTCCATTGCAGAAAATCCAGCTTGTTCTCTCAAAAAGCTGCAACGAAACAACAAAGTCGGAAGGTTTTAATCGATCATTATTTGCGTAGTTTATCAAGAAAGTGAAGGTTTACAGCCTTCTGCTCCTTGTATCTTCCACAAAGACCAGATTTCTTTGAATCAGGGTCAAAATCAAACACACAGAAGATATTCATGTGTAGCAAGAAGCTCATGTGGCTGAGATGCTCGGTGTGAAATTTGTTGGTCACTATGATGTAGAACATGGAGTCGTCCATATGAGTTTTCCCACATGTTAAGAGGATGGAGAGTTTCCTCTCTTGATCTTCTTCACATTCAACAGTTGTTTGATTGCTTGAAGATTCTGCCTCTTCTCTCTGTTGGTCTTTCTCCTTGAGGTCTTTGAATGAAAAGAACAAGGTCATCATCTGGTATGCGTGGTGTGTTAGCTCCGACTCTCTGATAAGGAACTATCTCTTCAAGTTTGATTTTTTTGTCCTTCTCAGAGAATTTTGGGAGACCAACAGAGAAAAGCTTGTCTTTCACAATGCTTGCCTTTGGAACAACATCATACTCAATGACCCATGTTTTCTCACTAGTTTCCTTGTCAAGGACCTCAATGAACCGGGGGTTCCTTATGCAACTCCTGGTGTCGCATTGTTGATTTGACCCTCTAAAGCATCTTTCAATGTAGTCTAGTGCATCAACAAAATCCTCTTGACTCTCGAACAGGAACCCCAATGATTTCAACCATGCTGATGTTTACCTCTTATTTTATCCATAATCCCAAAATGAATGGTCCCATTGCTTCGCATATTCATGCACGCACATGCAAATCTTAACACCTCACTTGCTACCTTTGATTGTAGTCTTTTTGAGTCTAGTTTGTGTGCAGTCTCCAGGGACTTATATTCATGACATGGATCAATCATGTTTTCAATTCCTGTTTCTGGAGGGGTAGCACATTGTGTTTGATATATCTGCAGTTTTTTCATGCTGGTCAAAGTTACGAAAGTCACAGAACGATACTTCTGTAGAAGTTTAAGTTATCATCCAGCTCCGTAGGGCTACTGTCCCCTTCTGCTCCTTCACAAGGTTTTTGTGAAAGGGGGTTTGGTTCTTGGCCAGGATTTAATAGCTTTCCTTTTACAATGTCTCTCTCCTTTTCACCTAAATCACTTCCTTTTTTGAGTTTGTTTGGTTTAGATTTTAAAAGTTCATCTCGTTTGTTCAGTAGGAGTTCAATTTGGCCACTTTTCATTTCAATTGTTGTGGCTGAGGAACTCCCTCTGTAGAGTTGTGAGAACTGGTCCTGTTACCGTCCTCCTCTTGCATTTTTAATTATGTAATTTTCTTTTATTCCAATGCATTTCAACCAGGAGTTCACATGAGATTCTGTCCATTTTTCACAGGACAGATCACGGCCATCCTGTAAAAGAAATTGTACATTTAATAGTGTCATAAGCAGTTTAATATATTCAGCCAGTTTGCTTACCAATAAAGACTGAAAAGAAGAACTGCTTACTTCAATGGCTTAGAGTAGCTACTTGAGGAGCCGTGGACATAAGTGTTTTTTTTTACAGGCGTGACACGTCTTCAGGATTCTGATCTATTTAAGTTGTATTAAAATATTGCCCATGTGACTGCAGTGTTTTCCCAACGCAACCCCGTTACATATTATCAGAATAAGACTTAATATTTTCAAAGTTATCTTTATTTAGTTAAATATCTAAGTTTGTCCTTGCCTTGAAAGTAGCATATAATTCTGCAGCTATAATTCATTCTTGAGGTAAACGCTAACAAGCATTGATTTGCAACCCTGTCACTATCCGAAGAGTAATATGGTTGCACTACAGTTACAGGGTTGCATTTGCTGCGGTTCAATTTATTATCTTTAGTTAAATTAAATGTTTATGCATAATTTAGCATAATCTACATGTTTTAAATCTATTACTGTATTTTCCCAGAATATGAATTGCCTTTTTTGTATTGCTACCAGGTAGCCTAAGCATATTGAGGTTGCAACAACTAACAATGTTTCTTAACAATTATAAGAAAATGAACACACTGTGTTTGAATTAAAGTAAGATTAAAAGATTAATATCACTTTCTAAAAATTGATTTCAACAGTTCTAGCCCACCATTGAGCGCTTCTGAAAAGAAACTAAAAAAAATACTAGAAAAAGTTTACTACCTGTTTTTCTTAAATCCATAACAGAAAATTATAAAAGAAAGGGTTACGTTTTTCTGAAATGTTGTTGTCTGAATGTTCCTCCAATTCTGGAATGACCCAATAGCAGGGGTAAATGTTTTTAATGAACATTGATTGACAGCTCTTGGACTTATTACTCCTTGAAAAGTCACTGGTTCATATTGCACTAGACTTACTGGATGAAATACTTCACGTCTACACTCGTTACCAATATCAATGACTCCATTTTGCTTAACTCTAATAATATACAACATCTAACACTCACCAATCTCTGAAGAACTGCTTTCCATTTTTGGGCTGTTTCTAAAGACAGTGAAAAAAGGTTTAAGATTGTCATATCATAATTTGTGTATTGAATCAATGACATGGACATGCACACTATACATACCAAAGAACACTCTTACCACAAGACTAGAGCACTCATTGTTGATCATGTAACATTCTTTGGTGAGTCTGTTGGTGACAAAGAAGCATTAGTGTCCAAAAATTGTAATTAAAATGTAGTATGCATTTTGGTCCGTTTTATATGTGTAAAGTTACTTTTATTTTCCATAATTCTATATTGGGTTTTTTATGCATTTATATAATATTACTTTTTTAAGTAAGCAGTAGGAAATGTCACATCTGTTGAGTGAGCAACCAATTAAACAAGACATTTATTTTTGTCATATTATTACCGTTAAGATCAACACAGTCTCACTCCCGAGACCTGTAAAGACACCATTGCAGTAGTCGAGTCTACTGAAGATAAAAGCATGGACAAGTTTTTCCAAATCCTGCTGTGACATTAGTCTTTTAATCCTAGATATGTTCTTTAGGTGATAGTAGGCTGATTTAGTAACTGTTTTAATGTGACTGTTGAAACTCAGGTCAGAGTCCATGACTACACCTAGATTTCTGGCTCTATCTGTTGTTTTGAACATTGCAGACTGAAGCTCAGCGCTAACTTTTACGTTCTGCCTTGGCTCCAAAAACCATTACCTCAGTTTTATCTTTGTTTAATTGGAGAAAGTTCTGACACATCCAGTCATTGATTGTTCAATGCACTTACTCAGTGTTTGAATTGGAGCATAATCTCCTGGTGAAATTGTTACGTAAATTGTGTGTCATCCGCATAGCTATGGTAACTTATTTTGTTGTTTTTCATTATCTGAGCCAGTGGTAGCATGTAGATGTTAAAGAGAAGAGGCCCCAAGATGGAGCCTTGAGGTACCCCACATGTCATATTTGTCAACTCAGATGTATATTTACCTATAGAAACAAAGTTTTTCTGTCCTTTAAGTAGGACTCAAACCAATTTAGAACTGTTGCCGAAAGTCCCACCCAGTTTTCTAGTCGGTCTAGTAATATGTTGTGGTCAACAGTGTCAAACGCAGCACTGAGATCTAATAATACTAACACTGAAGTTCTGCCACTGTCTGTGTTTAAGTGGATGTCATTGAAGACCTTTACAAGAGCAGTCTCAGTGCTGTGGTTTGGACGAAATCTGACTGGAACACATCCAAACAGTTATTTAAATGCAAGAAGTTACTCAACTGTTGAAATACAACTTTTCAATGATTTACCTAGAAATGGCAGGTTTGATATTGGCCTGTAATTGTTCATTACTGAAGCATCTAGATTATTCTTTTTTAAGAGCGGTTTAATGACTGCAGTTTTCAGGGCCTCTGGAAAAATACTTGAGTGAAGAGATGTGTTTACTATATGAAGTAGATCTGAGGCCATGCAAGGAAAAACATCATTGAAAAATCCTGTTGGAATAATATCAAGGCAGCAGGAGGAGGATTTCAGAAGTTGAATAATGTCCTCTAAGTTTTACCATTAATCTGATGGAATTGTGTCATGGTGTTTGAATTGATATTAGGTGGACATAGGGACAACACATTTGCTGTACCTGATGCAGAGGCACTGACTGCTTGTCTAATTTTTCTGAATTTGTCAGTGAAGAAGGAGGCAAAATCATTGCACGCCCTGGTGGATAGAAATTCAGAGGCTACTGACACTGGGGGGTTGTTATTCTGTCGACTGTAGCAAACAAGGCACGTGCGTTGTTTTTATTTTTGGTAATGATGTCAGAGAAGAAAGACTGTCGTGCGTTTTTCAATTCCAAATTATAAAGGCCAAGTCTCTCTTTATAGATTTCAAAGTGAACCTGGAGATTTGTTTTTCGCCACCTACGTTCAGCTTTTCGACACTCTCTTTTTCTGTTCTCACGGTCATGGCCTTTCTCCATGGAGATATTTTCTTGCCAATCACTTCCTTTACCTTAGTTGGAGCAATGGTATCTATAACATTTTTAATTTTTGAATTAAAATGATCTACTAGCTCATTTACTGAGATGTTAGCAGGGGCAAGTGTGGATGAAAAATTATGAGTAAACATTTCCCTAGTATTTTCAGTTAAATATCGCTTTGTGTTACCTCTTTCTGAACATTTTGTGAACAGAAATAGAGCTCTCAAAGAAAACACAGGATGATCAGACGTGCAACATCAGTCACCACAACCTTTGAGATATTCAGACCCTTTGAGATAAGTAAGTCCAGAGTGTGGCCCCTTATTGTGCGTGGGCTCCGCCACATGCTGAGTCAGTCCATAGTTATCAAGAACACAAAACAGTTCTTTAGCCCCTCTGTCCTGGGGGTTGTCAACATGGATGTTAAAATCACCAACAATGACTAGACGGTCAAAGTCAATACACACTATCGACAGCAGTTCAGTAAATCATCAAAAAAAGCTTGCACAGTATTTGGGTGGTCTATAGATATTTAGGAACAGAGCTCGAGAGGAGCATTTCAGCTGAAGTGCCACATATTCAAAAAGAAGCAAAGTCCCCATAAGATGTCTTCCTGCATTGAATGGAATCATTGAACAAAATAGCAACTCCACCTCCTTCTTATGCATTCTTCTCCTGACCTCATAAAACTAAAGTTGGGAGGGGTTGATTCGATAAGAACAGCTGCACTGTTATTTTGTTCAATCCAAGTTTCCGTTAAAAAACATAAATCGAGATTGTGCTCAGTGATAAAATCATTGATTAAAAATGTTTTTCCTGCCAAAGACCTGACATTTAATAAGCTAGTTTAAGTTTGTTAATACACTATCAGTAAAAAAAATTGTGACAAGCTGTGGCTGACATGGAATCACTACTAAATTTGATAACCTCACACAAACGTTTGAGCACTTCTTGTTTCTAAGCTGATTTACAGCTCTTAATCTATTACCTATCAACACAGATATCGGCAAAGCTACTGGCATGAGGCTGATGGAGAGAGAGGGTGTTTTCACATGTTTAAAATGTGCATATATTGTTTCATTGCTTGTTACTTTGGATTTTAAATAACATGTTAGTGTTGCAGTTCATGAAAACCATGCAGGAAGCATTTTGACATCCCCCTGGATCCTTAATTTGTACACACTATCACATTATTATTGTGGTCTCTGGTGTCATTTTATTATGTTTTTAAACTATCATTCATGTTTTGTTGATCTGTACAGACCAGCGACGTGCAGTCAGTGGAGGCAGGGGAGGCAGAGCCTCACCTGTCATACTCCAATGTAACGGAAAAACAACTAAAGAAAAACGAAATAGTAATAATAATAAAATGTCTCCACTGATCTGTGTTGGTAAGTGTGATTTAATGTATGATTCTAATCGCTTTTTATAGTCAAAATCAGCAAATTTGCCGAGCTCCGCTATGGGAGCGATGACAAGTGAGGCAGGCACGTGCTCTGCCTCTCGTAAGCCCACAGTGGGTGTTTCTCAATCGCGAGTAAAGCTGCTTCAGAGCCACTATTTCAGCATACTACGTCATCGAGTGCCCGCCGAAGTACTGTTCCAATCTCCAGTATACTTGGAAATCTACCGAGCCCGGCGTACTCCGTTTGGAGAAATATCGAGTGTGCACATGAGTAGACTTCGCGGTCTTAAAATCCCCACAATGCTTTGCGCACGGACCAATTTCCCCACATCTGTGGCGGAAGATGTAAGGCGGGGCCTCTCATATGACGCACACCTGCACACTTGCTAGCGTGTTCCACTCTTTGTTTTCCGAATGTCAGGAAGTATTCTTGACTCGCTTCTGAGCAAGATGCTCGGCAGACATGTGCTACCAAGCAAGCGTACTCGCGATTGAGAAACACCCACAAACTTGCTGGAGCACGGCACTAATTTAGCGCGGGCACTTATTTTGTGAGCGCGCTCAAGCCAGTTACTGTGGGGTGAGGTGAGGCACAGATGAGATCTGCCTCACCTCAGAATGCGTCACCCCACAGAAACTGGCTGGAAAGCGGGCCCTAAGCACATGCCTGTTACCATCTCACTGTAGGTCACCAATGTAATATATGTAGATCCCTTTATTACATTTATCCTCGCCATCCATAGTCTCTAAATAACTTATTTCACGTATATATGATATTTAGGCTCGCTGGTCTCAACGGCAATGAAAATGCACCAGGGGAGGCAGCCATAACCTCTGCCGCACTGAAGGGGGCGCACGTGAGCCCACAGGTTCTTGTTGCTACTGTAATTCTACGCAGAGACGGTAGACGTAACAACAAACTAGACTTTTGAAACTACAGGAAGATAAGGAGGACTTTTACAAAAAAGTAATAGAGATTGTTGTCCAGAAGGATAGCATGGACTTCATCTTCAAGTCAAGGTAAGACCACATTTGTAATGAAAATGGGATCTTACTAAGAAAGAACAATCCAATATTTAGATTTTGGGTATCCTTTTGTTGAACGGTCTGTTTAAAATGAATCGAAGCATCAGACTAAAAAAGCTTTTGAAAATAACAGAATATTTCGATTAAGGTCAAAATATAATATTTGTAAATCTGACTCAGTGAGTCAGTGCCTCACCAGCCATGAACCTCACCGCACGTCACTGGTACAGACTAAATCAAATCAAATCAAATAAAAATGTAAAACTTGTGATTTTGAGCTACATAAATACAATTTGATCTATATTTTTGAAACATAAGACATGTCATGTAAAAATCAATCCATGCAGTTCAAACAAAGAAAATATTGAAAAAACCTCCAAATACTTAAAATCATCCCAACTAATTTAAAATGACTTACAACATATAAAGTTCAAAACTATATTCTTAATTATCCATTTCAGAGGTTCACCCTGTACTGTTGCCTAAATATTTTATGTTATTTTAGATTGATCCATTTTGTTTTTCCGTTCATACTTTTTAGTTTTTTTTGGGCCAGAGGGCCGTTATTGGAGATGTTAGAGTTGAAAGGGGGGAGACAGAGGGGAGGACATGCCAGAAATGTTCGGCTGGTTCAGGATTCAAACTGGTTTACTAGGCAGCGGTGACTGCATATGGGCTGCCGGCTCTAACCACTGACATATCGGGCGAACCCATTCTTATCAAGGGTTATTGACCCTTTCACTCTTTCCTATTATTATCTCCTTATATTTGGACACATTGTATTGTCTTGTATGTGAATAGCACTTTTTTAAAAATAAAAATATATATTTATTATTTATGAGAGCTTCTGAATCGGACTGTGCCGGCGTACATGCTTACAGGACAATAACTAATATATCCACCCCTTTGCTGCTGATGACTCTCCTCCTGACCTGCACTTTCACACTCATCTTGCAGACACCAGACATATCCGGTGATACATCATGAAAGTGATATATCTTCTTTTCTCACTTGATAATATCAATAACAGGATCGCTATAAGAAGACTTACTAGGATACTATAAAAAAGTGTAATATATAAAGTACTTCATGGGGAGCAATGTTTATATTGCTAAGAAATACTGAGAAAAACGTTTTGAGAAGGGTTTGTTTGTGTAACTGTACACATTAGTGGTGTTAATCCAGTGGATACAAGTTTTAAAGTCTGATGCATAACATCCTGAGTTTTATTTCAAATTCAGTTAAACATCAGTGTGTGCAAAACCAACTGCAAGCGTTTCAACGGCTGTTCTTGCTTTGATTTCCCCTTCCTGCTCAGAGGTGAAGAACAATAAATAAAGTGAGGCTGTCCACAAAACCTCACAAAGACTGAAGGAAAGAGTACAATGTGAGTCAGCTTTAGTATTTATTAGTGAGTTCATAAGTGAAAAGGCCATGAAGACGAGCTTGGCATGCATTCTTATTTTCATTCAGCTTTTTGAAGGTAAGAGAAATTCACATTTTATTTCCTCTTTCAAACACTGATACGTGTCTATCCTGACAGCAACATTTAATGTTCATACAGTGTAATCTGTTTTTATTTACGGGGATGTTTCATCAGACCAGTTGTGTGGCTTTGTTTAGAGCCATGTTAGGTATTAACAGTAAAGACTAAACATCATTGTTTCTTTAATGTTTATGTTGTATAACATTCCTTACTAAACAATCATTAAAATAATCGTTTTGCTAGTATTAAGCTATAAGTATTACGCTGAAGTTTGGTCAGGGAGGGTGAGATTGATAGACAAATATTTAATCCTTTATTGTCTGGATTGTTATGCTTCGCCTATTTGTATGGGCAAAACCATCAAAGGGCCCAGAGTAACAGTTTCACGTGCCACCAAATCTGAAACATGAATAAAAATGAAAGAGAGAGACAAATCATATTAGTTGGGGGGACAGTTTTCACAGACAGATCACAGATTATGAAAGTTATACAACTGTAGGATTTACAGTTTACCTTCAGGGATCAGACTTCCGAGGTTTGTTTGACCGGTGGGAGAGTTGCTGGAGCATGTATCGTCGCAACATCGACACACATCATCACTGCCATCGACATTTATCCATCTGATGATTAGTATACAGAAACAATCATTGTTTTCCTTTAGCTTTGAGTTGAGGACATTTACACCCAAATCCAATGTTGAAATAATAGCCATTTATTTGTATACATATACTCCATGGGCAGCGTCAACATTCTAAAATATTCTTAAAGCTTACATTTAGCACATTCCTCTCACATGTGTACTGTTTCAGTTCAAATGCTGAGGTAAGCATCGCTGTTACATTGATCTGGCTGTACAGAGACAGCATGGAACATTCATTTTAGAAAGTATTTATCCTTATATTTACATGTTTCCTTAATTAAGTAACTTGATTACTTAAGCAGCAAGAAATATTAATAGCAAACATTTGAACCAGTTTTAGCTTATAAAGAATTGTTAACCTGATGAGCCTTTGTAAATGATACACTGACAAACCTTTTGCAATATTAAAGTAAGGAGCAACAATTCACAAAATAAGTAATAAAATCACCTTGAATTTATATAATTGCAGGCCTTGTTGACGGGGCTGCTCTTCCGCATTTCAGAGGTCGCTTTCAGCTGGCAAGTGATAAAAATCTAATAAATCCAAATGCTGGCTGTCGTTGAAGAAGCAGCGACTCACTGCTGCTGCTGAAGATATATTTGCTTTGTTTGAAAAAAACGATAGCAGAGTACGAGGAGGAGCTGTCTCTTTCCAAAGAGGAGAACAAGAGACTCCAAAAACTACTGGACGCTGTTTAAGAGAGACCAAAGAAATGTCATTATACAACCTCGAAGCATTTCCAAATATGACAAAATCATTCAGGTTATAGAAGTGGCTCACTGAGTTCCTTGTGTCCTGGGGAAACAGGAAGGCATCGAGCTGCAGCTGAAGAGAAAGAAGATCTTGTTCTGGGATTGAAAAGTGCATTTGATCCTTCCTCTTTGGCATCATTGAAGCACCTGACGAAAAGAAAATTAAAATTTGAATGCAATTTAAAGAGCCAATTATCAGTATCATACTGTATTCTGAGCTTCTCTTACCCATGGTTTTCGATAAAGTAGTAATCTGGGGGGCTGATCTCGGGTCAGGAGACAGAGCGGCGACACAAGGCCGTCGATAAACAGAGGCGTCTAGGTCTGTCTCTTGCCCCCCCCTCCCTGTGAGCCTAGTGTGCTCCGATTGGTCAGGCTCGGCCACTCTGTTCTGATTAGTCAACCACCAGAGAGGCTCCAACCCATGTATAACAGCGCTTTTTCGGCTCGCTCTCAGCGGAACAACAGTCCTTATAATGGCCTCGGTAGCAGCCGTATATTTATACACTAACTAACCGAACTGTACCTACAACTGTTGTTATAGAAGAGTAAGTTTTTTTACCTGTATATAAACTACTACTGTTTGATGAGAAATCAAATCATGGTTTGCTATATATGAATGATAAGTTATAGGAGCAAATAATTCAGGGAAGAAAAGGATAGGCCTACTAAAGTATTTCCATCAAACTTTATTTTAGAAATGTACAAAATGAACATGCGTAAATATACATATATACACTGTATATCATCCATTCCTCCCCTTATAGGTGTTTTCGGCATCTTGCCTATCGCAGCTTTGTAAGCGGCTGCCGGGGCTTTTTAGGACGAGGCATCAGAGTGGGTCATCCCGTGTGTGTGTTGTCCGCCAGATACGCCTGGAGTTTCCTGATCTGGCTGGACGAAATCAAATGCAAATCACAAAATATTAGAGAAACTTAGTTGTTTTAGATTCGTTAGTAGTAGTTGTGGTAGGAGTGTGTATCTATCTATCTAATCAACACAGTTAGCTTGCCAGCTAATATGCTAACCTACGTTTGCTAGTTGTTCAGTGTAATATGCTATAGGCTACTATACTATACTATAGCTATACTATACTATGAACAACAGATAGTGGTTCATATTAGGCTATCAAGAACATGTTTACAATTGCAATCTTATACGGGTAGTCTGCTACATTCATTGTAGCTGGCATAACAACAATGTTTTCCCGAGCAAACTCATGTCTACCTCCGTGCTTTAGCTCGGTAGCATACACGCTAGGAACGCCAGCTATAATGTAATTACGTTTCGCGACTGACCGTACGGTAAATCACCCGGAGTATACTGTCTATGAGTATTTCGTGTGTGAATGCAGACATTCTCCTGCTATGAGATACATGTATGCAAGGCCATCTGCTGATATTGGAGTTGATATATGGAAACGCTAGCAACTTAGTTAGGCACTGTGTCAATGGCTTAGCAGTCCGAACACGTTTACAACACATTTAAACAGTCGTGGTAGATACCTTGTTTGATAAATACACAAATAACAATGCCAAACTTACAGGTTGTGTACCCGAATCTTCCCCTGCTCCAAACGGTCCAAACAAACTGGGAAATAGCATCGTCCTTCAGTTTCAAATGCTGTGCATATCCGGGCCTCAAACTGGGCAATGTTTTGGAAGCTTTCATTCTGTGAAATGCCGCGCACACAGTAACGTTCTTCGACCTCTGAAGGAACAGTGGTTAAACAGAATTTCAACCACGACTTTCGTCGTGGTTCTTCTTCCGTCGGTAGGACAAAACAGCTCATATTTCCCCTCACATTTCAGGAAACAGGTCCTTGGCATTGGCATGACTGGATCGATTGTGAACTGAACCAGAGCTTCCAACAGTAAATGTTAGGGCTGGGCAGAGGGCTGGCGCCCAGCGCCGCTGGGTGTGGCCATAGCTCTTCCGGATTGGTCCATTTTGTTCCGGGTACCAGGCATGACATCATGTCGTACCCGGAAGAATCAAATGGACAATGACGTAATCCCACGAGGCGTTTTGGAGAGGTATTTTCTGTGTTAGAGGTTTTACCTCGCTACAGGGGTGTACTTTGAGGGTTTTGACTCTGCACACCGTTTACATGCATAAAAACCTTCATAACACACAAGGGGAACGGGTAATAACCGGAAAAGCATGACACCTCTCCTTTAAGATATTCATTGCTATCGGATGTTAGAGAGCATTCCATGGAATATAACAAAAAGTGTATCTCGAGCCTGTTCTCAAACTTACCTACCCTACCTTTAAAGCTGGGGTAGGTACGTTTAGAAACCGGCTCGAGATACACTTTTTGTTAGTATTCCATGGAATGCTCTTAACATCCCGATAGCAATGAATATCTTAAGTGCTTTGACAAAAAAAATCCATAAAAAAAATGTAATCTGTGGAAGGCCGTGGTGCTGTAAAAAGCACGACCAATCATGTTAGCCGGCCGCCAGCTAAAATACTGGGATGGCCTACCTGCCTGTTCAGCCTTCCATCTGTGCACCAACTTATCTCGTGCCCTCATTGGTCATGTGCTCGTTCGTGTGTGTTTGGAGGAGGGGCTCTGTAAGGAAGTGGCAGATTTATTTCCGTGCCGTGTATTTTCAAATTCTAGCCGCACTCGAGCTGGTTTCTCCAAAATTACCTACCCAACCTGCAACCACAGTTACATATCCACCATCTTCTATTAATCATCAACAACTTCCAGTCACTTTGGAGCCACAGTCTTGTAGTCCAGCTTCAAATACATATTCAGAGTCACCAGCAGCAACAGGTCGACACTGACTGCTCTGTGAATGCTTGACTTCTCCCAAAAAAAATCCCATGGAGACAAAAGGCGTCCATTTTTAAAGAGGTCAGCCTTTACCGCAATGATTATGGACACTTCTGTGCATTGTACACTGATAGTGGATCCCTCATTGAATTGTGGTTCACTGATTTGATTTTCTGTGTCAAACCCTAATGCAGCAGTTTTATATTCCCTTCCTTCAGCATCGATCATTGGTCCATCTCTCAAAGTTCGAATGGCGTCTGCAAAACCAAAAGCAAAAAGTGACAGCAGTGCCACAGAGCCTAAGCAAACACAACACTACCAGTAGAACAAGTGATAATTTAGGAAATCTAAACCATACTGAATTTAAATAAGATGCAGAAGGTTCAAACTCTCAATGTCAAATACTTCCCAGTGCAGACTAATCACATGGAGAGGACAGCTGGAAGCAATTACTCATTAACTGATGAGAATTAAAGCTGCAGTCACACCGAAATACCTGCATGTGATTGGCCCACACCTGACATGTGGGTTTACATCTAGTAGTTACACTGATGCTTCCTTCCTTATGCATCAATCAATGTTGAAATATTATATACTACAGTTAATGGAGAGCAATTTAAAATGCAGCCCCATTTTATTCAACATCATTCAGTTTATTTTGTGCATGTAGGTTTTAATGTGGTATACGAGTACGATTCAGTTCCAGTCCACTGTAAAGTGAAACAAAAACTTACACATTTACAGCTTCACTGGTTTCTGGCTTTGAGTCCCAACAGGCACTTTGTTGCAGGGACCAAAAAACATCCCAGGAAGTTTCATCTTCCACATGGCCTTTTAGTCTAAAAACAAATGTGTGATGTCATGGCTACCATTACATTGAGCCAATATTTTAACCTGTTCCACCCTGAGCCTGTTTTTCAGGTCTCAGGCTTGAAAATGACATTCCCAGAACAAATGACCATATCTTCCCTTCTAAATTGGTTAAATTAATAATCTTTGTTCTCAAAGTAATGATAAACCTGTGAGTTGGATGTAGAAAAGTCAGAATCAATATACTGTAGATGTTTTTTATTTTAAAGAAAATTCCGATTGAACATATTAAAAAAACTGTAAATTATAGTGTCCGTCCAAAAATTATTTTGTACTTATAGTGAAAACTACCCTTGGATGATGGGTTAGTAGACTAAAAGCTTTAGGAATCCAGTACAACATATAATAAGTACCCTGTATCAAGATTGATGCAAAACAAGTGCAATTTGACCTTTTTAGAGAGATTTAGCAAAAGAAACCCACTTCTGGGGTCATTTGGGTGGATTTTCCATATCTCTGGCCCCCCTTGGTCGATTTTGATGAATGAAATCTCTTTATAACCGCTAGAGCCAATGGAATTGAGGGAAAGTTCTACACACACCAACACATTAACAAATAAGGAGTGAGAGTGATGATGCGTGGCCAAAACCGGAAGCTGCATACACTCTGTTGGCTACCATTAGCAGCTAACTTTTTTTCTCCGATTTTTTACATAAAAATGGAATTATGGATTATAAAACATTTTTCAAGCTACAGATACATTATTAACCTATGGATCAACCGATTCAGCCGCTTTTTTTCTCGTTTTAATGCCATTGAACACGTCCTTTGATCAGATAGACAGCTACGGTGAGACGATCTCCCGTAAAGGTACGTTTTGTGATGTCTGTGTTTGCTTCCGCTGTCGCGAGTTCGGATCGCTCAGTGATGATACTATACCTATATAATCTGTGGAGTCTCAGCTTTAATCGGATATTGTATGTGCAGTTACGATAAGTAATAAGGGTATCTTTATCTTGAGTTCTGTGCTAAGTGAGTTAGCATTTTTCTGCTTAGTATTACCCTTGTTTTGGTAAAAATGGTTCATATCTTCAGTTAGCTGAGATTCTTCCCGTTATTCTGGTGCTACACATTAATGGTTTCATTAATGTTAAGAAGCCCTGAGACACAGTCTCGAAAAAAAACGGTGGGGGGGGGGTCCACTGGGGGGGACCTTCGTCCTTAAGAGGTTAAAGTCTTGCTTCAGTTTTTTTCCCAGATGGCTTGAAATAATGGCATCTGTAACCAAGGGTGTAACTTTGGTTTGAGAAGTGGGGGGGACACAAAACAGGGGGTCCTCCGCAATGAAACATTTTCTCAATTTCCTGCCTTTCTACAAATATATTAAGGACTATAGTGTTAACAAATCCAAGAAAAATGTGTAGTGTATATAATGAGTGTGCACACTTATCTAGTATCCTATCCATGTAAACCTGTTTTATTTAAGATGACCTTACCTCCTGTTGGGGGGTCCGGGGGCATGCACCCCCGGGAAGATTTTTGTCTTTAAATTGAAGCTAAAGCATCAATCTGGTGCACTTTGAGGGCCACATGAAGAGATGTATGGATACAGCTCTCAACAATCAAATGAAACAGAACTGTATATTTCAATAATCAAAAAACCATTATAATATGCTCACAAGCAATAACACATCATTGATAAACTCCTCTCTATATCTTTATTTTACCTAGTCTGCATTCTTTCTTTTTATTTATGCATATTTGACTAATCACTCCCCTTTCAAACTGTGTTTTTTATTTTTGTACTGACCTATAGTACACATTGGAAGGATTTCTTAACTTATTTTATATACAACTAATATTACATATGGAAATATTTGTTTACATAGATGACCAAACCGTTTGAGACCCACTGAGACTACAGTTTACAACCTAATCCCTCAGAGTCCTTTAGCTCACTGAGTTGACGTGATCTCTCTCAGTCCCCCAGGAGAGAATTACGCCCATGTCTGTAACTATACTCATCTAAAGATTCATGTCACTTTTTTTAAATCAGTCCCCAAAAACAGGAGTGAATAGATTTGCTTAAGCTAAAGTAACAACTCAGGACTTTGTAAACCATCAAATTGTACCTCTAAAACATATTGACTACCCTAGTAGAGGTCTGGGTACTCCATTAGAATTCAGTCTCCAGTCAAAAACCCAATGGGCCTGGACACAAAGTTCATGTAGACCATGTTTATACTTAATGTTCAGGTCATTATATTGCCAGGGCCCCCATGGTAACTCCCTTTTAAAAGGGGCTACTCATGTACAAAGGCTTTGTTGCATCAACTGAAGTTCAAATATAAACTGGCTGACCTCCAATACATCACCTTTATAAAGCTGTTGCAACTAAAGCAAATGACCACCCCAGAAAATAAATGCCATGTTTATAGTACCATTTTTAGCAGCAGACAAGCACAAGAAAAGACATGGAACATGGATGTCAAATTGCAATTGTGGGTCCCCACTAAATGTTTACCGTTATATGGAATACTTTGGCTAATTAGGAAACAATTCTGTTTGCATTTAATTGTTTTTAGCTGTGAGCAGGTCATCAGTTTTCCTTGTGTAATTGCAACATTAAAAAGCAAACAAATACAATTTTGAATCATTTATTATCTCTTTGAGTCCATTGTTTCAGAAAGGTCAGATTCTGTTGCAGTGGTGTTGGACAGTGGGGGCACAGCCACATTAACCGCAGCAGATTGGAAGACTTCATCGAGCGCCGCTGTGTTGGTACTGTTCAGCACTACTGCCTTCAACTGCAGGTGGGCCTCAGGAGAGGTTTCTTCTAGAAGTTCAGGAATTTCCTCTGCATCTTCATCTGTAGTCGCAGAATAAATGTGTTAATGTAAAAGGTGCATTGTAGAGTGCCATTTAAAAAAGGGTTAAGACTTTTCACATTTTACCTTTTTCTGTTCCACTTTTGTCTTCATTCTGCTCAGAAGCTAAAATCAGAAAGTCCACCTGGTTTTGGGTCGATGATGAATCAGGAAGCAGTCCTTTCCTCTGATCTTTGACAGATAAACAATTCAACATTAAGATTTCATTATGGGTCATTTTAATCTCAATTTAGAGATTGTTAAAGGCTTCAAATGAACAAAGAATAATTGAATACCGGTATTGACTTACCAACTCCGTTTATTCCACTCCTCCACTGGCTGCCATACATTGTAGATCTGCCGATTTGATCAAGAATGGAAGAACGCTCCTCTGCAGGTATGGGCTGGCTTTTCTGCTTGGCTGGCAAGACCATCATCGGACCCACTCTGGCCTGATGTTCCCACACTAACACAAACCAGCACAATGCATGTTAATTCAGTTACCCAGCCATCATCATGTCTAAAACCTATGCAAAAACATGCGTCACAAACAATTGATCATTAAGACGACATCTGCAGCCAATATTCATCATACAAGTTTCTACAAGCTCCCCACCTGGACTGGTCTTCAGTCCGCTCCTCCAGAGGGGTTCACGCTCTTCTGGCTTCACAAACCCTCGAGGCCTAAACTTGCTCGGGCTGCTGGGCTTACTGGGAGTTTGCTCAACTCCAATTGGTCTTTTGCATTGCCCACACAAGTAGTCATTACCATCAGCGGACCTCCATCTGATGAATACAAAAAAAACATTCAGCACCAATAGTTTGTTTTTTGTGTGTAATTTGAAATATTTTAGGCTGGATCTCACTTGCCTTCCATTCACAAAGTGCACGCCTTGTTTGGTGCATCTGCGTTATTTATTGCCACAGCATTCAGGTGACATGTGATGTAGAGCTATGAGAAAAGCAGGTGTTGGGAAACATGCACACACAATCATGTTTAAGGCAATTGAATAGAGCCTCACCTCCCCTCTGTCCTCATTATAAAATCTGAAGGCATCAATGGACATGTGGAGCTTGTCATCCTGTGTCCTGGCTAAGAATTGAGACCTTGAGCCTGGAAGCTGAGAGTCAACAAAGCACCTATGATGGGGAAAAACAAAAAGAGCAACACTAAATTAGCACTCATTGACTACTATAACCAGAGTCTACATTACCCACAATGCACCACTAACATTTCTAGTCATATAGGCAAGTTCTGGAAGTAGTTATTTAGAGTCAGAACTGCACAAATCTGACCTGTGCATTTGCCAATAGTGGCACAGAAAGGAAGAACTAGAATACCAAAGATTAAAAGCAAACCACAGCTAGCCTTAGCTAATGGCTAACTTGAAGACGCCACTAAAGGACTGATCTTTTATTAACCGGTCACTCGAGTCAGCATTGCTTCGTGTCTGAATTAAACCACTTGAAGAGCCTTACACATTAAACAGCTCCCTCTAGGGTCAGAAAAAGACTTTACCTTTTTGCCATTTAGCAATTTGCAGCCTTACCCATTTTCAATGAAGGCATGCCTGGGGCTGGAGTGCATGTCAGGGCTCAGTGTAGCCACGCAGCTGCTCACAAACACTCGGAGCCCCATGTGATGCCCAAGTATGACCGAAGCCTCGATGCTGATGGGCTCACCGAGATGAAACACATTAGAGCTTCTTTTGTACTGCCAGTCACCTGCACACGGACAGAAAAAAGTACTAAGTGCAAATAGAGACATGACAACTCATAACATGAGAAAATTACCAAAACCCACTTGTCATGATTCTCAAGTTAAACTCCAACATTTCCACTGCAGCCTGGGTCGACATGAAGGGGATCCAGGAAGGCATGAGTGAAGAACTGGACAAACTGTACTTCCTAAGAAACAGAAAACATGCATTTAAAAAAAAAGACAGACATCATTCAAAGATTTTTACAATGTGAGCTTTAAAAACAAAAGAGACAAAGACCTTTCGTAATGACATTCAATTGGAATTACAGCCTCCTCCATTCGAACAACACCATATGGAGAAGCCTCAGGAGAGTATATGAGGAGGTTTGTGTAGATCAGAGAGTCCTCAGTTACCTGTGGAGAGTAGATGTGTTTAAAACTAGAAGCTATGATGAAACATATTTGAAATGAAATATATTTAAAAGTTACCCAGTGTCTGGTGCCGCACTCCACAAGTCCAACACTGATACTGTACTCATCTGCTGAAGACGCTGTAGCTCTGCAGTACTGGTTGTTGTTCTCTACTCCAAGGCGTATCTCGTCTCCATCAACAGGAACTCCAACCGCAAACATGTCGGCTTTGATAACAATCTCCAAAGAGTCTGGATGACAGGTCACTCTGATGGTATTCACCTGCTGCGGTTCCTCAGCCGGAGACTTCTGCTGCTGCTGCCCGAGTTCTGACCTGCCTGTGTTCGCAAGGCTCTGGAATGAAGCATCGTGTGTGGGCGGGAAAGCAAAAGAGGAGCTAACACAGAGTCCTACAAGGAGGACAACCTGAAAATTAAAGGCCTCCATAAGTGAAACTGATGGCAGGAAACTGGTCGGCTGCTCTCTGTCTTCCTGACTGACTCACAGTATGGTTCAGTGTGAGCGGTGGAGCTTTTTAAACTCTCGCCGATCATTATCCTCATCAGAGCAGCACACCTGCGTCCGATCAGACACCCATCAGCTTAATTGGCTGCACACTCTGAACTCAAGACATGAGGCTGATTGAGAGAGAGGGCGTTTTCACATGTTTAAAATGTGCATATATTTGCTTCATTGCTTGTTACTTTGTATTTTAAATAACATGTTAGTGTTGCAGTTCATGAAAACCATGCAGGAAGCATTTTGACATCCCCCTGGATCCTTAATTTGTACACACTATCACATTATTATTGTGGTCTATGTTGTCATTTTATTATGTTTTTAAACTATTATTCATGTTGTGTTGATCTGTACAGACTAAATCAAATAAAATCAAATAAAAAATGTAAAGCTTGTGATTTTGAGCTACATAAATACAATTTGATCTACAGTATATGTTTGAAACATAAGACATGTCATGTAAAAATCAATCCATGCAGTTCAAACTAAGAAAGTATTGAAAATGCCTCCAAATACTTAAAATCATCCCAACTAATTTAAAATGACTTACAACATATAAAGTTCAAAACTATAATCTTAATTATCCATTTCAGAGGTTCACCCTGTACTGTTGCCTAAATATTTCATTTTAGATTGATCAATTTTGTTTTTTCCGTTCATACTTTTTAGTTATTTTTGGTCCAGAGGGCCGTTATTGGAGATGTTAGAGTTGAAAGGGGGAGACAGAGGGGAGGACAGAAATGTTCGGCTGGTTCAGGATTCAAACTGGTTTACTAGGCAGCGGTGACTGCATATGGGCTGCCAGCTCTAACCACTGACATATCGGGCGAACCCATTCTTATCAAGGGTTATTGACCTAACCTCTTTCACTCTTTCCTATTATTATCTCCTTTATATTTGGACACATTGTATTGTCTTGTATGTGAATAGCACTTTTTTTGAAAAAAAAAAAGCTTTAAAAATATATATTTATTATTATTTATGAGAGCTTCTGAATCGGACTGTGCCGGCGTACATGTTTACAGGACAATATCTTCTAATATATATCCACCCCTTTGCTGCTGATGACTCTCCTCCTGACCTGCACTTTCACACTCATCTTGCAGACACCAGACATATCCGGTGATACATCATGAAAGTGATATCATATCTTCTTTTCTCACTTGATAATATCAATAACAGGATCGCTATAAGAAGACTTACTAGGATACTATAAAAAAGTGTTATATATAAAGTACTTCGTGGGGAGAAATGTTTATATTTCTAACAAATACTGAGAACAACTTTTTGAGAAGGGTTTGTTTGCTTAACTGTACACATTAGTGGTGTTAATCCAGTGGATACAAGTTTTAAAGTCTGATGCATAACATCCTGAGTTTTATTTCAAATTCAGTTAAACATCAGTGTGTGCAAAACCAACTGCAGCGTTTCAACGGCTGTTCTTGCTTTGATTTCCCCTTCCTGCTCAGAGGTGAAGAACAATAAATAAAGTGAGGCTGTCCACAAAACCTCACAAAGACTGAAGGAAAGAGTACAATGTGAGTCAGCTTTAGTATTTATTAGTGAGTTCATAACTGAAAAGGCCAAGGTAGTACCACTGATGCGCCGGTGAAGATGGCCGCATCGTCTTCGTGCTCCTCTCCAACTTTGCCCATTTTCGTATTTTGTACATATTTCTTTAACTTTTGCCGTTTTACTTTTAACATGGTTCGCAACATGCTAGCCGACCGCACCTACTCTGCCATACAATATAGCAGAGAGGAACTTTTCCAATTGCGAAACTTCGTGGACAATATTAACCCTCCGACAGACAATGGAGATTCACCATGGCTACCTGTTGCTGTTCTACCTGAGAGACGCAAGAAGAAGACAAAGCGGGGATGCCGGGCCGGGTTGCTGGTCAAACTGAGAAAACGTGAGAATCGGCCCCCTCTTCCGAGTATTCTTCTGGCTAATGTTCAATCCATTGAAAATAAGCTAGATGAACTCAGAAGCCGGATTGCTTTTCAACGGGACATTAAGAACTGTAACGTGTTAATTCTCACTGAGACTTGGCTCAACCCCGCTATCCCGGACTCCGCTATTGTCCCTGACGGATTCTCTATTTTTCGTCAGGACCGGACTGCAAACTCGGGGAAAAGTAAGGGAGGCGGTGTGTGTGTGTAATGACTAACAACAACTGGTGCTCAGATGTGAAGATTATTTTCATCGGACTGTTCCGCACAGCTAGAGCACCTCATGATCTCATGTCGGGCCTTCCATCTGCCGAGGGAATTCACATCTGTTGTGATAACAGCAGTGTATATCCCGCCGCAGCCACTCGCCGACAACAACACGGCACTCGATCAGCTGTTTGGGTTTATTGATAAAACCGAGACTTCACGGCCAGATGCGGCGTTCGTTGTGGCCGGAGATTTCAACACCGCCAACATGAAGAAGGTTTTGCCAAAATATTACCAACACATCAACTTCCCGACGCGCGGGGGAAACATACTGGACCATGTTTATTCCCCTTTCCGGAATGGATATAAGGCTCTCCCTCGCCCTCCCTTCGGCAAATCAGACCATATCTCACTACTGTTGTTGCCTGCTTACAAGCAGAAACTTAAAAGGGACAGACCGATAACAAGGACAGTACAACGATGGAGCGAGGAGTCAGATTCAGCACTGCAGGATTGCTTTGCATCCACGGATTGGAGTGTGTTTGAGGACAATAACATCAACACACACACGGACACTGTCATCTGCTACATTGGGAAATGCATCGATGACGTGGTACCGAAGGTTTCTGTACGGACATTCCCAAATCAAAAGCCCTGGGTAAACGGTGAGGTGCGCGGCAAACTGAAAGCGCGCACTCTCGCGCACACAGCGGGAGATTTGGAGGAGTACAGGAAGTCTAGGTATGATCTCCGGAGAGCAATAAAAAATGCAAAGAGACAGTACAAAGAGAAGGTGGAATCTGACTTCAAAGGCCTTGTAACACTAGGAATATGTGGGCGGGACTAAGGACAATGACTGACTACAAAGGAGCAGCGGGGGGTGCTGCGGGAGTGTCTGCGTGCGCATCTCTCCCAGATGAGCTAAACAGTTTTTTTGCACGCTTTGAGAGCAGCCAGGCTGTGGAGGTACAGAGGGACCAGGAGCTACACTGCCCTTTTGTTTTAAATAGGGCAGATGTGTGTAAATCCTTTAAAAGGGTTAACCCACACAAGGCTCCTGGACCTGATGGCATCCCTGGCCGTGTTCTCAGGGTGTGTGCAGTTCAGCTGGCAGAGGTGTTCACAGACATCTTCAACAGGTCCCTGCTGCAGTCTGTAGTCCCCACATGTCTTAAACACTCCACCATCATTCCTGTCCCCAAAAAGACAATCATCACCTGCCCCAACGACTACCGCCCAGTAGCACTCACCTCCATCATAATGAAGTGCTTTGAGCGGTTAGTCAAATTATTCATCACCTCCTCCCTCCCTGAATCTCTGGACCCCCTGCAGTTTGCCTACAGAGCAAACAGGTCCACAGACGACGCCATAGCCCTCACCCTCCACACTGCCCTCTCACACCTGGACCCGAAGAAGAGGAACACATATGTGAGAATGCTGTTCATTGACTACAGTTCAGCATTCAACACCATTGTGCCCTCCAAGCTGGCCATCAAGCTCAGAGACCTCGGACTCAACAGCGCCCTCTGCGACTGGATCCTGAACTTCCTGACGGGCAGACCCCAGGCAGTGCGGGTGGGAAATATCACATCCTCCACCCTGATTCTCAACACCGGTGCCCCTCAAGGCTGCGTGCTCAGCCCTCTCCTCTACTCCCTGTTCACCCACGACTGCGTGGCCACACACAGCTCCAACACCATCGTGAAGTTTGCTGATGACACGACCGTCATCGGCCAGATCACAGACGATGACGAGACGGCATACAGAGAGGAGGTCGAAAACCTGACATCTTGGTGCCAGGAGAACAACCTCCATCTCAACATCAGCAAAACAAAGGAGCTGATTGTGGACTACAGGAAGCAGCAGGGAGAGGGACACGCCCCCATCGCCATCAATGGGACTACGGTGGAGAGAGTCAAAAGCTTCAGGTTCCTTGGGGTCCACATCACTGAGGACCTGACATGGTCTCTTCACACCACCACCATCACTAAGAAAGCTCGACAGCGACTCTTCTTCCTCCGCAGGTTGAGGAGGTTCAAAATGGATTCCAGGATACTCTGCAACTTCTACAGGTGCACGATAGAGAGTATCCTCACTGGCAGCATGACGGCCTGGTACGGCAGCTGCACCGACCTCGATCGTAAGGCTTTACAGAGGGTGGTGAAAACTGCCACAGCACATCACCAGGACGGAGCTGCCATCCATGGAGGACCTTTACTCCCAGCGGCTCAGGAAGAAATCACTACGGATTATCAAAGACCCCCATCACCCCAGCCACAAACTGTTCTTTCTGTTGCCGTCTGGCAGACGTTACCGCAGCATCCTGGCAAGGACAAGAAGATTCGGAGACAGTTTCTTCCCGCGGGCAGTGAGACTGTTAAAAAATTGAACTGTTGAAACAACTTCAAACATTCAACTGCTACTCAGTAGTATGTATCTAATACCTAATATATATATATCATTCCAATAACTTGTATATAGACTCATACTGCACTATTCCACATCATAACTTTATTTCATTTTTATAACTATTATTATTTTTGTATTGCTCTTGCTCTTATTGTTATTATGTTATGTTATTATGTTGCATTGTTGGAGAAGCCTGTGACATAAGATTTTCAACTGCATAATTACTCTGTAGCTATGTCAGATTGACAATAAAGAACCTTGAACCTTGAACCTTGAACCATGAAGACGAGCTTGGCATGCATTCTTATTTTCATTCAGCTTTTTGAAGGCAAGAGAAATTCACATTTTATTTTCCTCTTTCAAACACTGATACGTGTCTGGATTGTTATGCTTCGCCTATTTGTATGGCAAAACCATCAAAGGGCCCAGAGTAACAGTTTCACATGCCACCAAATCTGAAACATGAATAAAAATGAAAGTGAGAGTCAAATCATATTTAGTTGGGACAGTTTTCACAGACAGATCACAGATTATGAAAGTTATACAACTGTAGGATTTACAGTTTACCTTCAGGGATCAGACTTCCGAGGTTTGTTTGACCGGTGGGAGAGTTGCTGGAGCATGTATCGTCGCAACATCGACACACATCATCACTGCCATCGACATTTATCCATCTGATGATTAGTATACAGAATTAATCATTGTTTTCCTTTAGCTTTGAGTTGAGGGCATTTACACCCAAATCCAATGTTGAAATAATAGCCATTTATTTGTATACATATACTCCATGGGCAGCGTCAACATTATAAAATATTCTTAAAGCTTACATTTAGCACATTCCTCTCACATGTGTACTGTTTCAGTCCAAATGCTGAGGTAAGCATCGCTGTTACATTGATCTGGCTGTACAGAGACAGCATGGAAAATTCATTTTAGAAAGTATTTACACTTATATTTACAGCAAACGTTAGACCTCATTACAAATATATGTTTCCTTAATTAAGTAACTTGATTACTTAAAGGGGACCTATCATGCAAAATGCACTTTTGTACGTCTTTTATACATGAATATGTGTCCCCGGTGTTCCAGGGAACTCACCAAGTGTCAGAAAACACAACCCTCTCTATTTTCCTCCATACCCAAATCTCTAAAAAAGGGGCTGCAACGGATCTGATAAAAACTGATCCAGATTTGAACACTTTACTGACGTCAGGAAAGTGGCGCTACGGCTATTGGGCCAACTCTCCACCTATCAGGGGAATGTGGGGTTGGGCCACGGCCGGCCACTCAAAAGCGCTGGAGACGCTGTAGTACATATGCCAGGCCTGTAAGTGGCGCTGTAGTCTGCCACAAAAGCAGCGAAGAAGACTTCCCACGCATGGTTACCCTTCTGTTTATTCTCCGCTGTGGCTTTTTTTCTCTCTCCCCGAGGCAAGCGTTTGCTCTCGCTGCTTTAATTCAATGCAATCCCTCCCCGTCGAGGCAAGCACTGTAATTCTCTCCGGTTAGTCCGCCAGCAGATGACAAACACCCACCTCTCCGCCTCGTCCAAGGAACGAGGGGACCATGCGGCAGAGTTTCAGTTTCAGTTTCTTTCGCAGGTCAAGATGTCCGTTAAAGTTTAAATCTTCCGGACAAAATTAGAAAAGTGCCGGTCAAAGGTCTTCTTTGTTATTTATTGAGCTTTAAAACAAATGAATAACGACTCTATAGGCCTATAATAATATAATAAAACACGGAGGACGGAGGTCTATTTTTCTCCCCCTCTTCTGACTTCATCAGAGCACAGCTCCCCTCTCCTGCAGGGGGGCGTGGTCAGCTGCAGCTCACAGAATCAGCCCCCTGCAAAACAGTGCTGGAGAACAGCAAATAGAGCGAAATGAGGCATGGCTAAAATGCATGATCTGTTTGGTATTTTGAAAACAGAAACGTATAAATATACCTTATATAGGTATGGCCCTACAATATATCATTTAAATATAGCATGATAGGTCCACTTTAAGAAGCAAGAAATATTAATAGCAACAATTTGAACCAGTTTTAGCTTATAAAGAATTGTTAACATGATGAGCCTTTGTAAATGATACACTGACAAACCTTTTGCAATATTACAGTAAGGAGCAACAATTCACAAAATAAGTAATAAAAGCACCTTGAATTTATATAATTGCAGGCCTTGTTGACGGGGCTGCTCTTCCGCATTTCAGAGGTCGCTTTCAGCTGGCAAGTGATACAAATCTAATAAGTTCAAATGCTGCTGTTGTTGAAGAAGCAGCGACTCACTGCTGCTGCTGAAGATATATTTGCTTTGTTTGAAAAAACGATAGCAGAGTACGAGGAGGAGCTGTCTCTTTCCAAAGAGGAGAACAAGAGACTCCAGAAACTACTGGACGCTGTTTAAGAGAGACCAAAGAAATGTCATTATACAACTTCGAAGCATTTCCAAACATGACAAAATCATTCAGGTTATAGAAGTGGCTCACTGAGTTCCTTGTGTCCTGGGGAAACAGGAAGGCATCGAGCTGCAGCTGAAGAGAAGAAGATCTTGTTCTGGGATTGACAAGTGCATTTGATCCGTCCTCTTTGGCATCATTGAAGCACCTGACGAAACAAATTAAATTTGAATGCAATTTAAGAGCCAATTATCAGTATCATACTGTATTCTGAGCTTCTCTTACCCATGGTTTTCGATAAAGTAGTATCTGGGGACTGATCTCGGGTCAGGAGACAAAGCGGCGACACAGCCGTCGATAAACAGGCGTCTGTGTCCCGCATCAGGACTGCTGTAAGAGGCCTCGAGGGGCAGGAGGTCTCCGGTGTAGAAGACACTGGTGAGCGTCTCTCCTGTCCAGTCCTCTACAATTAAACACAAGCGTCACTTACCGTAATTGAAGTCAACATATTTCTGTGTTTCTGCTTATACTCAGTTATATATTGTTTTCCCCCAAAAAATTGCCTGACTTAACTCATAAAGTTAGGTAGATTTAAATGTATAATCAATTATATTTAACCATGTAACTTTGAATTAGGTGATTCTGTAATGAGTTTTGAAACTGTGATTGAGTGTTTCTTTATTGGTTGAAAAAATGCTCTAACTTATAAATAAGGAATACTTCACATATAAATGTTCATTTTGTATTAAACAATGACAGGTGGGGTTTTTTCTAATTAAAATGGTGGTCGCATTTAAGAAAAGCAAAACATCCATTGACAATGTCTTACAAAACTTGTGCAGGAAAATCAAAGACCCATTTATCCAGTAGTGTAGTCTACTAAAAAAAAAATACTACACTGTTTGTTTTATTTGAGAATTCAACGTAAGGAATTAATGTACACATTGTCTTTAGTGGGCGATTCCTTTAAAAAGATACATAAATGATATATTTAAAAAAAACTCCAGTTCTCCAACATGCCTGGAAATTGAGAGGGGAGGGGTTTTCTGTTAAAATCTGCAACATCACTGCTCGATGCCACTATATCCTACACGCTGGTCCTTGAGGTAAAGCGTGTGACTACTTCATCCACCACATACTACATGCACACTTAAAAAAAAACCTTCAATGAAACACTGAATAGGTCTCACATACCGGTCATCAGCTTTAGAGAGAAAGCACCTGTTGAATACACAGCAGGAAGAGAGAGGGGCTGCTGCTGCGAGTGACTGCCATCAAACTTTGTCCTGTCCCGGAAAGGTAACAAAGTCAGTCGAGAAGAAGAAGTCACAAAAAAGATTCTCTGCACAACACAATAAAAACATATCACCTCTTATAGTGACAGGAAACAGGAATAACAGCATGGGTCGTTCTTTTAATGCCATGTTGCCCGGCAGCTAGTGTTGTAGCAAACACCTTGGTGGTGGCTTTAAAGCCCCCCCCCTCCGCTACGCGCCGTTCGTTAGATGAGGTTGGTTCTATTTAATAAAGAAAGGAATTCAAAACACCGGAATTAAAGGTTATAACAATAATCTGATTTTACTGGTAAGAAACAAAACACGTATACAAGTTTTACAGAGTACTCCGGACTTCAGGTTTCTACTGCTGTGCGATACAGGTATCGGGACCAGCCAGTCAGCAAACAAGAAGCATTTTACATGCATAAACAACAGTATTCATATTCATATTTTGGGGCGGAGATGTGTTGACTTCTTCCTTCCCATTTTACTCCGAAGCGAATCAGAGAGGCCGTGGGGAGGAGCTGTGTGAGCTGCTCACTCCCCCAGGTGTTTTTACTGGTTGGATTCACTTCTGGTCGGGTCCAACACAGCGAATCAGAGCTCTGAGAAAAAGTATGTTTTCTTCTGAGATTCGGAAGTTCACAACGGCAGAGTCAATCTTATCTCTGCACCAATATTCACTCCCTTACTTTCCCATGGCATATTTCACACAAACTATTCTTTCCCAGACAACCAAACATTGTGCACAGATATAATGATGCCCAGAAAGAACCTTGAAAAGAATATGTGTGTGTGTGCTGGTGGGAGGAGGTGTATGTGTGTGTAACAGGATCTCTGGGTCAGTGAGTTGTAAGTGAGAATACAATATGTATACATGTGATTACTTAAAACAGTTCAAACAATACATGTTCACTAAAATACAATTCAAAATAATACATGTTTACTTCAATACAGTTTAGAACCATATCTGTTTACTTCAATCCCTCTTTTGATCTCACCTCACGAGATCAACATATAGCATTTGAAACATAACCACTGTCATTCTTTTCTACTGTGTCTGTCCCAACATTTATATAAATCCATCAGAAGCTGGGATTTAGAGCACTTTAAACCTGTAGGAACAGTCCACTACAACAACTTCTTATGACAGTGGAGGGAGACTAAAATATGTTTAAAAAAGTTCGTCCTTGTCGGCTGAGTCATCGTACTCTTCCCCCTCCGACGCATAAGCCAACAAGGGCATTTGGTACGAAGGGGAAGGGGCAGCTTTTCCCTCAATGGTGGAACTGATGAGTCTAACAGACAATGAGCGGATACAAGGCACACAACAACAACCACATGTCACTAAAATGGCAATAAAAGTAGCCACAGAAATTAGAAGACTGTTGGGGTGAGGCAGACATATTTAGCGAGACCTGAGTATGATTTGTCAGAGTTGGAACATGGGGCGATTGCGCACAGATCTATGTCCACTATTCCGTCGCTACCTTCTTGGAGAGTGAAGGTTCTTTTTGGGGACATAAGGCTCGCTACTCTAGTCCCTCTTTTGGTCCTTACTATCTCTTCCTCTGGGGCGAGAGTTGGAGAAAGAACATCATTAGTTTTACAAACAATGAAAATTATCGTTACCATAATGGTAAGTAGGAGGCCCAGGCCTGCTACCATTCTCCAGTGCCCGTACATAATTATGCTGTTAGCTCCAATTCTTCTGGTATCTTTAAACCGTATATTACCAATGGTCAATGCGATCGTACCTTGGTTTCCCAGAATACAAAACGTGCCCCCTGAGGGAGATTGAGACCCAGATATGCCAAAACCCTCTTGAGTACGAGGAGTATTTAAATAGACATCTACCCTCGTCCAGATGTTGAGTAATGATAAAAGGGCCTATTTGGAAAGTAAAACAGGAGTTACTCCCAACTTGGTTAGTGATTGATTTTAAGCGATAGGTTTTTAATGGTAAATGTGGGTCCCCACATATGTCAGTAGTCTGCCCCAAAAGAACCCTTCAACATTTCCTGGAACCTTTAACACATAGTTCTGTAGAATAAAAATAAACAAATCCCTTAAACAATGGGCAAAAAATATGCAAATCCCTTAAACAATGGGATATAAAAACAAAGTTCAGAGTTCCTCAAAAAATGGATTGTTAAAACAAAGTTCCACACCGGCTATATCAACCTGTTTCAGCGGGAAGTGGAGTTCCCTGTGCCGTCTTGGTTTGCCGTGTATTTGTCCCCCCAGCCCGATGACGGCGGCTTCTGGGCTGCCTGCTAGAGAGATGTCTTCTGGATTCTCCTCCTCCGGCCCGCTGATGGCGGCTTCCGGGTCGATGCTGGAGAGATGTCCCGATCCTCCTCCTCCGGCCCGCTGATGGCGGCTTCCGGGTCGATGCTGGAGAGATGTCCCGATCCTCCTCCTCCGGCCCGCTGATGGCGGCTTCCGGGTCGATGCTGGAGAGATGTCCCGATCCTCCTCCTCCAGCCCGCTGATGGCGGCTTCCGGGTCGATGCTGGAGAGATGTCCCGATTCTCCTCCTCCGGTCCGCTGATGGCGCCTCCTGGGTCGACTTCCTTGACGAGGGCCAGATCTGTCCTGATGTCGTCTAGGGTCCTCGCAGGTGTTTTCCCGACCGCACACTGGCTCCAGTGGTACCAGTTGTCTCCCTTTCCTTCTAGGCGGACGGCATGGGAGGTCCTTTGGGTCACTCGGTAGGGGCCGGAAAACCTGGGGTTGAGTCACTTAGGCCTGATGACTCTCAGCCAGACGAACTCTGCTGTGTTGGCCTCGTGTTTCTCGGGTCCCCCTTTGGCATCAGCAACCTGTGTGGAGAAGTCTCATACCAAGCCCTTAAGTTGCTGGAAATATGGTTTTGAACTCATCTCTTCTACTTCTTTAGTGTTTATTGGGGGTTGGCAAACCAACTTGTAGGTGCATTACCGCCACCAACTAGACTGGAGTGTGGACAAAAGACTATGCAGAAAACAATAAACAAAAGAAATAAAACAAAACCGAACAAAAAAGAAACAAACAAAACAAAACAAAACAAAAAAGAACCAAAACTAGATTATTTTAAATTTATCAATTTCTCTTAAAAACGTAATAATCTCACATACATATTGCCTGATCTACATCCCCCCTTTTTCTGAAATAGAATGCCGTTAACGGTGTTCTCATTTTCAGAAATATCGAGCCTTATATATCAGTTATATATTATATATTATTATTACTTATATATCATATGTCCAGCAGATGGAGCCAAATCTTAATTTACCATTAGTCTCTGTTTGTTTTGTGCCACACCCTATTGGCCACCAGATGGTAGCACCTGACCAGTTGCTCGCGGAAGCTTCCGGAAATTGGAACGCTAATCATTTTTTTCAAAATCTCCTTCCATGATTGACCTCGTTTATATTATCTGACTATGTTGATATGTGTTTGTTTGTATTTATTTAATATACTGGACAATTCTTGTCAAATATTGTTACACACCCTGTTCGCCACCAGAGGGCAGCAGCTGACCACGAATGAGCTTCCCCTCTCTGGTGGAGCTCCGCACACTCGCCCACACAACTTTCCTATCTATGCTTTTCTCTCAATTATTACACAGATTTGACTTAAAAAATCACACAGAGTTTATTCCCTTATACAGACTTCGTACTATATGAATTCTATCTCTGTGTACTACTTATTTTCTAAGTATGTACTGTGTACAGAGTGGTGTTCTTAAATTATGTTTGCAGTTTTACACACATTTTATCCCCATACAGTCAGGCAGATTTTTATTGTGCGATGTATATTTCAACAGATAGCGTGACTTCCTGAAGCAAGCTTCTACAACCCCCTTACGGCGATTGCGGCTTCAGGCAAGGAGTCGGAACCCAGTCAACAAAATCTCTTTATCGTCACGTTTAATGAGCCTGATTAACCCCACAGCAAGAGTTGTGATGAGATTCGGTCGTTCCAAATGGTTAGTTGGAGGTCGCGTCTCTCTCCTCTCGTATCACCCACAATATAACAATTCTAGCAATTTTCAAAGAGGGATTGCCCATTCGATTGTTATTCAATAGGAAGTTCTTTATAACAACCTTTCATCTACGAGACAACCGCATAGTCTGTACTTGATTTACGGGGACTTTAACCCATCTGTTTTTTACGCCCTCGTAGTCTTCATTAAAGCACTAACAAGCCAACCGTATTAATCAATCTTTACTTGACTTACAGGGATTTTAACCCATCTGTTTTTTACGTACTTGCAGTCTTTCTCTAGTGAGTTAAGGCACTACCCGCCTCTTACAAACACTTTGTGCCTTAGGTACAGGAATGCTCTACCTGACTCTAAGCACTTTCCCAACTAGAATATGTATTGTATTTTCTACCGTGACTAAGAACACTGAGAACGCCGCTGACAACTCTAAAATGTTGTAGTATAATCAATCACAGATTTTTGATAGTCAAAACAGGTGTCTGCTCACCTTTTGTATATCGTGCGCTTGGTGTAGTTGTCAACGGTATCTCGGTGTCCTCCCCTGGACTGAATTCCGTCCGCTGGCTGTCGGTGTTCCTTTCTAGAGATCAGCACTCATCACGTCGCAGGTCACCATTTGTTGTAGCAAACACCTTGGTGGTGGCTTTAAAGCCCCCCCCCTCCGCTACCCGCCGTTCGTTAGATGAGGCTGGTTCTAGTTAATAAAGAAAGGAATTCAAAACACCGGAATTAAAGGTTATAACAATAATCTGATTTTACTGGTAAGAAACAAAACACGTATACAAGTTTTACAGAGTACTCCGGACTTCAGGTTTCTACTGCTGTGCGATACAGGTATCGGGACCAGCCAGTCAGCAAACAGGAAGCATTTTACATGCATAAACAACAGTATTCATATTCATATTTTGGGGCGGAGATGTGTTGACTTCTTCCTTCCCATTTTACTCCGAAGCGAATCAGAGAGTCCGTGTGGAGGAGCTGTGTGAGCTGCTCACTCCCCCAGGTGTTTTTACTGGTTGGATTCACTTCTGGTCGGGTCCAACACAGCGAATCAGAGCTCTGAGAAAAAGTATGTTTTCTTCTGAGATTCGGAAGTTCACAACGGCAGAGTCAATCTTATCTCTGCACCGATATTCACTCCCTTACTTTCCCATGGCATATTTCACACAAACTATTCTTTCCCAGACAACCAAACATTGTGCACAGATATAATGATGCCCAGAAAGAACCTTGAAAAGAATATGTGTGTGTGTGCTGGTGGGAGGAGGTGTATGTGTGTGTAACAGGATCTCTGGGTCAGTGAGTTGTAAGTGAGAATACAATATGTATACATGTGATTACTTAAAACAGTTCAAACAATACATGTTCACTAAAATACAATTCAAAATAATACATGTTTACTTCAATACAGTTTAGAACCATATCTGTTTACTTCACTAGTAAGATTATCAGCTTGTTTGAGTAGATCACAGAGTCCTTAGATGTCTAGAGAATAAAAAATAACTAAAATCAGGGACACTTCTGAAAACACAACAAATCAAAACTACCACTTAAAGGTAGGGTAGGTAAGTTTGAGAAACCGGCTCGAGATCGCTAGAATTTGAAAATACACAACCGGAGAAAATCTGCCACTTCCTTATAGAGCCCCTCCTCCAACACACACGAACGCGCACATGACCAATGAGGGCACGAGATAAGTTTGTGCACAGATGGAAGGCTGACAGGCAGGTAGGCCATCCAGTTATTTTAGCCGGGCCGGCTAAAATGATTGGTCGTGCTTTTTACTAGAGATGTCCCGATCCGATCACGTGATCGGGGATCGGAGCCGATCACGTGATTTTCAAAAGATCGGAATCGGGAGAAAAAAATCGGGGATCGGAATTTTTTTTTTTTTTTTTTTTTTTTTTAATAATTTTTTTTAATAATTTTATTTAATGTTACAAAACAAAAATGACCATGTTCACATCTTAAAGTCATCCTGAGGCCTTAGTTTTGGTTTAAAATTACACAACATCATGTATGTGTTGCTTCTTTTGGGCTTGTTTTCATAGACCTGGTTGCTTATTTCTCTCAAATCTGGCAACAGAGTGGGCAGGGCGCAGTGTCTAATAGTAGCAGTAAGCT
Organism: Trematomus bernacchii; assembly: GCF_902827165.1. NCBI lineage: Eukaryota > Metazoa > Chordata > Actinopteri > Perciformes > Nototheniidae > Trematomus > Trematomus bernacchii. The sequence goes on along the minus strand of NW_022987720.1, from coordinate 22,018,501 downwards.
AACAAGAGGCTACGTTCAGCTGGTGCCTCGGGAGTCGGGACAGAGAAAATGTCAGGAGTTTGGAAGTATTATAAAATTGAAAGCGAAGGCAGTGTAACAGCCAGATGCAATGTTTGCAAGGCGGAGGTTCCGCGTGGTGGAAAGAACAGAGCTACGTTCAACACGACCAATCTAATACAAACACCAACAACAACACGACGAGTACACAGCGGCCACTCAGGTAACGGCACTGAAACAACCGACACTTTCAGAGACTTTTAAAAGGAAAGAGAAACTGCCCCAGAACAGTGAAAAGGCCAACAAAATAACAGCCAAGATAGCTGAATTCATCGCGTTGGATGACCAGTCGTTATCTGTTACCTTTTTTTTCTCTTAATGCATTGCATAAAGATCGGATCGGGAAAAAATCGGTATCGGCAGATTGTCAAAATCAAATGATCGGAATCGGATCGGGAGCAAAAAAAGGTGATCGGGACATCCCTACTTTTTACAGTATTACGGCTTCCACAGATGAAATGGATTTTTTGTCAAAGCACTTAAAGGAGAGGTGTCATGGCCATTTCCACTGATCATAATTCCATTGTTGAGGTATACTAAAATAGATTTATACTGTGCAATTTTCCAAACTCACATTGGTTTCGCATACAGCATCTCTGTAAAGTATGTGTATTCTGCAGTATTCACTCTCTCCACTAAACGGCTCGTTGGAGCTCTTGCCCCCCCCCCCCCCCTGTGAGCCTAGTGTGCTCCGATTGGTCAGCTTGGCCACTCTGTTCTGATTAGTCAACCACCAGAGAGGCTCCGCCCATGTCTAACAGTGCTTTTTTCGGCTCGCTCTCAGCGGAACAACAGTCTTATAATGGCCTCGGTACAGCCGTATATTTTATACACTAACTAACCGAACTGTACCTACAACTGTTGTTATAGAAGAGTAAGTTATTTTTACCTGTAATAACTGTTTGATGAGAAATCAAATCATGGTTTGCTATATATGAATGATATGTTATAGGAGCAAATCATTCAGGGAAGAAAGGATAGGCCTACTAAGTATTTCCATCAAACTTTATTTTTAGAAATGTACAAAATGAACATGCGTAAATATACATATATACACTGCATATCATCCATTCCTCCCCTTATAGGCGTTTTCGGCATCTTGCCTATCGCAGCTTTGTAAGCGGCTGCCGGGGCTTTTTAGGACGAGGCATCAGAGTGGGTCATCCCGTGTGTGTGTTGTCCGCCAGATACGCCTGGAGTTTCCTGATCTGGCTGGACGAAATCAAATGCAAATCACAAAATATTAGAGAAACGTAGTTGTTTTAGATTCGTTAGTAGTAGTTGTGGTAGGACTGTGTATCTATCTAATCAACACAGTTAGCTTGCCAGCTAATATGCTAACCTACGTTTGCTAGTTGTTCAGTGTAATATGCTATAGGCTACTATACTATACTATACTATACTATACTATGAACAACAGATAGTGGTTCATATTAGGCTATCAAGAACATGTTTACAATTGCAATCTTATACGGGTAGTCTGCTACATTCATTGTAGCTGGCATAACAACAATGTTTTCCCGAGCAAACTCATGTCTAGCTCCGTTGTTTAGCTCGGTAGCATACACGCTAGGAACGCCAGCTATAATGTAATTACGTTTCGCGACTGACCGTACGGTAAATCACCCGGAGTATACTGTCTATGAGTATTTCGTGTGTGAATTCAGACATTCTCTTGCTATGAGATACATGTATGTAAGGCCATCTGCTGATATTGGAGTTGATATATGGAAACGCTAGCAACTTAGTTAGCCCAGTTAGCACTGTGTCAATGGCTTAGCAGTCCGAAACACGTTTACACATTTAAACAGTCGCGGTAGATACCTTGTTTGATAAATACACAAATAACAATGCAAACTTACAGGTTGTGTACCCGAATCTTCCCCTGCTCCAAACGGTCCAAACAAACTAGGAATAGCATCGTCCTTCAGTTTCAAATGCTGTGCATATCCGGCCTCAAACTGGGCAATGTTTTGGAAGCTTTCGTCTGTGAAATGCCACGCACACAGTAACGTTCTTCGAACCTCTGAAGGAACAGTGTTAAACAGACATTTTTACCTGCATGTGATTGGCCCACACCTGACATGTGGGTTTACATCTAGAAGTTACACTGATGCTTCCTTCCTTATGCATCAATCAATGTTGAAATATTATATACTACAGTTAATGAAGAGCAATTTAAAATGCAGCCCCATTTTATTTTATTCAACATCATTCAGTTTAATTTTTTGCATGTAGGTTTTAATGTGGTATACGAGTACGATTCAGTTCCAGTCCACTGTAAAGTGAAACAAAAACTGACACATTTACAGCTTCACTGGTTTCTGGTTTTGAGTCCCAACAGGCACTTTGCTGCAGGGACCAACAAACATCCCAGGACGTTTCATCTTCCACACGGCCTTTTAGTCTAAAAACAAATGTGTGATGTCATGGCTACCATTAGATTGAGCCAATATTTTAAAATCTTGCTTCAGTTTTTTTTCCCCAGATGCCTTGAAATAATGGCATCTGTAACTATACTTATCTAAAAATTCATATCGTCACTTTTTAAATCAGTCCCCAAAAACAGGAGTGAATAGATTTGATAAGCTAAAGTAACAACTCAGGACTTTGTAAACCATCAAATTGTACTTCTAAAACATATTGACTACCCTAGTAGAGGTCTGGGTACTCTATTAGAATTCAGTCTCCAGTCAAAAAACCCAATGGGCCTGGACACAAAGTTATGAGACCATGTTTATATCTTAATGTTCAGGTCATTATATTGCCAGGGCCCCCATGGTAACTCCCCTTTCAAAAAAAAGGGGCTACTCCTGTACAAAGGCTTTGTTGCAGCAACTGAAGTTCAAATATAAACTGGCTGACCTCCAATACATCACCTTTATACAGCTGTTACAACTAAAGCAAATGACACCCCAGAAAATAAATGCCATGTTGTAGTACCATTTTTAGCAGCAGACAAGCACAAGAATAGACATGGAACATGGATGTCAAATTGCAATTTTGGGTCCCCCCCTAAATGTTTACCGTTATATGGAATACTTTGGCTAATTAGGAAACAATTGTTAATTGTTTTTAGCTGTGAGCAGGTCATCAGTTTTCCTTGTGTATTGCAACATTAAAAAGCAAACAAATAAAAATTTGAATCATTTATTATCTCTTTGAGTCCATTGTTTCAGAAAGGTCAGATTCTGTTGCAGTGGTGTTGGACAGTGGGGGCACAGCCACATTAACCGCAGCAGTTTGGAAGACTTCATCGAGCGCCGCTGTGTCGGTACTGTTCAGCACTACTGCCTTCAACTGCAGGTGGGCCTCAGGAGAGGTTTCTTCTAGAAGTTCAGGAACTTCCTCAGCATCTTCATCTGTAGTTGCAGAATAAATGTGTTAATGTAAAAGGTGCATTGTGGAGTGTCATTTAAAAAAAGGGTTAAGACTATTCACATTTTACCTTTTTCAGTTCCACTTGTGTCTTCATTCTGCTCAGAAGCTAAAATCAGAAAGTCCACCTGGTTTTGGGTCGATGATGAATCAGGAAGCCGTCCTTTCCACTGATCTTTGACAGAAAAACAATTTAACATTAAGATTTCATTATGGGCCATTTTAATCTCAATTTAGAGATTGTTAAAGGCTTCAAATGAACAGAGAATAATTCAATACCGGTATTGACTTACCAACTCCGTTTATTCCACTCCTCCACTGGCTGCCCTACATTGTAGATCTGCCGATTTGATCAAGAATGGAAGAACGCTCCTCTGCAGGTATGGGCCGGCTTTTCTGCTTGGTTGGCAAGACCATCATCGGACCCACTCTGGCCTGATGTTCCCACACTAACACAAACCAGCACAATGCATGTTAATTCAGTTACCCAGCCATCATCACGTCTAAAACCTATGCAAAAACATGCGTCACAAACAATTAATCATTAAGACGACATCTGCAGCCAATATTCATCATACAAGTTTCTCCAAGCTCCCCACCTGTACTGGTCTTCAGTCCGCTCCTCCAGAGGGGTTCACGCTCTTCTGGCTTCACAAACCCTCGAGGCCTAAACTTGCTCGGGCTGCTGGGCTTACTGGGAGTTTGCTCAACTCCAATTGGTCTTTTGCATTGCCCACATAAGTAGTCATTACCATCAGCGGACCTCCATCTGATGAATAAAAAAAAAACATTCAGCATCAATACTTTGTTTTTTGTGTGTAATTTGAAATATTTTAGGCTGGATCTCACTTGCCTTCCATTCACAAAAGTGCACGCCTTGTTTGGTGCATCTGCGTTATTTATTGCCACAGCATTCAGGTGACATGTGATGTAGAGCTATGAGAAAAGCAGGTGTTAGGAAACATGCACACACAATCATGTTTAAGGCAATTGAATAGAGCCTCACCTCCCCTCTGTCTTCATTAAAAAATCTGAAGGCATCAATGGACATGTGGAGCTTGTCATCCTGTGTCCTGGCTAAGAATTGAGACCTTGAGCCTGGAAGCTGAGAGTCAACAAAGCACCTATGAGGAAAAACAAAAAGAGCAACACTAAATTAGCACTCATTGACTACTATAACCAGAGTCTACATTACCCACAATGCACCACTAACATTTCTAGTCATATAGGCAAGTTCTGGAAGTAGTTATTTAGAGTCAAAACTGCACAAATCTGACCTGTGCATTTGCCAATAGTGGTACAGAAAGGAAGAACTAGAATACCAAAGATTAAAAGCAAACTGCAGCTAGCCTTAGCTAATGGCTAACTTGAAGACGCCACTAAAGGACTGATCTTTTATTAACCGGTCACTCGAGTCAGCATTGCTCGTGTCTGAATTAAACCACTTGAAGAGCCTTACACATTAAACAGCTCCCTCTAGGGTCAGAAAAAGACTTTCCTTTTTGCCATTTAGCAATTTGCAGCCTTACCCATTTTCAATGAAGGCATGCCTGGGGCTGGAGTGCATGTCAGGGCTCAGTGTAGCCACGCAGCTGCTCACAAACACTCGGAGCCCCATGTGATGCCCAAGTCTGACCGAGGCCTCGATGCTGATGGGCTCACCGAGATGAAACACATGAGAGCTTCTTTTGTACTGCCAGTCACCTGCACACGGACAGAAAAAAGTACTAAGTGCAAATAGAGACATGACAACTCATAACATGAGAAAATTACCAAAACCCACTTGTCATGATTCTCAAGTTAAACTCAAACATTTCCACTGCAGCCTGGGTCGACATGAAGGGGATCCAGGTAGGCATGAGTGAAGAACTGGACAAACTGTACTTCCTAAGAAACAGAAAACATGCATTTAAAAAAAAAAGACAGACATCATAAAAAGATTTTTACAATGTGAGCTTTAAAAACTAAAACCTTTCGTAATGACATTCAAGTGGAATTACAGCCTCCTCCATTCGAACAACACCATATGGAGAAGCCTCAGGAGAGTATATGAGGAGGTTTGTGTAGATCAGAGAGTCCTCAGTTACCTGTGGAGAGTAGACGTGTTTAAAACTAGAAGCTATAATGAATCATATTTGAAATGAAATATATTTAAAAAGTTACCCAGTGTCTGGTGCCGCACTCCACAAGTCCAACACTGATACTGTACTCATCTGCTGAAGACGCTGTAGCTCTGCAGTACTGGTTGTTGTTCTCTACTCCAAGGCGTATCTCGTCTCCATCAACAGGAACTCCAACCGCAAACATGTCGGCTTTGATAACAATCTCCAAAGAGTCTGGATGACAGGTCACTCTGATGGTATTCACCTGCTGCGGTTCCTCAGCCGGAGACTTCTGCTGCCCGAGTTCTGACCTGCCTGTGTTCGCAAGGCTCTGGAATGAAGCATCGTGTGTGGGCGGGAAAGCAAAAGAGGAGCTAACACAGAGTCCTACAAGGAGGACAACCTGAAAATGAAAGGCCTCCATAAGTGAAACTGATGGCAGGAAACTGGTCGGCTGCTCTCTGTCTTCCTGACTGACTCACAGTATGGTTCAGTGTGAGCGGTGGAGCTTTTTAAACTCTCGCCGATCATTATCCTCATCAGAGCAGCACACCTGCGTCCAATCAGACACCCATCAGCTTAATTGGCTGCACACTCTGAACTCAAGACATGAGGCTGATTGAGAGAGAGGGCGTTTTCACATAAATACAATTTGATCTACAGTATATGTTTGAAACATAAGACATGTCATGTAAAAATCAATCCATGCAGTTCAAACTAAGAAAGTATTGAAAATGCCTCCAAATACTTAAAATCATCCCAACTAATTTAAAATGACTTACAACATATAAAGTTCAAAACTATAATCTTAATTATCCATTTCAGAGGTTCACCCTGTACTGTTGCCTAAATATTTCATTTTAGATTGATCAATTTTGTTTTTTCCGGTCATACTTTTTAGTTATTTTTGGTCCAGAGGGCCGTTATTGGAGATGTTAGAGATGAAAGGGGGAGACAGAGGGGAGGACAGAAATGTTCGGCTGGTTCGGGATTCAAACTGGTTTACTAGGCAGCGGTGACTGCATATGGGCTGCCAGCTCTAACCACTGACATATCGGGCGAACCCATTCTTATCAAGGGTTATTGACCTAACCTCTTTCACTCTTTCCTATTATTATCTCCTTTATATTTGGACACATTGTATTGTCTTGTATGTGAATAGCACTTTTTTTGAAAAAAAAAAAAGCTTTAAAAATATATATTTATTATTATTTATGAGAGCTTCTGAATCGGACTGTGCCGGCGTACATGTTTACAGGACAATAACTTCTAATATATATCCACCCCTTTGCTGCTGATGACTCTCCTCCTGACCTGCACTTTCACACTCATCTTGCAGACACCAGACATATCCGGTGATACATCATGAAAGTGATATCATATCTTCTTTTCTCACTTGATAATATCAATAACAGGATCGCTATAAGAAGACTTACTAGGATACTATAAAAAAGTGTTATATATAAAGTACTTCGTGGGGAGAAATGTTTATATTTCTAACAAATACTGAGAACAACTTTTTGAGAAGGGTTTGTTTGCGTAACTGTACACATTAGTGGTGTTAATCCAGTAGATACAAGTTTTAAAGTCTGATGCATAACATCCTGAGTTTTATTTCAAATTCAGTTAAACATCAGTGTGTGCAAAACCAACTGCAGCGTTTCAACGGCTGTTCTTGCTTTGATTTCCCCTTCCTGCTCAGAGGTGAAGAACAATAAATAAAGTGAGGCTGTCCACAAAACCTCACAAAGACTGAAGGAAAGAGTACAATGTGAGTCAGCTTTAGTATTTATTAGTGAGTTCATAACTGAAAAGGCCATGAAGACGAGCTTGGCATGCATTCTTATTTTCATTCAGCTTTTTGAAGGCAAGAGAAATTCACATTTTATTTTCCTCTTTCAAACACTGATACGTGTCTGGATTGTTATGCTTCGCCTATTTGTATGGCAAAACCATCAAAGGGCCCAGAGTAACAGTTTCACATGCCACCAAATCTGAAACATGAATAAAAATGAAAGTGAGAGTCAAATCATATTTAGTTGGGACAGTTTTCACAGACAGATCACAGATTATGAAAGTTATACAACTGTAGGATTTACAGTTTACCTTCAGGGATCAGACTTCCGAGGTTTGTTTGACCGGTGGGAGAGTTGCTGGAGCATGTATCGTCGCAACATCGACACACATCATCACTGCCATCGACATTTATCCATCTGATGATTAGTATACAGAATTAATCATTGTTTTCCTTTAGCTTTGAGTTGAGGGCATTTACACCCAAATCCAATGTTGAAATAATAGCCATTTATTTGTATACATATACTCCATGGGCAGCGTCAACATTATAAAATATTCTTAAAGCTTACATTTAGCACATTCCTCTCACATGTGTACTGTTTCAGTCCAAATGCTGAGGTAAGCATCGCTGTTACATTGATCTGGCTGTACAGAGACAGCATGGAAAATTCATTTTAGAAAGTATTTACACTTATATTTACAGCAAACGTTAGACCTCATTACAAATATATGTTTCCTTAATTAAGTAACTTGATTACTTAAAGAGGACCTATCATGCAAAATGCACTTTTGTACGTCTTTTATACATGAATATGTGTCCCCGGTGTTCCAGGGAACTCACCAAGTGTCAGAAAACACAACCCTCTCTATTTTCCTCCATACCCAAATCTCTAAAAAAGGGGCTGCAACGGATCTGATAAAAACTGATCCAGATTTGAACACTTTACTGACGTCAGGAAAGTGGCGCTACGGCTATTGGGCCAACTCTCCACCTATCAGGGGAATGTGGGGTTGGGCCACGGCCGGCCACTCGAAAGCGCTGGAGACGCTGTAGTACATATGCCAGGCCTGTAAGTGGCGCTGTAGTCTGCCACAAAAGCAGCGAAGAAGACTTCCCGCGCATGGTTACCCTTCTGTTTATTCTCCGCTGTGGCTTTTTTTCTCTCTCCCCGAGGCAAGCGTTTGCTCTCGCTGCTTTAATTCAATGCAATCCCTCCCCGTCGAGGCAAGCACTGTAATTCTCTCCGGTTAGTCCACCAGCAGATGACAAACACCCACCTCTCCGCCTCGTCCAAGGAACGAGGGGACCATGCGGCAGAGTTTCAGTTTCAGTTTCTTTCGCAGGTCAAGATGTCCGTTAAAGTTTAAATCTTCCGGACAAAATTAGAAAAGTGCCGGTCAAAGGTCTTCTTTGTTATTTATTGAGCTTTAAAACAAATGAATAACGACTCTATAGGCCTATAATAATATAATAAAACACGGAGGACGGAGGTCTATTTTTCTCCCCCTCTTCTGACTTCATCAGAGCACAGCTCCCCTCTCCTGCAGGGGGGCGTGGTCAGCTGCAGCTCACAGAATCAGCCCCCTGCAAAAACAGTGCTGGAGAACAGCAAATAGAGCGAAATGAGGCATGGCTAAAATGCATGATCTGTTTGGTATTTTGAAAACAGAAACGTATAAATATACCTTATATAGGTATGGCCCTACAATATATCATTTAAATATAGCATGATAGGTCCACTTTAAGTAGCAAGAAATATTAATAGCAACAATTTGAACCAGTTTTAGCTTATAAAGAATTGTTAACATGATGAGCCTTTGTAAATGATACACTGACAAACCTTTTGCAATATTACAGTAAGGAGCAACAATTCACAAAATAAGTAATAAAAGTACCTTGAATTTATATAATTGCAGGCCTTGTTGACGGGGCTGCTCTTCCGCATTTCAGAGGTCGCTTTCAGCTGGCAAGTGATACAAATCTAATAAGTTCAAATGCTGCTGTTGTTGAAGAAGCAGCGACTCACTGCTGCTGCTGAAGATATATTTGCTTTGTTTGAAAAAACGATAGCAGAGTACGAGGAGGAGCTGTCTCTTTCCAAAGAGGAGAACAAGAGACTCCAGAAACTACTGGACGCTGTTTAAGAGAGACCAAAGAAATGTCATTATACAACTTCGAAGCATTTCCAAACATGACAAAATCATTCAGGTTATAGAAGTGGCTCACTGAGTTCCTTGTGTCCTGGGGAAACAGGAAGGCATCGAGCTGCAGCTGAAGAGAAGAAGATCTTGTTCTGGGATTGACAAGTGCATTTGATCCGTCCTCTTTGGCATCATTGAAGCACCTGACGAAACAAATTAAATTTGAATGCAATTTAAGAGCCAATTATCAGTATCATACTGTATTCTGAGCTTCTCTTACCCATGGTTTTCGATAAAGTAGTATCTGGGGACTGATCTCGGGTCAGGAGACAAAGCGGCGACACAGCCGTCGATAAACAGGCGTCTGTGTCCCGCATCAGGACTGCTGTAAGAGGCCTCGAGGGGCAGGAGGTCTCCAGTGTAGAAGACACTGGTGAGCGTCTCTCCTGTCCAGTCCTCTACAATTAAACACAAGTGTCACTTACCGTAATTAATTTTTCTAATTAAAATGGTGGTCGCATTTAAGAAAAGCAAAACATCCATTGACAATGTCTTACAAAACTTGTGCAGGAAAATCAAAGACCCATTTATCCAGTAGTGTAGTCTACTAAAAAAAAAATACTACACTGTTTATGTTTTATTTGAGAATTCAACGTAAGGAATTAATGTACACATTGTCTTTAGTGGGCGATTCCTTTAAAAAGATACATAAATGATATATTTAAAAAAAACTCCAGTTCTCCAACATGCCTGGAAATTGAGAGGGGAGGGGTTTTCTGTTAAAATCTGCAACATCACTGCTCGATGCCACTATATCCTACACGCTGGTCCTTGAGGTAAAGCGTGTGACTACTTCATCCACCACATACTACATGCACACTTAAAAAAAAACCTTCAATGAAACACTGAATAGGTCTCACATACCGGTCATCAGCTTTAGAGAGAAAGCACCTGTTGAATACACAGCAGGAAGAGAGAGGGGCTGCTGCTGCGAGTGACTGCCATCAAACTTTGTCCTGTCCCGGAAAGGTAACAAAGTCAGTCGAGAAGAAGAAGTCACAAAAAAGATTCTCTGCACAACACAATAAAAACATATCACCTCTTATAGTGACAGGAAACAGGAATAACAGCATGGGTCGTTCTTTTAATGCCATGTTGCCCGGCAGCTAGTGTTGTAGCAAACACCTTGGTGGTGGCTTTAAAGCCCCCCCCCTCCGCTACGCGCCGTTCGTTAGATGAGGTTGGTTCTATTTAATAAAGAAAGGAATTCAAAACACCGGAATTAAAGGTTATAACAATAATCTGATTTTACTGGTAAGAAACAAAACACGTATACAAGTTTTACAGAGTACTCCGGACTTCAGGTTTCTACTGCTGTGCGATACAGGTATCGGGACCAGCCAGTCAGCAAACAAGAAGCATTTTACATGCATAAACAACAGTATTCATATTCATATTTTGGGGCGGAGATGTGTTGACTTCTTCCTTCCCATTTTACTCCGAAGCGAATCAGAGAGGCCGTGGGGAGGAGCTGTGTGAGCTGCTCACTCCCCCAGGTGTTTTTACTGGTTGGATTCACTTCTGGTCGGGTCCAACACAGCGAATCAGAGCTCTGAGAAAAAGTATGTTTTCTTCTGAGATTCGGAAGTTCACAACGGCAGAGTCAATCTTATCTCTGCACCAATATTCACTCCCTTACTTTCCCATGGAATATTTCACACAAACTATTCTTTCCCAGACAACCAAACATTGTGCACAAATATAATGATGCCCAGAAAGAACCTTGAAAAGAATATGTGTGTGTGTGCTGGTGGGAGGAGGTGTATGTGTGTGTAACAGGATCTCTGGGTCAGTGAGTTGTAAGTGAGAATACAATATGTATACATGTGATTACTTAAAACAGTTCAAACAATACATGTTCACTAAAATACAATTCAAAATAATACATGTTTACTTCAATACAGTTTAGAACCATATCTGTTTACTTCAATCCCTCTTTTGATCTCACCTCACGAGATCAACATATAGCATTTGAAACATAACCATTGTCATTCTTTTCTACTGTGTCTGTCCCAACATTTATATAAATCCATCAGAAGCTGGGATTTAGAGCACTTTAAACCTGTAGGAACAGTCCACTACAACAACTTCTTATGACAGTGGAGGGAGACTAAAATATGTTTAAAAAAGTTCGTCCTTGTCGGCTGAGTCATCGTACTCTTCCCCCTCCGATGCATAAGCCAACAAGGGCATTTGGTACGAAGGGGAAGGGGCAGCTTTTCCCTCAATGGTGGAACTGATGAGTCTAACAGACAATGAGCGGATACAAGGCACACAACAACAACCACATGTCACTAAAATGGCAATAAAAGTAGCCACAGAAATTAGAAGACTGTTGGGGTGAGGCAGACATATTTAGCGAGACCTGAGTATGATTTGTCAGAGTTGGAACATGGGGCGATTGCGCACAGATCTATGTCCACTATTCCGTCGCTACCTTCTTGGAGAGTGAAGGTTCTTTTTGGGGACATAAGGCTCGCTACTCTAGTCCCTCTTTTGGTCCTTACTATCTCTTCCTCTGGGGCGAGAGTTGGAGAAAGAACATCATTAGTTTTACAAACAATGAAAATTATCGTTACCATAATGGTAAGTAGGAGGCCCAGGCCTGCTACCATTCTCCAGTGCCCGTACATAATTATGCTGTTAGCTCCAATTCTTCTGGTATCTTTAAACCGTATATTACCAATGGTCAATGCGATCGTACCTTGGTTTCCCAGAATACAAAACGTGCCCCCTGAGGGAGATTGAGACCCAGATATGCCAAAACCCTCTTGAGTACGAGGAGTATTTAAATAGACATCTACCCTCGTCCAGATGTTGAGTAATGATAAAAGGGCCTATTTGGAAAGTAAAACAGGAGTTACTCCCAACTTGGTTAGTGATTGATTTTAAGCGATAGGTTTTTAATGGTAAATGTGGGTCCCCACATATGTCAGTAGTCTGCCCCAAAAGAACCCTTCAACATTTCCTGGAACCTTTAACACATAGTTCTGTAGAATAAAAATAAACAAATCCCTTAAACAATGGGCAAAAAATATGCAAATCCCTTAAACAATGGGATATAAAAACAAAGTTCAGAGTTCCTCAAAAAATGGATTGTTAAAACAAAGTTCCACACCGGCTATATCAACCTGTTTCAGCGGGAAGTGGAGTTCCCTGTGCCGTCTTGGTTTGCCGTGTATTTGTCCCCCCAGCCCGATGACGGCGGCTTCTGGGCTGCCTGCTAGAGAGATGTCTTCTGGATTCTCCTCCTCCGGCCCGCTGATGGCGGCTTCTGGGTCGATGCTGGAGAGATGTCCCGATCCTCCTCCTCCGGCCCGCTGATGGCGGCTTCCGGGTCGATGCTGGAGAGATGTCCCGATCCTCCTCCTCCGGCCCGCTGATGGCGGCTTCCGGGTCGATGCTGGAGAGATGTCCCGATCCTCCTCCTCCAGCCCGCTGATGGCGGCTTCCGGGTCGATGCTGGAGAGATGTCCCGATCCTCCTCCTCCGGTCCGCTGATGGCACCTCCTGGGTCGACTTCCTTGACGAGGGCCAGATCTGTCCTGATGTCGTCTAGGGTCCTCGCAGGTGTTTTCCCGACCGCACACTGGCTCCAGTGGTACCAGTTGTCTCCCTTTCCTTCTAGGCGGACGGCATGGGAGGTCCTTTGGGTCACTCGGTAGGGGCCGGAAAACCTGGGGTTGAGTCACTTAGGCCTGATGACTCTCAGCCAGACGAACTCTGCTGTGTTGGCCTCGTGTTTCTCGGGTCCCCCTTTGGCATCAGCAACCTGTGTGGAGAAGTCTCATACCAAGCCCTTAAGTTGCTGGAAATATGGTTTTGAACTCATCTCTTCTACTTCTTTAGTGTTTATTGGGGGTTGGCAAACCAACTTGTAGGTGCATTACCGCCACCAACTAGACTGGAGTGTGGACAAAAGACTATGCAGAAAACAATAAACAAAAGAAATAAAACAAAACCGAACAAAAAAGAAACAAACAAAACAAAACAAAACAAAAAAGAACCAAAACTAGATTATTTTAAATTTATCAATTTCTCTTAAAAACGTAATAATCTCACATACATATTGCCTGATCTACATCCCCCCTTTTTCTGAAATAGAATGCCGTTAACGGTGTTCTCATTTTCAGAAATATCGAGCCTTATATATCAGTTATATATTATATATTATTATTACTTATATATCATATGTCCAGCAGATGGAGCCAAATCTTAATTTACCATTAGTCTCTGTTTGTTTTGTGCCACACCCTATTGGCCACCAGATGGTAGCACCTGACCAGTTGCTCGCGGAAGCTTCCGGAAATTGGAACGCTAATCATTTTTTTCAAAATCTCCTTCCATGATTGACCTCGTTTATATTATCTGACTATGTTGATATGTGTTTGTTTGTATTTATTTAATATACTGGACAATTCTTGTCAAATATTGTTACACACCCTGTTCGCCACCAGAGGGCAGCAGCTGACCACGAATGAGCTTCCCCTCTCTGGTGGAGCTCCGCACACTCGCCCACACAACTTTCCTATCTATGCTTTTCTCTCAATTATTACACAGATTTGACTTAAAAAATCACACAGAGTTTATTCCCTTATACAGACTTCGTACTATATGAATTCTATCTCCGTGTACTACTTCTTTTCTAAGTATGTACTGTGTACAGAGTGGTGTTCTTAAATTATGTTTGCAGTTTTACACACATTTTATCCCCATACAGTCAGGCAGATTTTTATTGTGCGATGTATATTTCAACAGATAGCGTGACTTCCTGAAGCAAGCTTCTACAACCCCCTTACGGCGATTGCGGCTTCAGGCAAGGAGTCGGAACCCAGTCAACAAAATCTCTTTATCGTCACGTTTAATGAGCCTGATTAACCCCACAGCAAGAGTTGTGATGAGATTCGGTCGTTCCAAATGGTTAGTTGGAGGTCGCGTCTCTCTCCTCTCGTATCACCCACAATATAACAATTCTAGCAATTTTCAAAGAGGGATTGCCCATTCGATTGTTATTCAATAGGAAGTTCTTTATAACAACCTTTCATCTACGAGACAACCGCATAGTCTGTACTTGATTTACGGGGACTTTAACCCATCTGTTTTTTACGCCCTCGTAGTCTTCATTAAAGCACTAACAAGCCAACCGTATTAATCAATCTTTACTTGACTTACGGGGATTTTAACCCATCTGTTTTTTTACGTACTTGCAGTCTTTCTCTAGTGAGTTAAGGCACTACCCGCCTCTTACAAACACTTTGTGCCTTAGGTACAGGAATGCTCTACCTGACTCTAAGCACTTTCCCAACTAGAATATGTATTGTATTTCCTACCGTGACTAAGAACACTGAGAACGCCGCTGACAACTCTAAAATGTTGTAGTATAATCAATCACAGATTTTTGATAGTCAAAACAGGTGTCTGCTCACCTTTTGTATATCGTGCGCTTGGTGTAGTTGTCAACGGTATCTCGGTGTCCTCCCCTGGACTGAATTCCGTCCGCTGGCTGTCGGTGTTCCTTTCTAGAGATCAGCACTCATCACGTCGCAGGTCACCATTTGTTGTAGCAAACACCTTGGTGGTGGCTTTAAAGCCCCCCCCCTCCGCTACCCGCCGTTCGTTAGATGAGGCTGGTTCTAGTTAATAAAGAAAGGAATTCAAAACACCGGAATTAAAGGTTATAACAATAATCTGATTTTACTGGTAAGAAACAAAACACGTATACAAGTTTTACAGAGTACTCCGGACTTCAGGTTTCTACTGCTGTGCGATACAGGTATCGGGACCAGCCAGTCAGCAAACAGGAAGCATTTTACATGCATAAACAACAGTATTCATATTCATATTTTGGGGCGGAGATGTGTTGACTTCTTCCTTCCCATTTTACTCCGAAGCGAATCAGAGAGTCCGTGTGGAGGAGCTGTGTGAGCTGCTCACTCCCCCAGGTGTTTTTACTGGTTGGATTCACTTCTGGTCGGGTCCAACACAGCGAATCAGAGCTCTGAGAAAAAGTATGTTTTCTTCTGAGATTCGGAAGTTCACAACGGCAGAGTCAATCTTATCTCTGCACCGATATTCACTCCCTTACTTTCCCATGGCATATTTCACACAAACTATTCTTTCCCAGACAACCAAACATTGTGCACAGATATAATGATGCCCAGAAAGAACCTTGAAAAGAATATGTGTGTGTGTGCTGGTGGGAGGAGGTGTATGTGTGTGTAACAGGATCTCTGGGTTAGTGAGTTGTAAGTGAGAATACAATATGTATACATGTGATTACTTAAAACAGTTCAAACAATACATGTTCACTAAAATACAATTCAAAATAATACATGTTTACTTCAATACAGTTTAGAACCATATCTGTTTACTTCACTAGTAAGATTATCAGCTTGTTTGAGTAGATCACAGAGTCCTTAGATGTCTAGAGAATAAAAAATAACTAAAATCAGGGACACTTCTGAAAACACAACAAATCAAAACTACCACTTAAAGGTAGGGTAGGTAAGTTTGAGAAACCGGCTCGAGATCGCTAGAATTTGAAAATACACAACCGGAGAAAATCTGCCACTTCCTTATAGAGCCCCTCCTCCAACACACACGAACGCGCACATGACCAATGAGGGCACGAGATAAGTTTGTGCACAGATGAAAGGCTGACAGGCAGGTAGGCCATCCAGTTATTTTAGCCGGGCCGGCTAAAATGATTGGTCGTGCTTTTTACTAGAGATGTCCCGATCCGATCACGTGATCGGGGATCGGAGCCGATCACGTGATTTTCAAAAGATCGGAATCGGGAGAAAAAAATCGGGGATCGGATTTTTTTTTTTTTTTTTTTTTTTTTTTAATAATTTTTTTTAATAATTTTATTTAATGTTACAAAACAAAAATGACCATGTTCACATCTTAAAGTCATCCTGAGGCCTTAGTTTTGGTTTAAAATTACACAACATCATGTATGTGTTGCTTCTTTTGGGCTTGTTTTCATAGACCTGGTTGCTTATTTCTCTCAAATCTGGCAACAGAGTGGGCAGGGCGCAGTGTCTAATAGTAGCAGTAAGCTAACAAGAGGCTACGTTCAGCTGGTGCCTCGGGAGTCGGGACAGAGAAAATGTCAGGAGTTTGGAAGTATTATAAAATTGAAAGCGAAGGCAGTGTAACAGCCAGATGCAATGTTTGCAAGGCGGAGGTTCCGCGTGGTGGAAAGAACAGAGCTACGTTCAACACGACCAATCTAATACAAACACCAACAACAACACGACGAGTACACAGCGGCCACTCAGGTAACGGCACTGAAACAACCGACACTTTCAGAGACTTTTAAAAGGAAAGAGAAACTGCCCCAGAACAGTGAAAAGGCCAACAAAATAACAGCCAAGATAGCTGAATTCATCGCGTTGGATGACCAGTCGTTATCTGTTACCTTTTTTTTCTCTTAATGCATTGCATAAAGATCGGATCGGGAAAAAATCGGTATCGGCAGATTGTCAAAATCAAATGATCGGAATCGGATCGGGAGCAAAAAAAGGTGATCGGGACATCCCTACTTTTTACAGTATTACGGCTTCCACAGATGAAATGGATTTTTTGTCAAAGCACTTAAAGGAGAGGTGTCATGGCCATTTCCACTGATCATAATTCCATTGTTGAGGTATACTAAAATAGATTTATACTGTGCAATTTTCCAAACTCACATTGGTTTCGCATACAGCATGTCTGTAAAGTATGTGTATTCTGCAGTATTCACTCTCTCCACTAAACGGCTCGTTGGAGCTCTTGCCCCCCCCCCCCCCCCCCGTGAGCCTAGTGTGCTCCGATTGGTCAGCTTGGCCACTCTGTTCTGATTAGTCAACCACCAGAGAGGCTCCGCCCATGTCTAACAGTGCTTTTTTCGGCTCGCTCTCAGCGGAACAACAGTCTTATAATGGCCTCGGTACAGCCGTATATTTTATACACTAACTAACCGAACTGTACCTACAACTGTTGTTATAGAAGAGTAAGTTATTTTTACCTGTAATAACTGTTTGATGAGAAATCAAATCATGGTTTGCTATATATGAATGATATGTTATAGGAGCAAATCATTCAGGGAAGAAAGGATAGGCCTACTAAGTATTTCCATCAAACTTTATTTTTAGAAATGTACAAAATGAACATGCGTAAATATACATATATACACTGCATATCATCCATTCCTCCCCTTATAGGCGTTTTCGGCATCTTGCCTATCGAAGCTTTGTAAGCGGCTGCCGGGGCTTTTTAGGACGAGGCATCAGAGTGGGTCATCCCGTGTGTGTGTTGTCCGCCAGATACGCCTGGAGTTTCCTGATCTGGCTGGACGAAATCAAATGCAAATCACAAAATATTAGAGAAACGTAGTTGTTTTAGATTCGTTAGTAGTAGTTGTGGTAGGACTGTGTATCTATCTAATCAACACAGTTAGCTTGCCAGCTAATATGCTAACCTACGTTTGCTAGTTGTTCAGTGTAATATGCTATAGGCTACTATACTATACTATACTATACTATACTATGAACAACAGATAGTGGTTCATATTAGGCTATCAAGAACATGTTTACAATTGCAATCTTATACGGGTAGTCTGCTACATTCATTGTAGCTGGCATAACAACAATGTTTTCCCGAGCAAACTCATGTCTAGCTCCGTTGTTTAGCTCGGTAGCATACACGCTAGGAACGCCAGCTATAATGTAATTACGTTTCGCGACTGACCGTACGGTAAATCACCCGGAGTATACTGTCTATGAGTATTTCGTGTGTGAATTCAGACATTCTCTTGCTATGAGATACATGTATGTAAGGCCATCTGCTGATATTGGAGTTGATATATGGAAACGCTAGCAACTTAGTTAGCCCAGTTAGCACTGTGTCAATGGCTTAGCAGTCCGAAACACGTTTACACATTTAAACAGTCGCGGTAGATACCTTGTTTGATAAATACACAAATAACAATGCAAACTTACAGGTTGTGTACCCGAATCTTCCCCTGCTCCAAACGGTCCAAACAAACTAGGAATAGCATCGTCCTTCAGTTTCAAATGCTGTGCATATCCGGCCTCAAACTGGGCAATGTTTTGGAAGCTTTCGTCTGTGAAATGCCACGCACACAGTAACGTTCTTCGAACCTCTGAAGGAACAGTGTTAAACAGACATTTTTACCTGCATGTGATTGGCCCACACCTGACATGTGGGTTTACATCTAGAAGTTACACTGATGCTTCCTTCCTTATGCATCAATCAATGTTGAAATATTATATACTACAGTTAATGAAGAGCAATTTAAAATGCAGCCCCATTTTATTTTATTCAACATCATTCAGTTTAATTTTTTGCATGTAGGTTTTAATGTGGTATACGAGTACGATTCAGTTCCAGTCCACTGTAAAGTGAAACAAAAACTGACACATTTACAGCTTCACTGGTTTCTGGTTTTGAGTCCCAACAGGCACTTTGCTGCAGGGACCAACAAACATCCCAGGACGTTTCATCTTCCACACGGCCTTTTAGTCTAAAAACAAATGTGTGATGTCATGGCTACCATTAGATTGAGCCAATATTTTAAAATCTTGCTTCAGTTTTTTTCCCCAGATGCCTTGAAATAATGGCATCTGTAACTATACTTATCTAAAAATTCATATTGTCACTTTTTAAATCAGTCCCCAAAAACAGGAGTGAATAGATTTGATAAGCTAAAGTAACAACTCAGGACTTTGTAAACCATCAAATTGTACTTCTAAAACATATTGACTACCCTAGTAGAGGTCTGGGTACTCTATTAGAATTCAGTCTCCAGTCAAAAAACCCAATGGACCTGGACACAAAGTTATGAGACCATGTTTATATCTTAATGTTCAGGTCATTATATTGCCAGGGCCCCCATGGTAACTCCCCTTTCAAAAAAAAGGGGCTACTCCTGTACAAAGGCTTTGTTGCAGCAACTGAAGTTCAAATATAAACTGGCTGACCTCCAATACATCACCTTTATACAGCTGTTACAACTAAAGCAAATGACACCCCAGAAAATAAATGCCATGTTGTAGTACCATTTTTAGCATCAGACAAGCACAAGAAAAGACATGGAACATGGATGTCAAATTGCAATTTTGGGTCCCCCCCTAAATGTTTACCGTTATATGGAATACTTTAGCTAATTAGGAAACAATTGTTAATTGTTTTTAGCTGTGAGCAGGTCATCAGTTTTCCTTGTGTATTGCAACATTAAAAAGCAAACAAATAAAAATTTGAATCATTTATTATCTCTTTGAGTCCATTGTTTCAGAAAGGTCAGATTCTGTTGCAGTGGTGTTGGACAGTGGGGGCACAGCCACATTAACCGCAGCAGTTTGGAAGACTTCATCGAGCGCCGCTGTGTCGGTACTGTTCAGCACTACTGCCTTCAACTGCAGGTGGGCCTCAGGAGAGGTTTCTTCTAGAAGTTCAGGAATTTCCTCAGCATCTTCATCTGTAGTTGCAGAATAAATGTGTTAATGTAAAAGGTGCATTGTGGAGTGTCATTTAAAAAAAGGGTTAAGACTATTCACATTTTACCTTTTTCAGTTCCACTTTTGTCTTCATTCTGCTCAGAAGCTAAAATCAGAAAGTCCACCTGGTTTTGGGTCAATGATGAATCAGGAAGCAGTCCTTTCCTCTGATCTTTGACAGAAAAACAATTTAACATTAAGATTTCATTATGGGCCATTTTAATCTCCATTTAGAGATTGTTAAAGGCTTCAAATGAACAGAGAATAATTCAATACCGGTATTGACTTACCAACTCCGTTTATTCCACTCCTCCACTGGCTGCCATACATTGTAGATCTGCCGATTTGATCAAGAATGGAAGAACGCTCCTCTGCAGGTATGGGCCGGCTTTTCTGCTTGGTTGGCAAGACCATCATCGGACCCACTCTGGCCTGATGTTCCCACACTAACACAAACCAGCACAATGCATGTTAATTCAGTTACCCAGCCATCATCACGTCTAAAACCTATGCAAAAACATGCGTCACAAACAATTGATCATGACGACATCTGCAGCCAATATTCATCATACAAGTTTCTCCAAGCTCCCCACCTGGACTGGTCTTCAGTCCGCTCCTCCAGAGGGGTTCACGCTCTTCTGGCTTCACAAACCCTCGAGGCCTAAACTTGCTCGGGCTGCTGGGCTTACTGGGAGTTTGCTCAACTCCAATTGGTCTTTTGCATTGCCCACATAAGTAGTCATTACCATCAGCGGACCTCCATCTGATGAATAAAAAAAACATTCAGCATCAATACTTTGTTTTTTGTGTGTAATTTGAAATATTTTAGGCTGGATCTCACTTGCCTTCCATTCACAAAAGTGCACGCCTTGTTTGGTGCATCTGCGTTATTTATTGCCACAGCATTCAGGTGACATGTGATGTAGAGCTATGAGAAAAGCAGGTGTTGGGAAACATGCACACACAATCATGTTTAAGGCAATTGAATAGAGCCTCACCTCCCCTCTGTCCTCATTATAAAATCTGAAGGCATCAATGGACATGTGGAGCTTGTCATCCTGTGTCCTGGCTAAGAATTGAGACCTTGAGCCTGGAAGCTGAGAGTCAACAAAGCACCTATGAGGAAAAACAAAAAGAGCAACACTAAATTAGCACTCATTGACTACTATAACCAGAGTCTACATTACCCACAATGCACCACTAACATTTCTATCATATAGGAAAGTTCTGGAAGTAGTTATTTAGAGTCAGAACTGCACAAATCTGACCTGTGCATTTGCCAATAGTGGTACAGAAAGGAAGAACTAGAATACCAAAGATTAAAAGCAAACCACAGCTAGCCTTAGCTAATGGCTAACTTGAAGACGCAACTAAAGGACTGCTCTTTTATTAACCTGTCACTCGAGTCAGCATTGCTCGTGTCTGAATTAAACCACTTAAAGAGCCTTACACATTAAACAGCTCCCTCTAGGGTCAGAAAAAGACTTTCCTTTTTGCCATTTAATAATTTGCAGCCTTACCCATTTTCAATGAAGGCATGCCTGGGGCGAGAGTGCATGTCAGGGCTCAGTGTAGCCACGCAGCTGCTCACAAACACTCGGAGCCCCATGTGATGCCCAAGTCTGAACGAGGCCTCGATGCTGATGGGCTCACCGAGATGAAACACATTAGAGCTTCTTTTGTACTGCCAGTCACCTGCACACGGACAGAAAAAAGTACTAAGTGCAAATAGAGACATGACAACTCATAACATGAGAAAATTACCAAAACCCACTTGTCATGATTCTCAAGTTAAACTCCAACATTTCCACTGCAGCCTGGGTCGACATGAAGGGGATCCAGGAAGGCATGAGTGAAGAACTGGACAAACTGTACTTCCTAAGAAACAGAAAACATGCATTTAAAAAAAAGACAGACATCATAAAAAGATTTTTACAATGTGAGCTTTAAAAACTAAAACCTTTCGTAATGACATTCAAGTGGAATTACAGCCTCCTCCATTCGAACAACACCATATGGAGAGGCCTCAGGAGAGTATATGAGGAGGTTTGTGTAGATCAGAGAGTCCTCAGTTACCTGTGGAGAGTAGACGTGTTTAAAACTAGAAGCTATAATGAATCATATTTTAAATGAAATATATTTAAAAAAGTTACCCAGTGTCTGGTGCCGCACTCCACAAGTCCAACACTGATACTGTACTCATCTGCTGAAGACGCTGTAGCTCTGCAGTACTGGTTGTTGTTCTCTACTCCAAGGCGTATCTCGTCTCCATCAACAGGAACTCCAACCGCAAACATGTCGGCTTTGATAACAATCTCCAGAGAGTCTGGATGACAGGTCACTCTGATGGTATTCACCTGCTGCGGTTCCTCAGCCGGAGACTTCTGCTGCCCGAGTTCTGACCTGCCTGTGTTCGCAAGGCTCTGGAATGAAGCATCTTGTGTGTAACGTGTGGGCGTGAAAGCAAAAGAGGAGCTAACACAGAGTCCTACAAGGAGGATAACCTGAAAATGAAAGGCCTCCATAAGTGAAACTGATGACAGGAAACTGGTCGGCTGCTCTCTGTCTTCCTGACTGACTCACAGTATGGTTCAGTGTGAGCGGTGGAGCTTTTTAAACTCTAGCCGATCATTATCCTCATCAGAGCAGCACACCTGCGTCCAATCAGACACCCATCAGCTTAATTGGCTGCACACTCTGACCTCAAGACATGAGGCTGATGGAGAGAGAGGGTGTTTTCACATGTTTAAAATGTGCAAACATTTGTTTCATTGCTTGTTACTTTGGATTTTAAATAAAATGTTAGTGTTGCAGTTCATGAAAACCATGCAGGAAGCATTTTGACATCCCCCTGGATCCTTAATTTGTACACACTATCACATTATTATTGTGGTCTATGGTGTCATTTTATTATGTTTTTAAACTATCATTCATGTTTTGTTGATCTGTACTGACTGTAAATCAAATCAAATCAAATAAAAATGTAAAACTTGTGATTTTGAGCTACATAAATACAATTTGATCTAAATGTTTGAAACATAAGACATGTCATGTAAAAATCAATCCATGCAGTTCAAACAAAGAAAATATTGAAAAAACCTCCAAATACTTAAAATCATCCCAACTAATTTAAAATGACTTACAAAATATAAAGTTCAAAACTATATTCTTAATTATCCATCTCAGAGGTTCACCCTGTACTGTTGCCTAAATATTTTATGTTATTTTAGATTGATCCATTTTATTTTTCCGTTCATACTTTTTAGTTTGTTTTGGTCCAGAGGGCCGTTATTGGAGATGTTAGAGTTGAAAGGGGGAGACAGAGGGGAGGACATGCCAGAAATGTTCGGCTGGTTCAGGATTCAAACTGGTTTACTAGGCAGCGGTGACTGCAAATGGGCTGCCAGCTCTAACCACTGACATATCGGGCGAACCCATTCTTATCAAGGGTTATTGACCTACAGTAACCTCTTTCACTCTTTCCTATTATTATCTCCTTTATATTTGGACACGTTGTATTGTCTTGTATGTGAATAGCACTTTTTGTGGTGCGCTCAAAACACAACCTAAGCTTTAAAAATATATATTTATTATTATTTATGAGAGCTTCTGAATCGGACTGTGCCGGCGTACATGTTTACAGGACAATAACTTCTAATATATATCCACCCCTTTGCTGCTGATGACTCACCTCCTGCCCTGCACTTTCACACTCATCTTGCAGACACCAGACATATCCGGTGATACATCATGAAAGTGATATATCTTCTTTTCTCACTTGATAATATCACAACAGGATCGCTATAAGAAGACTTACTATGATACTATAAAAAAGTGTTATATATATATATAAAGTACTTCGTGGGGAGCTTTTTGAGAAGGGTTTGTTTGAGTAATTTGACACATTAGTGGCGTTAATCCAGTGGATAAGTCTGATTCAGTTCAGAAATTCAGTTAAACATCAGTGTGTGCAAAACCAACTGCAACGTTTCAACGGCTGTTCTTGCTTTGATTTCCCCTTCCTGCTCAGAGGTGAAGAACAATAAATAAAGTGAGGCTGTCCACAAAACCTCACAAAGACTGAAGGAAAGAGTACAATGTGAGTCAGCTTTGGTATTTGTCGGTGAGTTCATAACTGAAAAGGCCATGAAGACGAGCTTGGCATGCATTCTTATTTTCATTCAGCTTTTTGAAGGTAAGAGAAATTCACATTTTATTTTCCTCTTTCAAACACTGATACGTGTCTATCCTGACAGCAACATTTAATGTTCATTCAGTGTAATCTGTTTTTATTTACGGGGATGTTTCATCAGACCAGTTGTGTGGCTTTGTTTAGAGCCATGTTAGGTATTAACAGTAAAGACTAAACATCATTGTTTCTTTAATGTTTATGTTGTATAAACATTCCTTACTAAACAATCATTAAAATAATCGTTTTGCTAGTATTAAGCTATAAGTATTATGCTGAAGTTTGGTCAGGGAGGGTGAGATAGACACTTTTTTTTATGCTGCTATGGACAGTCTTGCACTAATGTACATTCTCAAAGATATTTAAGTGACTGTTATTTTGTATATATTGATTGTTGTGCTTTTATTTAGGTCTTAATGTGTGCATATGTATAAATGTGTCTTTTGATTGTGTGTATATATAGGTATATACATATTTTTATATATAATTGTTTTTGTATTCGGGATTGTGGGAAAGGGTATTTCGATCTCTCTGTCTGTACACACAAACTGAAAGATTGACAATAAAGTTACACAATAGTTTACAGCTTGATGTTTCCGGGTTTGTCTCTACCGGCTTTACTAGGGTAATGACCAAAATGATAACACGTTCTCATGAGGGGAAACATTACTATGCATACCAAATGTTATGGCAACACATCCAATCGCTTTTTAGAAATCACTCAAAATGATCTCTCATCATGGCACTGTATGAGAAGTAAAAGGTCACCAAAGTCTGTATGATTAATCCTCTGGGGACCATGAATTATATACATCATGGTAATACATCCAATAGTTGTCAAAGTGATGACCTGACCAACATTCATTACAGCTTCTATAATGACTATACTTATAACCTGTGTTCTAACAGTTGTTGCTCTCCTCCAGCCTCTGCAGAGTTGATCCTCCAGCAGCTGATGGAGAGCCAGTCTCTGGAGCTCTCCTGCTCCCCCCAGCTGGGGGCCGGCCGCCTGACGGGCCTCCACCTTTACCACCGCAGCGCCCACAGCCAGACCACCCTGCTGTCCCTGGCTGTGGGGGGGGAGCCCAGGGTCGCCCCGGGGCACAGGGGGCGTCTGCAGCTCCATGGAGGTCTGGAGTCCCCGCAGGTTAATGTGACCGTGTCCCAGTTACAGCGCAGCGACACTGGGCTCTACATGTGGGAGCTGAGCTACACTGAGGACAACAGGTCGGATCAGATCCTCCTCAGCGCCCATCATGTTTTCTTGTTGGTTGAAGGGACAGGTATGTGCATCAAACATCTCACGTGACACTCTTGCAGTTCATCTAAATCCCTCCGTGCAGATATGAATGTGTTTTGGTGTGTTTGTGATGCAGGAAGGTCATGCCAGTGCTCTCCCAGCTACCCTCCTCTGCTCTTCACCATCTTCACAGTAGCGGGGTTTCTTCTGCTCACAATCAGCTGGCTGGCCGTAGACAAATGTGTGAGTATTTACAGTTCAGCTTCACTGAGCAGGATACGGATTACACTTGAAAATGTATGAGGTTTTGTTGTGAAGCTACAATGCTCCTCTGTCATTTCCCTCCTAACGTCCAACAAATGTGCAAATGGACGCATTAGCTTTTAATACAGGAACAAATCAAAACTACTAAAACAGAAGGAGTCATATTAAGCTCAATAGCAATGTGTCAGCTTTAATAGAGAAAAACATTTACAGTTTTCAAGGAAATTTATGTAAAAAAGTATATCTCTTATAATTACTCTAAGTATTACTTACTGACAGACATATACTGCATGTAGTGGGAACTTGGTAACAAACTACAGCCTCAAAAATACCATCATGGTTGTATTAAAAAACAATATAGGCTTTACCTTATCAGAGATTTCTTTGCAATAAGAGTGTTCAATTGAATTTGTCCACTCCCTATATCATGTTATTTATGCGTTGCTGTCTAATGTACTGTATATAGCTTAGAACAGGGGTCTCCAATCCCCATCCAAGTACCGCTAATCATGACGTGAGATATAGTTGGATTTAATTGTTACATCCTGCCCAGATTGTTTTTTTTCCAATTTTCAGATTTTGGTTTTGCTCTAGTTGTTAGTTTTATAGGAATTATTTAGTCAATAAATATTAAATGGGCTTTTTATAAACCAAAAGAAAGGTTGACATGAAACACAGACGGTTCAAATTAAAACAAATGTGTTTAATGTCTTTGTACATCTGTAATGAGCAAATAGCTTTTAATTAATTATATAATTGTTGTGATTTATTTTAGGAACATTTTTGTTTCAGCTTTATAAATGGAAATATTTTAGGTTAATCCTAGCAAACAATACATTGGCAGTGACCCTGCAGTAACTCTGAGGACCCCCTGTTAAAGGACCCATGGACTTCAAGATTAATCAAGACAACTATTGTCAACTTAAGGCCTTCAGCATAATAACTCACTACAAAGAGTAAATTATGACGTGAAGATGAATTGATGTCTAATTAATAGTAAAGAATAATGTTATGTGTTGTAGGTGAAGGCGAGGTATCATCACAGACCACAACCTCCGGTTCCTATCTATGAGGAAATGACCAGGAAGCAGCAGAGCGCTGAAAATAACCCTGAGACGCCCTCACAGCGGGAGGAAGCAGACTACCCTGTGTACGCTAACCCAAACATCCGACAACCACAGGACAACTACTACGCCTGTCCCAGACAGCTCGCCCTCAGAGCGTGACTTCTGGCACTCATGGTGCAGCAACGATTCACAGGAAGTGACATCAGCTCTGTACCGCCTTTGATATGAGAGTGAGAGGCTTCTCCTCATCCAGGAAGTAAGAAAAGTCTCAGTTTGGTGGAACAGCGACAAACGACAAATAGGACGTTTTTAACAGCCAAGAAAAAAATGCTATTTTATTAATATTTGAAAGAAGCTCCATAGTTCATGAAAACATTTGTCTCGGTGCATGTCATTTAACAATCACATTCTATGAGGAGAAAGAGATATACAGAGAGAAAAAATAAAACATTACAAGCCACTGACTTTTCATTAAATCTCAGTACAGACATTTTTACTTAATATTTCAAAAAACAAAAACAAAAAAAGGCAAAAAAAAAATAAAGCAGCCCTAATCCCATATCCCCCACCCCACCCTAAAAAAAAAACTTTAAAACTGAGAAAACCCCTCGAGGGTGACAGGCTAGAATCCCACAGTGCTAAAGAGTGAGACGCTCATTGGTTTTAGGAATACACAGCATGGCGATGTAGCGCTAGGTCAATCTGAATCAGGGGAAGGAAGCTGGAGGTGGAGGGCTATACATGTGTCACCTCTCCACCCCCCCTCCACCCCCTTAAAAGACAAATACAAACACATTGGATCCCAAAAACCCCTGCAATAGATGAGCCACTTAAGAAGTAGGCCATAAAATCCCCATCTTCCAACCCCCCCCCCTCCCTCCCTCCCCCACAAACACTTGTGCATAGTTTCATGATCCTTTACAACCAGCTCATGTTTTACAAACATCCTCCAAAATGTGAAAAATGTTCCACAAAAGTCTGATTTATCTATTAATAATACCCGCTGTGGGAGAATGAGAGAAAGAGTAATGCACAATGTTCCTGCTTCAGTCAGGACGGGACCTCATTAAGGAAACACAATAAAGATTCAAACATACAGCATGTTGCATGTTATTCACGGTCTCTCCTTCTTCTTTTTTAACAATCAAAATTATTGACCTTTTTTCTTTTTAAATGTAAAGCAATTTAATATATAGATTTATATATAAAGCACTCCATTTTCATTTAAAGTCCATTATTTGGTTATTATGTAACTGCTACGGATTTAGAAACAAAAGGTATTTTTCTCTTCTTCTGAAATCCATAACTTTCAGTGCTTAGAATTGTTTCTTTTAAATTATCCTTTTTCATTTTATTTTATTCTTTTCATCATAAAAATGTACATTAAAATGGCGTGGAGTTGGTACTCTGGAACCCTGGCCTTCCTGAGACAAGATCCACTTTTTCGTGTGTGTGCAAGATAGTGAGCAATTATGTCTTTTTTTCTTTTCTTTTTTCTTATATAAAAGGAAAATATATATAATCAACATAAAACATACAGGCTTCAGATGAAACATTAACACAGAGAAGGTGAAACAGAACGAGACAACACTGTTCGATCCCAGAGTTCTGAAAGTAGCACAACAAATCTTCATTCTTTGAGGTGTTGCACTTTTCTAAAAATTGGAAGCATTTGTCCTTTTTTTTTCTTCTTTTTCCAACATTCCCATGGTTTGATTCCTTTGTGTGGCTGATTTTTTTTTTTTTTTTTTTTTTTGAACTCCAGAAAAAAACAAAGTGTTTGTAAACCGTCAGTGGCCTTGCAGGAAAAAACAAATGACAACATGAGTGAATTGAACATAAGTGATAACCGAACGAAAGCGAACAAACCAAAAAGGTAGGCACCTCTGAAGTGAGCCCTAGAAGCCAAGGCTCAGTCTGATGTCGCTCCTTCACTCTCTCCCTTGCTCAGATTTGGGAGAGCTGAAGTCCTTCTACCCCAATCTATGGCCACAGGTCTGCAAAATACTTTTTTTGCTGCATTTTTTATACATATGTGATTTTTTTTTTCTTTTCTTGTTTATTTTTGTAGGTTTATAGTCCAAAAAAATGGTGCAATACTCAATTATGATCCATACTTTCTTGGATTATTCCACAATGAAAGCCACTAAGGTAGATAAACATTACATTTTGAAAAACACACTTATTTTAGTCCTTGAGTAAACATTTACACATGAACTGTCCCCGTCTCCCCTCAGTACTTGTATCATGTTGTTCGTTTAGCTGGATGAGGGGTGAGGCCGACACTCAGTGCAACGCTAGAGGCTAGTAACAATTAACATCAGAATATATTTTTTGACAAGCAAAAAAAACAAAACAACAAAAGTATACTGAATTGAAAAGAAACACGAGGCGGAAATTCCTCCGCTGTAATCACGAGCTCTCACATATTTTCACCTCACACGCTAAACATTCATTCAACATACAGTACAAGCAGACTTGTGCAAACACTCAAATACGACAGACGTAAATTTGCCTTTATATCCATCTTTGTTTTAAACAACACTCGTATTTCAAATTTAATTCACTCTGAACCGATGCTATCAAAAATCTCTGAAGTGTATGAATGAGACAAAAAACCACTACAAAAAGTGTTCACATTACATTATTGGCGCTTCTTTTGATTCAAGTATTTGTTTTCATTATTTTTTATTACTCTGATATGTTTATGATCTTGTCTTCTGGGAAATATAATGTTGAGGAGGATACATAGGGCCAAAAGCCAGGGCGGGGTTGGGGGGGGGGCTTAGGCCAAATGGAAAACCGAGAGATCTAGCCATACACACACATACACCCATTATGTACTCATGGTTGTATTCTGTATACGGACTAGCATGTGCATATTCAACCCAGGCCTTGGTTTGTTTCTAAAAGAGTGATTTGCTAACTCAACTCTTTTTGGGGCCCCTGTCCCAGAGCCGTGTCTTATCAATGATTGAGAAGCATATTTTGCTTAAGCTCCAGTTGCCTTTGAGTCCTTGTGACTTTAAAAAAGGGAGCGCATCTGATTTACAACACTAGAACGGTAGATAAGAATGCAGGCGAGGGGGGTGGGAGGGGCTCTCAGTGCTGGTGCTGCGCCCAAAAGAAATCCAGGGCACATCTGAGACTGGACCTCCGTCCCTATGACCCGCCCCTCCCACTCTTTCCCACTCCCGACGCCAGTCCAAGATTCAAGTCCAGTGTGGAATAAATGCAGGTTTTAAGGAACAAACAAACACAGGCAATAGTGATTGTTTTCTTGAATGATGCGAGTCTAACGCGACTCTGGAAGAGGGCAAATCCCGTACGTTTTAAGACTTGGTACCAAACTTGAGGTGTGACCCTATTTCTGCCAAAACGTAAGGTCCCCAGAGCCGGATGAGCAGAGACGACCTGTTGTTTATTTGCTGGCACGACCTTCAGGGTTGGAGGTCCGAAACGAACCACCTGGATACAGCTTTCCCCGCACGAGGCCCGGAGATGGGGTCGGGCGGGGCGAGAAGGCGGCAGCTCGCAGAGCAACAGAAACGGGCCTCAGCCTCGGAGTGCACTGCTGAAAGACTTTCTTTGTAGTTTTTGCAAAAAAAACCTTGATGATAAAGAAAAATATGTTTTTGGTTTTTAAAAAGAGATGTACCCGATGTGACCCATAAACAGTGCACAGACACATACAGGACCCCCCCCCCCCCCCCCCCTTCCTCCTCCTCTTGCAGCCTGGTTCTCCTCTACATTTCTGAAATACAAGCACTATTTATCTCCCCCTACCTCTCAAGCCTTCTACAGCTGGAGCTCGTGGTGTACGCTCCTCGCTCTTAAGATACATTAGGAAATGGCAAGGTGGAAGTAGATATTTGCAGATCAGTTGGCACAAGACTGAAGAAGCGACTATACTTGCCAACCTCTAGTGCCAGCAGCGGGTTTTTTAGTGTCAACTACAAGCTCTGTCTACATTGTATCCAGGGGGGTGGGGGGGGGGGGGGTTCAAGGGAAGCTGCCTGGTAGTAATAAAGGTTGAGAGATAAGTGAAGATTGGCAGATTTTTGGGGGGGGGGGAGATGGCTGTGATTTGTCTAGATGGCTGTGAACGAACACCTCCTTGTCTTTGCATAGAAATGGAAGGCTGTAATCAGTTGAGGTGGTTCTAAGTGTAACTGAGTGCTCCCAGAGTTCAACATAAAGCACCAGTGTGAGTGAGGCCCATCGACACTAAAGGATGTGTGTGTTTATGGGACAACATAGAGAGGAGGCGCCCCAGGGTGCACACAGGAAGTTGGCTCAGTAAACTGGAGACCCTTTGACTGCACAATCTTTCCCACTTGATTAGACTCTTCAAATATCCCCCCCCCCCCCCCCCCACGTCTGTCGCACTCCACCCACCGGCCTTTCCTGCTGAGATCTGCAGTTTCGTACGGCCTCTACTCTACACACTGTGAGCCTGGGGGGCAGAGGGGGGGGGGGGGGCAGGAGAGAAGATGAACACTGCATAAAGACCAATATCAAAAAGCCATGATCAGAAAACAATCATTATCTATATCATCAATGATAACAGCAACAATATCAGCAAACTTCATGACAACAATCAAATAAAATGCACACTGGCAATTCCATAAGTGAAACCAGGAAAAAAAACACACGCCTCCATCTCTGGCTAAAGTGATCCTTGCAGGAGAGAGAGTGGAGCTGGAGGTTGCCGAGGACAGACTCTGGCGCAGCAGTAGTAATAAATTTAATACGGGTGGGCCAGTTTCTGAAAGAGCTGCTCTTGGCCTGGGGGCGGGGGGGGGGGGAAGAGGAGGGAAGCCAGTCTGTAGGGATCCGCAGGGAGGCAGCGAGCGAGAGGGAGGGAGGGGGAGGGGGGGTGAGGGCTGCTGCAGAAATCTGCACTCTGCAGCAGGCAGGCACTCGGTGGCCACACTATCACATAGGTTGGCAGAGCCTCCAATAGAAAAGAAGACGACAACAAAAAAGGACGAAGAAGATGGCGATCCCCCCCCCCCCTCCCCTCCCCTCCCCCCCTGGATCCAGTAGAACTGAAACACGTCGAGTGTTTCCAGACACCAAGGCTAAAGATTTCAAAGTATGCAATGTAACAGTGATATTCACTTTGATAAAGAGGGCGAGTGCTTTGGGGTCGTTCCCTGCTGCACCCAATCGTCTTTCTTTGTTTTTCCCTTCACTTTGCTACCATGTTTGACATCCTTCCTGGTCCCGCCGACTTGAGGGAAGAAGGATGAAAAAAAACAAAAAACAACTTCTTCACATCCATGTAAAGTTAAAAAATAAGTAAATAGAGAAGCCACTGAGCAGATTGCTTTTTTGTCCTTTTTTTCAGTTTTTATTTGCCAGTGTTGCTTCTCCTTTTTTCTATTCGTTGGCATTAAGGGTAAATGAGCTGCGACGCTCTTGCTAAGTGCTATGATCGACCGCCTATTCACAAATCGTTGCTTCAAACTTTTTATACCAACTCAAATTTGGGCAAAAAAAAAAAAAAAAAGGTCATCTGGTCTTCAGGGTAAAAAGGAAAACAGGCTCCTCTCATTTTGGTTTGACGCCTTCTTCCCAAGCATGCACACACAATCATACATACACAGAAAACACACAGCGGACACACACACACACACACACACACACACACACACACACACACACACCGGACACACACACCTGTCCCTCCCTCTCCCCCAAAACTATTCACTGGCATAAGTGTGGAGAGTAGGCTGGCTGGAGAAGTGCTTTGTGGGTACGTGTTTGAAGACCAGCTTGCTCCTCTCCCGAGCTCACACACTCTTATGGGGGGAGATGAAGGGTAGTAGTGGCAGTTTTAGGGTGGGGGGTGCAGGGCAGATTCAATCATTCCTTACAGTCTCCTCTCTTTCTGCGAGAGGCGTGGTAGGGTGCTTGGACGGTTAGAGTCGGTGGCTTATATTGCACGTCACTTGAAATGGTGGGAAACACCGGCGGGAAACATTTACGACTTGAGGTTTTCCACAACATCAGTTAGAGGGTCCGAGACCAAACTGTGAGTTTCCCGCAGATGAGTTGAGGTGCATTGAAGTGTTTGACTTTTCAGTTCCTTAGTAATAGCAGTGGTTCATATTTGTCGTCCATAACTGTACATCTGACGATCCCCAAGTCTCTCCCCTCTCGTCAGGTAAGATTGACAAACACAGTTGAATAATATCACTTCTTAGTTTTGCTTTGCAATGGTTTAAAAAGAAAAAACCCTACAAAAATAAATGGCTTGAACACGGCGTACAGAGTTGCATCATTCCCTTTGAGCCTTGTGTGGGGAAACTCAATCTGCTTGCGAAAATGCACTGAAGTTGTGAGCTGTGGTTGCTGACGTTGAGCCGCAGCAGCATGTACTCTCCACTCAGGTTTCACTGGCTCAGAAATAAGGGATGTGCAAGTGTCCGTATGCTTCTTCACCAAGTACAGAGTGAGTGAGGATAGCAGGGCAGGAAAGAGGTTAAGGCTAATATTAGTGCTGAGAGAAACAAATGTTGCGTCTTGACCAGCTGAAAGTTCGACAACCACTCTGATTGAAGGGTTTTACTTTGGGAATGATGCCTTTTCATGGATCTCTGAGGTGCAGTATGATTGCCTGAAAAGGCAGAGAGGGATTACGCAAGTTTAAAGGTGGCAGCTCGTCGTGTCAGTTTCAACTAAAGTACATGTTTCACACGGCGAGTTCCCTACAGTTCATTTGTGTATCTTTCTTTGTCGAACGAAAGACTTCTTCCTGTGTCTCCAAAAGTCAAAGCTGAACACTGTAACCAAAATCTCTCACTGAGATTCACAAAAGTACTGCAACTGAAATGTCAATAAAATCAAAAAGGAGCAGGATGGCGAGGGTGAGCAGCGAGGATGAAGCCCCGCCGTCCTCGTGTCTCTCCTTTTCACCGTTACAGCCACACTGATTATCTCCACAATGATTTTTGCTCCTGTTGGTGTTTGTTTCCTCCGTCCTACATGGACTCTCCACTCAGCAGGTCCCCAGGCAGCAGTGTATTGATTTGGGTGGGACTCCCCATGACGCGTCCCTCCTCTCCACTCGGGGGTCCCCACAGGCTGGAGTACTGCTGCACACCGCCCCACAGCAGCTCTCCGCCCGACTTTGCTCCGCCTCCCAGGCTACTGCTGCTGCTGCCGTTGTTGTTGTTGTTCCAGTGGGGCGAGTGGCCGATGGGGTGGGGGGCTCCGGACCCTCCCATCCTCGTCTGATTGGAGCCCGGAGAGGCCTGCCAGCTGGTGGTTCCGCCCAGCGACTGGCCCTGTGCAAAGAAGCGGTTCACTTCCTCTTCCCCAGCAAACTCTGCCAGGATGGTGGTGTTCCCGAGCACGCACCTGGATGGAGGGGAGGGGATGATCACACATCAGTAACGGCTAGAACCTTTTTAAAAAAGGGACAGTTTTGATGTTTTGAAGTAAGGTCGTATTAGGTACTTCTGATACAGTAGATGGCGGTTGGCACGCCCTCAGTTTCGATATGTAAAAAGATCGATATCACTTTAAGGTAAAGCTATATGATGACTATTTTCACAGCTTAACCTTGTCCTGAGACAGCCCTTAGAGATCCATGAAAAGGCATTAGGGCTGACGGCAAGGTAAAGCGGTGAAAATATAAAAAAATATTTTCAAAAATAGCCCTACACTTAAAGTGATATTGATTTATTTTCAAGGTGGGACTTTACTTTAGGTGGCTAAAAAAGTTATTTCTGTTGCCCCCATCTACTGTTTTGCTTCTGTGTGTTAACTATCGCCTGTTAATCCAAAGTGGGGCTGTGCTGACTACAATCTACTGCAACACCTTGAAGCAGTTCATTCAGAAACGTACATGTGCAGTGACTTCTGAGCCTTAGCAGCTTCTTCCTTGGAGCTGTAGCGCACCACAGCGTTGCCCTGCGTCAGGTTGAGGTGGAATGTGATGAGGGGGCCGTGTTGCATGCACAGTGTACGCAGAGTCGAACCATCAATCTGGAGAGAGAGAAAGGCCATTAGTGGATACATATTTAATAAACTGTGAAGCATTCATTCTTAAAGGCTAAGAGGAAGCAGCGGATTGTGAGCTGGTACCTGTGGAGTGAGGTTCCTCAGAACCAGCCAGCTGCTGGTCCTGGTGGAGCTGTCTGTGCTCCATGTGGTACCTGCTGTGTTTAAGAGAGGAGACAAAGATATTCATGCTTAACAAGCTTGTTTGAAACCAAAATCAGTTACCAGAACTGATTGGGCGTGTCAATTTTGTCAGTTGACAGTTCAACCACAACAAGATCTTAAGTCTTTGTCAACTCTGACTACTCTGTACCTTCAACATGTTGTTGTTAGCCACATCAAAGTGCAGCATCATATAGAAACTATATGACTATACACCTTTAACCCATTACGGCTTTCAAATCTGCCCTTTAGACAACTCACATTTCACAACAGAAATAAAATGTCTTGAGTGTTGTGTCTCTTTGCTATGCAACAAATATATTTTTCTATATTTTCTATATACACAAAAACGTGTGCAAAAATACAAACAGATCTGCAATAATATTTCTATTTATTTATCCACAAACAATAAAACTACCCAACCTGTACAATCATTATCTACTGTTCTTATAAAATGAAAAAGAATACACCATCTAGCTTGTAATATTTGCCTGCATTTCTTTTATTGTTAGTGTGCTCATGTTTCATTGTAAGATCAGTTCTATCACTATTTCAAAAGGAATCAGTAATGGAGGGAAGCATAAAAAACGGCTATATAGTTCACTGTCAAACTACCTGAGGTGTAAGAGCTGCTCCAGCCTTGGGCCAGGCCCAGCGAGTTGCCCCCCCAGGTTGAAGAAGGCTTGGGGTTGGTGAGGCCAGGCGGGGGTCGGGAAGGAGCCATGTTGCTGCTTCGGTTATGGCCCTGGGGAACCTTCCACAGCTCGTGGGACAGAGAGGTCTGACTGTGAGAAATGGGGCCTGGAGACCAAGTAGATTTCATCTCAGACAGTTTACCTTTATCAGGAAAGAGAGAGGGAGAACAGTTGGCCTCCAGAATCAGGTGATCAACGAACAGCTGCAACCACAGGACGATGTCACTCAGAGGAAAATGTACTTAAAAGTTCCTTCATATATTTTTCGAAAGGACAGCACTTCCCATGCCACACACAAGGAGTAAGGAACACTAACACCAGGGGGGAAATATACACTGCATGAGAGGCAGAGTGGACAGGGAGAGAGCTCAGGAGGATCATATTGTTCAGGAGCTTGAATGGACAGGAGAGATGTGTTTCTCCAGAGAGGGGTTGAGGCTGTGAGTCTGACAGTAATAGGAGGGAAAGGATAATGTTGATCTGAAGTGATTCAGCCACTGCATGGTGGGGGGGGGGGGTGTTATGGGCAAACCATGTACCTGCATCGTCCGACTCCGGGGACGACAGACTGAACGAGCTAGTGTAGGCACTGACTGGCCAATCAGTGGAGGGAGGCAGAGCCTCGCTCTGAGATGAAGTGGGGGAGGAGCCTAAGCCGATGCCATCAACACAAACAAATAGACAAACAAAGAAATAAGGAAAACATAGCAGAAAGAGAAAATGGAGTAAAGGAAAAATGCTCTACAAACAATGATAGTAAGCTTTTGAAGAAGAGAAGAGTATAAACAGGTAAATGATAATGATTATAGAAAACAGTGAAAAGTGGGAAAATGAAGAACGAAACAAGAAAAACTGGGAGCAGCAAGTTCATTATACTGCCAGACAAGTTCAGTGGACTTGAAACTACATACTTCAAGCCATTGCATGAAAAGGCTTGAGCCTGCTCTCACCTCCACTCCTGTCCCGCATCAGGTAGCGGTTGACATCTTGGATGTTGGTGTTGATGGTGGGCCCGCTGGGGACGCTGCCGGGGGTCACATTCGGGTCGGTCTCAGGGTCAATATTCTGGAGGCCCTTCCACGGCACACCAGGGCAGAACTCTGAAAATCAAAAGTAAAATGTTTGGAAATGTTATTCCCCTACAATAGCGAAGAAATAAACATTACCAATTGACCATCTAGTATCTGTATTCACTGACTGCATCAGTTTTAGTTGCTGAAGTTAAACGGGGTGTTTATTATATTTTATTTGTTTATAGATGGAGTGATAATAGTCCTGTGTTATTAGACCCCAATTTCCAGGTAACAATGAAATATGTGTGAAAGGAGTTAAGAAAAGAGCTCCGGCCTTCTCTCTTAGTTCTGATATTTCTGATATGTTAAATAAATAATAGTGTTTTTCATATAGTACAGCATAACTCATTTAATGCACAAGTAGTTTGCAACATTGCTAACTAGATTAAACAATGACTACAGAGTATTTTGAGTGTTCCTCACCTGGTGGCCAGTTGATATTGGTCCCATTAGCCATCTTGTCGTTGTCTCTCTTGCCCTGCCCCCAGTTGTCCTGAGGGACCAGGGGGCTGGTAGGAGAGTCTGAGCCGGACATCAGGTTGTAGGGGCTGTAAGAGTCCTCCATCTGATGGGCTTACCGGGGGGGCCCAGGTTACCACCTAAAAAAGTTATTAAATACAAATATGTATAAAAGTAAACTATGGAAGACATAGTCTGCATCTGGTCCTTGGTGTAAAGGGGGTCAATGTAATGTCAATTACAACATTATTTGTTATCGTAAATAATATATAAACTCTCACCATGCTTGCCCATGTGAGGCTCTAGAGGAGAGGAGCTTCCAGAGAGGCTTTCGATGGAGTTGGGATGCGTCCACTGCGATAGGCGCGATTGAGGCTGGGGGGGTTCCTTCATAGACATACCTCCCACCTCCATGCAGTTTACATTCATGTTTGGATTCAGTCCAGCTGAGGAGAAAGAGAGCCGTCACTACACAAGCCCATGAGATTCAGCACAGCATTACCTGTATGCCATTCAAAGAGAAAGAGAAAGCCACTCACAGAGAGAGTACGGGCTGTAAGGGTTCAGAGATGACTGCGGCTCTTTGGTCTGCAGGTCGGGGAGGCCTGGAGCCTGGGGTGACCTGGAAATGAATCCAGGGAGGATTTGGACCCACCAGGATGCAGGCCCGAGTGGGAGGGGGGCGGCTGCTGTTGCTGCTGCTTCATCAGCAGGGCCTGGGCCAGCTGACGCTGGTGCTGTTGGATCTGCTGCTGCATGTTATTGATTGTACGTGCAACCTGGAAGAACATCACAATGAAGACATTAGGATCTAGAATGAGTAATTGTTACATTTAACAACTGAAATGAACAGTGACCTCGACAGTTTTCGCATCCCATTAAGCTTTATTTAGGTAAAATAGTTATAACTCAGTAAATGTATGATTTTTCAGTGATCAAAGTGAGAAATAAGAAAGTAGGAAATAAGAGATTAAGAGTTTAAGGTCAAGAGGGAAACTTACTTGCTGCTCTTGTTGTCGAATAGGGCCAGAAACGTTTCGCTGCGCCTGCAACATCTGCTGCTGAATTTGTAAACGCTGGTATGCCTGTGTATTAGATAGGATAAAGATTTGAATGTCAAAAGAAGTCACTGTGTCTGTAAAACCATTGACTTCTTTGTAACCAAAAATAATAAAAAAAACATGTAACAAAATAGTCTAATCTACATTTACAGAAAACATGATACAAAAAACGTCAAGTCCATTCTAAAATGCTCATAATGCAATTGTGCCCTGTGAATATTTGCTAAGTGCGCTCGAATGCATGCAATTATATCTGATGTATCTCATAAAACTGAAGCAGACCATGCTAAATGAGTCTCACCAGTTGCAGCTGGTAAAGTTGATTCAGAAGGGTCATATGTTGAGGGTTTATTGGTGAGGTTAAAAGTGCAGGATTCAGACCAATGTTTTTTGCTGCAAACTGTAAGAGCTGTGCTTGAACCTGTGACCAAAGTAACAAAAACACTGTTTTAGCACAATTAAAGTATAGAGCAGAGCATCCGTTTGGGTTTGGTGCATACACTGTCTATGAGAAGTCCCATAAGAACTTGTGGTATTAAGCTCTGAAAAGCAAAAATAATCTCCTTCTTCATTTATATACGTTAGGAAAGATCTTGACTGATAAATAATTAAATGCGAAAGTCAGAGTGAAGAGATGTTTTTAAAGACTGTAATCTAAATGTTAATTATTTATCACTGCATACATTAAAATGTTAGCCTAGGAAGTTATAAATGAGGCCAAGTGTGTGTTTGCCTAACTATATATATACATTTACGTGTGTATGTGTGTGTTTATATACCTGAGGGGAGAGAAACTGAGGCACTTGAGCACGTAGACTCGGCTGAGAGGAACTGAGCGGCGGCACTGACGGGTGGGGGGGCGGCTGAGGCTGCTGCATGGCCCGGGCTTGTGCTGCTCCACCACCGCCAAACATTCCACTCTGCATCTGCTGCACGGAGAAAGAGTCGAGAGAGACGGTCAGCAAGTCCTTAACAAGTCTCTAGATCAATAATCTACATTCATGGGTTTGAAATGTCTTTAATGTGTTATCTAAAGTTCAACAGACACATTTGGATGCAGTCACAAAGTGATCTCAATATCATATCCTGCAGCTGTAGTAACATATTTGATGACCAAACCCCAAAGGTCTTTTGAGAAGTGCAGCAGGGGGAGATATCGGTTAAGACATTTAATAGTTGATTGTATTTGAAATGTCATGTGCACCTGTAAAACTCCCTCCCATCAGACAACAAAATGGAAAAGAACATTTAGGAAAATATGCAAAATTAAACTCTCATTTGTTTTGGAATAGAAAGCCAAATTATAGTTAAAATAAATTATTTTTTTGTTTTACATTGATTTAAGTGCAGCTTGCCTTACTATCTTTCATTTAACTTGCAACCTCTTTTTGTGAACAGCTTTCCCAGGGATACCGTCCAAACCCTCTCAATTCATTATTACTCACGCTGCTATCAGGCATTTAAAGTTCACAAACTTATTTTATGTACAGAATATTCTTATGTAAATGTCTGGCTAACCTTGTCCATGAAGGGCGAGCGAGGGTCTGCTGAGGGGTCTTTGGAAAGAATTGTAGGCCGAGGGCAGCCCATAGGCTTGTTGATGAGCCCGTTGTTGTAGTCGTGGCCGGATAACCCCATCCCCCTCTTGTCCAGCTCCGTCTTCTTCTCCAGCAGGGCACTCATGGCCTGATCCAGACTCATGTTGTTGCTCTTCAGAGCCTCCTCTGCCGGATCCCTCTGCAGAAAGGGACCAGAAAGTATAAGTAATGAGGAAACAAATCATTAAATAATGTTGTAATATTAACAGCTAATTTTCAATTGATCGCTTGATTCTTTTCCTGATTTATAATTTGTTCAATTAAAAGTTTGGGTCCGATTAAACAGTCTAACACAAAGATATTTTCAATTAAAACAGTCGTACATTTCACATTTCAGACGTGGGTACCAGAGACTCTAGCTAATTCTTTAAGTGACTTAAAAGATTAACTGATGATCAAAATATTTGCAGATAAACTTTCTGTTGATCGACTCAGAAAATAAGCGTTTTATATCTGCTGTTGTTTTTTAACATCAACCTCAGGGTGGACTAATTAGCATTAATTTAATAGGCAATACAAATACACAGATATTTACACCCAAACTTTTTCTTTCGCAAAACAAACATTAATTCTGCTTTTTCGGACAATTTAATTGTTTACTAACGGAGAAGATATTGGTTATCTGGTCTGCCACAGCTTGTTTTTTTAAGCTCGCTCGGAATTGTTGAAGCTGGGCATTTTCTAATTCTACACATGGAGACTATAATTGCTCATTTCTAGTGGACTCACTTTTGAAGAGTAAATGTTAAAAAATATGTTTAGCAACCATCTTTGATCGGAAGTAAAAGAATAAATACAATAATCCCAGTGTTAGCTCTGCGAATTAAAGTGGAGCAGTGAAGCAGAGTCACTTTAACTCACAGGAAAGCCCATGTCCGTCAGCTGTTTGATGAGACGGTTCATGATCCAGGCATCTTCCTGCTTCCCTTGGACTTTTCCCTGGGAGAGCTGATGACAGAACAACTATTGTTAACTTAATAACATTCTATGAAAATGTAATATCACATTTTTTCTTGTGGGTTAAGTTAATACTCTGTATGCAAATTGCCCTGCGTCATACCTTCGGTGGGCCTTTTTTGGATGCATTGCCCCAGGAGTTACAGGAGGAGTTGTTCTCATGGGAGGCAGAGTTGTTCCACATGTCTCCATCCTCAGCGTCCCACTGGCCCCCCTGCATGTTCAGCTCTTCACCTCCACCTCCACCTCCACCTCCACCTCCCCATCCGTCTTGCATAGGTTTGGGGGCTGTAAAAAATACATAAAACATTAGTAGGTGGTAGGGAATTTGCTTTTCAAAATCTGCCTTTTAGAAATGTTCTTCCTCCCAAAATTCAAAAGTCAACCCATCTTCTCACATCAGCCGGCCCTGAAATACTTCCTGCTTTTGTTTATTTCAATATCTTTATGAAATGTGTACTGTTTTTACACAAGTAAGAACATATTTGACTTCACCTCTGCATGTTACGAAACCAGAATGCCTAAAAATAGCAACATACACTTGACTGTTAAGGATCCAGTCGGTTGTCGTCATGCTAGTTTTCTTTCATTTTTCAAACCATGTATAAGATTAAAGATAACTCTTTGATGAACGAAAATAAAAGCAACAACTTTCACGGGTGGTACAATAAGAAACACATGTTTACATAAACTGAAAAGAGCACATGTTGCACATTGTTACATAAAAGTAATTTGAACCAGCCACTAGAGGTCAGTGTGGATTAAATTACCAGAACTCTTGCTTCTCTTGTACCATATTGATGTTCTTTATGTCCAAGACATGCTTTACTTATCAGGAGAGAATGATTGAACTTTTTCAGCAGTGGAGCACACGCGTGGTATCATAATTCCTCAAAAAGTGCACACACAGTACACACTGTATAAATCAGTAAAACCATTTATTTACCAGGTTTGCAAGAAGCAGATGTCATTGTGGGGTTGCCCCGGCTGTAGCTGTCCGGGTTGTTGTCCCCCCAGCCGCCGGTGGATTTGTTCCAAGCAGACGTCCCGTTGTCGGAGCTGACCGGAGGGGGAGGAGCTTCCCCCCAAGAGCTCTCTGATTTTGTGTGGGAGTTCGGTATCTCTCCCCAACCTGAAACACACAAGGTAAAAGATTCTGTCAACAAAAATACTTTACCGAAAAAATTACAGGATCTTAAAAGTAAATCATGTTACTACTACCCCCAGTCTTTTGTCATCTTTGACTCAGACAAGAAATGATCTGACAAATCTGACGGTAGCAAGCAGAACAAATATTAAATGCCGTCTTGTATAAGAAGCATTGAATACAGCTGTATTGTTGTCATGTGTTCTACATGCCATTTCCCAATCTGACTTTATGATGCATTGTTACTGATTGTTGTGTTTACTGGCCAGGTATTTGTCATATAAGTGGCAGGTGTTTTTGCTGGCTTGTGGTGGCATCGTTTTGAGCTCAATATTAGTGTGTGATGCTCAAAGACACGCAGGCTTATGATTCCGCCTGTTCAATGTAAAACTAACATTTCTAAACTAAATTGCTGACATGCCTTAAAAAAAAACACCACTTGCTTTTTTCTTTTGTCATTCTATCTGGATTTTTTTATTTATAAAAAAAGAATACAGCTGCTAAAGTCATCACCTTGGTTACCCTTCTGTGTAGCAGTGTAAAGTGCCCCTAATGCAGGAAGGCAGGAACTGGGCTTGGCTTAGCAGGAAGGTTGACAGAGGGAGAAGATACCAATTTAAGATTTGGCGCAGCTTGGCTGCTTTTGGCTGCTTTTGGCCTGAGAGCCACAGCACTGGACATCTGACCGGGCCAGACTCAGCTTAGCTTATTATTACAAGCATTCAACCTTCTAGTATGAGTGGCCGAAGCACTAAACTATTCTAAACAGACTCAATTATTACTTTCTGCCATTAGCTATGAATAGTATTGAGTAGTTATCCCCATAGGGTTATAAATCCCTATATGCTCAACCGCCCTTTTTGCCTGCAAATTGGACACTACAATTTTTTTTGGAAAATAAATAAATCCACTGTAGAATCAGCATGCAGGGTCAAGTGAGGGACAGCAGGGGGCGTAAGTCTCCTCTTAGCTCCTCAGGGCTCCACCTTCTCCCTTCATCAACTGACAGATGGTGACTCCCATATAATCACACACTTCCGATCCTTCTCAAACTGTTTGTGGTGAAGAGTTTTTTTCACGAGAGGCACTTTGTAAACAGCATTCTTGTGCTTCCTTTGGGTACCCATGAGATGTTGCCAAGGTTACCTACACAGACGTGTCCGTTGTTGTGAAATTCGAGGAGCCTCATGGAAAGACGGGGCTGGCACTGCTTAACTCATTTGGATAGTCGATTAGATGTAAATCCACAGAGGGCAAACTAGGTCAAGATTTTACCTTTAAGTGGATCAAGGGATTGGAGCTTAACAGTGCACCGTGCTAACTA
This sequence comes from Trematomus bernacchii, assembly GCF_902827165.1. Taxonomy (NCBI): domain Eukaryota; kingdom Metazoa; phylum Chordata; class Actinopteri; order Perciformes; family Nototheniidae; genus Trematomus; species Trematomus bernacchii. The sequence goes on along the minus strand of NW_022987720.1, from coordinate 21,975,214 downwards.
CCAGCTTTCAAGTTTAACACCTTTACTTTGATGAAACGGAAAGAAAAAATGTGGAAAAACATGAAACTGATATAATCAACATATTGAATAAGTAAAATCAAATTCCCCTTAAAATCTTATAGTTGGCAATCCAGTTTAGCACATAAGTATGACTATCTAGGCTTAGCATGATTGTTGTGGGCTATGCAGCTCTATAATACTTTGCAAAATCCAAATGTTATATCTTACCTTGAGATATCAAGGGACTCCTGTTGTGAGATGGCCCCGACTGGTGTTGAACAACGGGCTCCATGGGCCCACTGCTGGGTCCTTGGTTTTGGGAGTTTTGGGTGTGGTTCTGTAAAGGTGCAGGCGGCCCGTGATAGGGGTGATTGTGTGAGTGGGAATGGGTGTTGTTGGGGCCTGGGGGGTTATTGCCTCCAGTGGTAACTTTAGCTTGGGACTTTCCTGGATTGTTCCTGTCCCACAGGTTGACTGACTTGCTGTAGGTTCCAGGGTCCCCCCAAGCTGAGGTCCCATCATCAATCTCCATTTTACGTCGGATTGAAGGTGGGGAGGGCTCTTCCCAGCCTGTAGGATCAGCTAAGGACTCCTTCTTACTGCCCCCCCAGCCTCCACCCTGCTTTGCTGGGCCAGACCCAGACCAAGAGCCCATGTTCCCTCCCCCACTACTACTACCACCACCACTGGGCCCCTCTTGAGGCTTGCCTCCCCAACTTTGAGGAGTGGGCCCCTCTTGAGGCTTGCCTCCCCAACTTTGAGGAGCGGGCCCCTCTTGAGGCTTGCCTCCCCAACTTTGAGGAGTGGGCCCCTCTTGAGGCTTGCCTCCCCAACTTTGAGGAGTGGGCCCCTCTTGAGGCTTGCCTCCCCAACTTTGAGGAGGGCCAGTGGGGCGCTGGCAAACTGGCTCTCCCCAGCCCCCATTTCCTCCAGCTGCAGGTATCCCAGGTGCTGAAGGAGACATCCCCCAACCTCTTGGGTTTTCCTTCCAGCCTCCTGCTTCCCCCTCCCAGCCCGGGTTGGTGGGACTCTTTTTGCTCTCCTCTGGTTCCCTCCAATCCCCGGCATTATTGCTTCCTCCACTATTGCTCCAGCTGTGGGATGCTTTGGGTTGCTCTCCCCAGCCTTGGGATGTTGGCTTGTTGCGAGAATCATCCCACCCGGGTGACTTCTCCTCTCCCCAGGATTGACCCCCATTCTTGGGTATACTGGTGGTGGGCCCTGCTGCTGGAGGATTCCCCCAGCCACCAGGGCCGCCCGGGGGCTTAATGTTGTTGGGAGGCTCTCCCCAACCAGAGCTAGGCTGGTTGTTAGCAACAATGCTTCCACCCCAACCTGAAGCTCCCTGAGAACCAGGCACATCATTTTTGCTCCCGGGGTCACTCCTTTGAGGGGGGGCCATGTTAGCCTTGGAGGGCCCCTGGGCATCATTTGGAGTAGTAGGGCCAGAGCCCCATGATTCCGCTGCTGCTGTTGCTGCTGCTGCTGCTGCTGCTGCTGCTTCCTTCTTACGTTTAGCGTCCATGTCCCAGGAAGTGTGCTGGCGGACAGGAGTCTGTCCCCAGCCAGTGTTACACAACACTCTGGGGTCCAGATCCTGGGCAGGCACCAAGGGAGCAGGATTATCTCGGGGTGAGGGGTCTTTGTGCTGGGGGTGGGCCTCCATGCTGTCACTGCTGCCTTCACTTGCAGCAGCTGTGCTCACAGCTCTGTTCCAAGGACTAGCCTTTGGGTCCTGGGGAGGAGAGGTGGGGGTGTCCCAGCCTCCCGGGGCCTCCTCAGTGCACGGCTTCCCCCAGTTCCCACCTGACTGGTTCCCACCTGACTGGTTCCCACCTGACTGGTTCCCACCTGACTGGTTCCCACCTGACTGGTTCCCAACTGACTGGTTCCCAACTGACTGGTCCCCCCAGCCTCCAGAGCTTCCTGCTCCACCTCCTCCACGGCTCCAGCCAGATTCCCAGCCAGATACCTCCTTAGATGAAGGTGCCTTTGAGTCGCCACTGTTACCCCATACCGAGCTACCATCTTCTCCATTGACCTGAGAGCCCCCTGGGGGGGTCTGGCCCATGGAACCCAAGCCTACAGCTGCATTACCCCAGCTAGGCAAGCTGCGGATGGGGCTAGGGGGTTCCTGCTTATTAGTGTGATTTGGTCCATCAGTATTAAGGTTCTGAGGTTCTGAACTGAAAGACACATTCGTGGACGGGGAGGGGTGTGGCTCTGGCGCGTCGGAGGCCATCATGCTGCCCCAGGCGCTGCCAATCCCCAAAGAGTTGCTGTTAGTGTTGGCTCCAGTACAGTTGCTGGTCTGGGCTGGTGGGGGGCCAGGCGGGTTACAGAGGTTGGGTGAAGGTTGAGGAGGTGAAATGGTGTTGGCTCCCCCTGAGCTGCCTCCCCCTGTGCCAACCCCGTCATGCCCCAACACCGGCCAGGCAGACGGGTTGGCATTAGGGTTTAGGTTCAAGTTAAAGTTGGTGGTGGAGGATGGTGAAGACCCCCAACCCCTGCTGTTTCCTCCCCCGACTGGGCTGTCGTTCTTCCCTTCACTCCCCACTGAGGACTGGGGGGGGCAATGGGAGGATCCAGGCCCCGAGCCCCAGCTGCGATTGGCTGCAACCTGGCTGGAGAGCGTGCTGGTTCCAGTATGATTGGCAGGGCTGGGCCCACTGTTGGCCTTGCTGCTAAGGTGGTTGGCAGAGAAGTGGCCTGTCTGGCTATTGGCCCCCGTAGCCATACTCACGGTACTACAACTACTACTAGTACTACTGCTGCTGCTGTTGGTCAGATGACCAGGGTCAGTGTCCAAATGGCATCCTCCTGGAGGGGCCTGGCTCTGGCTGAGGGTAATAGAAGGCCAAGCCTCTGTTTCCTTCTGGTCAATGATCAGTTGATCCCAGCCGCTGAGGTTGGTGGAAGATGCAGCACTCGTGGCACTCCTGTTAGCTGGCAGGTGTCCCCAGAGGGGATTATCATACTGGGCTCCCTGGCCACTTTGTGGGGGCAGTTCTGTAGGGGAGAAAAGAAAAATAACATGAGCAAGAGCAAGAAGGGACGAGAGAAGAGAGGTATAATGTTTGTGTGTCATCACACCCACACTTGCTTAGTAAGGTTGAAATACCATGGCAACATGTAAGGTTGTACTTATACATACTAGACTTCACAAGATGCTTTACTAATGAAAATAAATACCACCCACACTGAAATTGCAAACACACATAGTGACTAATATGATGCCATAGGGAGCTTTAATTAGAAAATAAATGCAGTATTTCCGCACCCTATGCAAACACTATACACGAACACGAGCACACATTGTTTTCAGGTATTTGTTTTCAAATGTATATGACTCAAGGAAGGAACAGTGTTTACAGCACAATGAACCTGTCTCACATGCTATATTGGCTTGTTCTTTTGAAGAATATAACTGGATTCAAAAGAATATTTTCGGTATTAACATTAAAAGCACATTTATTCAAACTGACCATTTCATATAAGTTGTATCCATCAATGTGCTGGTATTTCAGATGTCCATGCAGTTTTTTCATCATTGTAGATATTGTTTAAGATGTGAATGGGTTGTGGTAAAACTGCATGTATAACTGTTTCTAAAAATACGAATGCAAATCAAATCTAACCACCAAAAATGTACCATTAGATTTCGCTTTGGTTGCATGCAACAATTATTTTAATATTGAAAATGGCCATATGTATCGGGAATATGTAGGTTTTAAAGTTAACCAAATGGAAATGTTCACCACATGCAAAATCTTCATAGCCCTTCAATGCATTTGAACCAATGAGAAGAACTAACAGCTACACTGTATCTTCCTTATAGGTTACCCCATTCAGGTCTGGTATTTTTGTGAACTGCAAATAGACAGGGACCATGAAGGCGAGTCATCCTTAACCTCCTAACCATTTGACCTCAACTTGACTTGAAACAGAAATACGCAGTAGCTCAGCCTGTCTCCTCACTAACACATCAGCCTCCACCTCCCTGTACAAGTTCTCTGACAACCCAAAGTAATGCTTCGGTTTATTTCTCTTAGATCTCTGTGGAGTACTAGTGTGCATACGGATTATGTTGATAAAACTAAGCCTAGTTGCAGATCATAATTACTGCACTGATCAACCTACTGCCACCTCATTGGCTTATGCCTGCTGTCCCTTGTGCTGCAGTGCGTTATTGTTTACACATGCCTTCACATGCATGCTCAGTTTGTATGCAAAGCCTCACTACAACTACACGAGGGAAGTGTTAGCATTTGTGTACCAGCCCCTGTTTTCAAGCTTTCTTCAATGCTTGCAACTAAAGGAGAGAGAGAAGGCGTTGAGAGAGCAGGGAGGGGGGAAAAGAGGGCACTGTGTTTCTGACACACACAGCACTGTCGTTCTGTAGCGTCACTCTACTGAGAAGTGCAGGGCCGCCATTTTCTCAGTGCTGATCTCCAGCCAAAAAGGCTCTGAGCTATCGCCTGTTCTTCCACTAGCGCTGCTTTAATAGCAAGCATGTCCCACTCACAATAATAAACACAAAGGAAAATAACTAAACATTGTAAGCCTGCAATGCACCGTCACTGCAGCTTTTGTTTGCATGCTTTAAAAATGCATCCACATGGTGGGTAAATATAACCTCCCAAGACAACACAGCAGACGCAGAGAAGAGAGAACAAGACTAGGTCGAAACCAGTGCGGCTGAACAGTGTAAGGCTACATGCTGAATTGTTGCTTATTTGTTAGCCATAATGTTAATTTCCGAATATTGAATGTATGTACTCTATGTATGGACTGAGTAATATTTGGTTCTAAAGTGTACTAAGGTAGCATATCATGATATAGTTAAGCCAAGTTTCAGTCAAATAATTGAGGACTGCTTTACTCAATAACTTCAACAATATAATATTCATGCTATTTTCAAACGTTTGATGTACTGCATTACTCATCTAAACTGTCATTGTCCTATTTCCATCACATGCCAACACACAGGGGAAAGGCAATGGTTTGCATTACATTGACGCAGACCAGACCCAGGTTGCATCCCATGACAATCATCAACATGCCAGCAGATGGAAGCAAGAGACGGGAACTTAACTTGGGTTTTGGGGAGCTACAGTATTCATTCATGGGCAAACTGAAACACACATTATATATTAACTACCATTTGAAAACTTTAATGGTGACTTTTTCTGCTCCGACCGCCAACAGCTGTCTGCTCTGACGGCATCCACCTTCACTCTCTCTCTCTCTCTCTTGACCACACACTCACTACGCACTGAGCTATTCCTCCTATATAATATTCATCAAACTCTGCCCACACTGTACGAATAGGAGTGAAACAGGATGGTTGTGTAGAACAGAAGCACTGATGTACACATAAACAGAAGAATGGCAACATAAAATATCAAATGTATCAAATGATGCTTTCTGGGTTGAGTTTGTTGGCAGAGCAGCAAACAGCCAGTAGCGTCACGTTATAACTCACTCACTCACTGAGAGACTCTAGTGTTGCTGGCTCCCAAATAGAGGGGGGCTGAAGAGGAAAGGAGTGGAGATGTGAAATACCTGTGGAGAGGAGCCTCACAACCATCCTGTAAAGAGCTAGGTTTTGTGCGATGCAGCGACCATCCTTGTTTCAATATGTCTGCTCGTCTCGCCAAGCGTCGGAGGCTCATTTCTGAAATGCTGCCAAGAAGTTGCACAGCTCTTGCACGGCATGAGACAACCCCCCCCCATCCCCCCTCCCTTCCTTCCTCACCCCTCTTGCTCTGTCCCTCCCACCAGCACTGCTTTGACTGGGTCTCTCCTCTTCTATCTATTGCCTCCCTCTGGCTTTATTTATATCCTGCTCTATTCCTATCCTGCTCTATTCCTATCCTGACGGAGAATATCCTCCCTCTCTGGAAAAGCACTGGTTGGGGGAGGGGAGGAGAGATTTGGGGGGGGGGGGCTTGGTTAACAGCTGAACGATAAAGCCTGGAGACCTTCATTATGCACTCATGAGGCATGAAGTAAAACAAAAAGGGGGACTCTTCAACCACCCCCCCTCCACCCTCACATCTTTCAACCTTTCACTAAATATTTAGCCAAGACCACTCCATCTGCAATTAGCACTGCCGCCCACAATGGGAAGCCTCTTGAATAGCTGCGGCAGGCAAAAGAGAGCAAGAGAACCCTCACAAAAGCCTGCTGCGCCCCCTCCGGTGCTGAAATTCTCACACACGCACGTGTTTATGTATGAACAGACATATCACCAGATCACACACGATGACTAATGTCTGTTTTTTGTATGTTAGTTTTTGACAGCTGGTCCACAATGCTGCAATTATAAGCAGCAGCACAACGCTTAGGGTGGACATTTGCCGCTTCATGGGGGGGCTTTGTGTGCACAGGGCAAGGGCATGCAGTGAACAAACTCATATGGATCTGAACACAGAGCACCATAAGGGAACGGTGATCTGGTCCACCACATGGCACCGGAGGAGCTACGGGGTAGAAAGAGGTTCCATAGAGAGACCAAATAGGAAGACATTGATTGGAATAAATAGAAAGCATGGATGGAGGATGATATCTACGGCCGGGAGCTCGACGAAGAAGAAAAGAAACAGAGCAGCGATCACTCGGATCAAGGCTGGTATTGTTTACAAATGATCCCACCTCCCACGCAACAACACAATAAGTCAATGTTTAGTAGAGAACAGAGTCCCTTTATTGCTGAGGTTCTGCCCCCTGTGCCTCTCCACTGCGAGGACCTAACATGCACTGAGGCCATGCCGTGCTTCTGCGTTAACGACGTACACACAACGTAAACACTGCATCTACTGTGTGGATGGCAAACATTAAACACCATGCTCACACAACGTTCTAAATGCTCAGATCAGCAACCCTTTCGCGATTGTTTGTGGACACACGTGTACCACATGTACAAGTGTGGTGCTGTAGTGTGTGAAAGCAGGGGAAACAAGGATCAGGTAAAGAGGGATCATGAGGAATAAAAATACAAATGCAGAGATGGATGTTGAGAGATGGAAGGAGGAAGTAATCTAGGAGGACTGTGAGGGCCTCAGCTGGACTGATCCCGGCTTAATGAAGTCCCCGAGGGCCAGAAAGACTGGATGGTACAGCGCTGACAATGCATGCAGCCAGACAGAGGAACAAGCTCTCTGACACACGCACACACACCCCACAGGAATGTGCTACCTCTGTGTTTAATGATCACATACGCCACATCCCAATTGTTTTTGATTTGGTGCACAGAAGCAAAACCACTTAATTGTTTATGAGAAGCACAACTTATTGGACTGAAGGAAAATGAATGGCAGCTTTAAGAATTTTGCTTTTTTCTTGCTTATTTTATGTGTTACTTTTATTACAGTAAACTGAATATTGCTTTTTATTGCTTGGCGAGATGCAACAATCAGTTATTTTGATTATGTCATTAGATCAACACTTAGAAAAGACAAGTTGCAGGCCTAAATGCGTGTTTGCTTTTCAGCACAAACTATAACTAGTTACAATGTATATTTACCCATGCATAGATTAGAGCGATTTAAATAATGTAAGAAATGCATGCATCTACTACCACTACTGGGATTGAGATAAATATGCAAGTATCTGAGATACTCCACTGACTTGGCTGATTTATGCAAAGATTTAAGGATCAGGGTCTGGTGTGATGCGAATATGGAAACGGTTGATTGGTTGTTAGAAGATTTGTATTCATCCTTTCACAACAAAAACGGCTAAATGACGGGGACTGTAGAGAAATATATGCAAGGAAATTCCGTTTTGTAAGGATGCTTTCTTTGAAGCTGCTTTCCTGTTTAAGTGATGTCATCCTCCCAAGGGAAAAGACTAGCAGAGACAAAACATGCCTTTTTCAAAAGTACACATGCCGTCATGTTTGCCTGCGAGTATCTTTTTTCTGCTGCTCCTCTAAAGGATAAACCGGGTCAAGGGCTTTCTCCAGCATGCCAGTCTTAAAATAGCTCGCTCTCTCACGCCTCCTACATGGAAGGGCCCTGGGATACGGGTTGTTAGCCAAGCAAAAGGCAACATTGGAAGCCAAGGCTATAATAAAGGGAAGATTGACAGAGTTACATATAGTATGTGCAGCCTGACTAATCCCAGCTGCCCTGGGGCCATCGAGGGTATGTGTGCGCTGCGGTGTTGGTATAGCGGAGGTGGAGGAGGTGAACGCATGTGCACCGGAGAACAACGAGCGGGGCACATAGCAAGAGGAAAGTTAGAAAGAAGAAAGAGTGAGCGCTGAACATTTGTGGTTAACAGAGAGCTGGTGTTTAATCACATCGCAAGACGTCCCAGTCCTCTTTGAGGGGATTCCCAAGGCTCTTTTACAGCGTCATCAGCAGACTTAAAGAGTACATCAAGTCTAGCATACGTCATTCGCACATTAGCTGAACTGTTATTGCTGGTGTCAGCCTCTGTAGAGGCAGTACAATGCCTAATGGTACAAACAAACTTGATGATGTTGCTTCATGGGCTTTAACTAGGGCTTAAGACAAAATGCAAAAGGGAAAGGCATCAAATCCTAAGTGCTACAGGCGACACATTATAGGACTACAAGCCGGTTTGTTTAGTTAAAAGTCAGACTAAAATAGGATTGCATCATGGTCACACAAAGACTTCTCACTTTGAGTGCACGTCCCTGACATTTAACTGAATACCCTCAATGGGAATGATCTTTATCTTAATTAAAAAAAGTATTCCAGTGTAGGATATATGGCCTACAGTAGATGGTGGCAGGCGTGCCCACAGTTTGGAGAAGCAGACAGAAGGTACTGCACAGAACAAACGCAATGCACTGCTGTGGCAGCAAGTACACGCATTTTAGCCATCTAAGAAAGAACATCTAAAAAAAACAAAAACAGGTTTAGGTGCATGATACTCTATATTTATAATATTTTCACTGCTTTATCTGTAGCTTCTTAGCTATACCTACTTGGGTTCATTAGAATTCACCAAAGTCACATAATAACACAAACAAATCAAATGTTGCAGCAGTATACATGCAACTCCCATGTTCTGTGAGGAAGAAATACTGAGTTTGATTTCTAATGAAGCCTGGGGCTAACTGCTGCAGCTCCCTGTCAGAGACATGACTGTATTGCTGTCTCATGGCAAGGCAGAGCGGTGAACATATTCTAAATATAGCGAACTCGTAAACTGATATCATTTTTTTTGGTGGCCTCTCGTTTAGGTGGCTAACATTTTTTTTGTTTTGCTCACAGCCCCGTCTACAAGTAGCACATTGCTTTGCTCACGTGTGGTAATGAGGGCAGGCTGGCGGTAAATGAACTGTAGGGGCAATACACTTACTATACATTTGTTCCTAATACTCCCCCACTTCAAAACATCGAAACTATCGAATGTTAATTATTAACAAGCTTGTCGCTGTTTTAAAGTTGAGAGATACTATATTTTTAAAACAGAGCAGAGACGCATAAAGCTAAGACTGCATAGGAAAAGATTGTTTGTGTTTACATGCATGCAGCATGTGTATATTTGTCGACACACAGACCATGTTTATCGGCCCTACTTTTCAAGAGAGCCAACATATGACCGAGTAATAAAAGATGGGGAGAGGCGAAGTGGAGTCAGCGGAAGGAGAGAAGAGGGAGAGGGGAGGGAATGAATGCAGCTAGTGTACTTCTACTGTTAGTTCTTTGCCAGAAATTAAAGTAGGGAGGGGGACTATCACTCTGTTAGCAGATAAGGCTCTAGGGACAGTGATGAAGTTGAGTTAACCTGTGGTGTGCTGAATGCAAGTTTACGCACCACAAACTAAACAGTGACGTTTTTCAAATGCGACTTTAGATAGTCGAAGAGACATGTAACAAATCTTAAAGTGAGACAGAGTAGAGCGTCATGCTCACGTGCAAAACTTCTCTGTGCACCAGTTCTGCATGCAGTCTGTGCAGAGGGATATATATGAATAAACCTCCCGCTGGGCTCCTATCTGTCTATCAGTCTGGAATGTCCTCATGTCTATTTGTCCTAATGCAATCCGTCAGTTCAAAGACGCAAAGAGAGCAAAAGCAGAGCCGAACGGGCCTGCCAGAGAGGGGCGGAGAGAAGCAGCAGCTTTTACCGTAAGCCATGAGTCACTTCAGCCCACAGTACTGGACCTCTGCCATGCTCACTCTCTCTCTCTCTCTCTCTCTCTCTGTCTTTATTTCTTCCTTTCCTTCTCACTCAGTCTTTCTATCAGTGCCAGGGCAGGCCTACTAAGGCACCCGGCCAACCAGCTCGCTTCATAAAGCTCCTCCTCCAAATACAGGAAATACTGTATGGCTGGTCATCAACTCTCAACGATGAGTGGGAGGATGATGATGATGAGAGGGAGGAGGAGGAAGAGGAGAAAGAAAGGCGGAGGGGGTAAACATCTCATCACCATGGAGATATAGCTGCATAAAACAGCATCAGATGGGTTGGATGATAGTCAGACACTTGTGATAAATGTTTTTCTTCCCAGACAATGGAAAGTGCCATCACTATCTTCAAGTAGCACGTGATGCCTTCTTCAGAAAATAATAGACCTTTATCACTTGGAAACAAATAAAAACGTAATGTGTTACTGTGAGACGAAGAGATATACACACACACACGCATACATAGCCATCTGTGTTTACTCTCCATCCTCTACCCCTCTATACCTCTATCCCCATTTACAATTCCCAGCCAGGCAAAGGCAGAGTGAAAATAAACAGCAGCACCTGCCGTCCCACGGGTCTATAAGTACACTGCACTGTTACAATCACAGCACCATATGAAAAGTAGATAAAGCCACTGTCATTCAAAAGTGCCAACGACAGTATATGCACAACACCACTCCTACGCAGAGCTGATAAGATTCAAACAACTGCCAGGTTGTGTTGGAATAAGAACGGCAACATCATGGGTACAAAGACCCCCTATGTGAAGCTTTTTGTTATCAGGCTGTGCACAAGGGTTAATTAAAGCTTGTAGTGTGAGTAAACACACCTAATAAAAACAGATGGTCTGTCCAGTTTACAACTACCCTGTTTGATACTTGATTCCACTCACCTCTCTTACCCCAAATAAATATACAGAAAGTGACTCACAGCCACCTTTAAAATCTCCTACTTCTACCGCCACTGCTACCTGTAAAGAAACCCTTTTGCAATACACAATAATTGCATTTCCTTACTAAACCTTTTGCAGAACGAGAGCAGTTAGAGATAGCGACTCGCCAACAGATAGTGTCTCGGCTGACCTGTAGGCAGGCTGGATGTGGAGGAAGAGGAGCAGGAGGGAGAGGAGTGTGTGGCTACTGCTGCTGCGGGTTCAGTAGTGGCGGGACGTCCCGTCGTGGTGAGGGGCAGAGTCCCGGAGGGTAGAGGCTGGCCCCTCTTCAACAGCTGCTTGTGCTCCTGCTGGCGGAAGCGGGGGGGCACCTCTCGTGGCGGGTAGCGCTGCTGTGGCAGAGTCTGCTGTGCTGTCTGCGGCTGACCTCCAGAAGGGGCGCGCTTGCCATTGCCACTGCTTGGGGGCACAGACGGGACGGCACTGGGGTTGACGGGGGGAAGAGGAGGGGTGGGGTCGAGCTTGGCAGATTCTGGCACTGTGGAGGTGGGAGGGGGTAGAGGGGGACAGGTAACAAGAGAGCAGAAATGCAGGGATGAGGGAGGTAAAGGAACATTAGGATAAGCAGATTTTGTTGAGCGCAATTTAGAGCCAAAACAATTACTGACTGATTAGGCAATACAAACTCTGTTATTATGATTTTTAATTTCATTCGTCATTATATTTGTAAGAAACAACCAAAAACTGCCCTAGGAAGTAAACAAATAACAATAATCAGTATAACTTATTGGAAGCTGCCTTGGCTGAGCATTTTCTACACTGTTGCTTCTCAGAGCCATGGTCACTCTTGGATGAGGTCCATCATTTTAAATTGCTGTATTTCTCCTCATTTGCCTTTCTCAGAGCCTTGATGCTAGGCAGCGGTCAGTAAAAACACATGGCTGCTTTTTGGAGAACCAAGGAACTGTAATAATGTCAGGGTGATGCTATAATAAAGTTTCAGGCTTTAAGGATGCCAAGACACACAACCGCCACGGTGCCAAGTCACAGATTAGAAGTGATGAGGAGGTCAAGTGCCAGATAATGGACTTAAATCTGCCTGCTGCATTATCCTGGGCCATTGTTTCCATCGGGACAGTACTGTTAAGAGTGCTCAGCCCCATCAGCGTGAGCTACTCATGGTTTGTGGCAGGTTATGGCCCCCGAAATGATCACCGCTCAGTGCTCTACCAAAGCTGTTAGATATTAACTGCTTGTGTGGTTGCTGAGGATAAGTGCTCATGTCCTACTAGCTATAGTTACCCTTAGCAACAGATGAGGCGCACGGACACGCATGCACGTACGCACACATAAACAAATATTCCTGAACCTGTAATTACTAATTTGTGTGGCCACTTGGGGATAGCTAAAACAAGTTGAGAAGATTAACATATAACAAAGTTGTTAGCAAACAAATACCTAATTACACATCCAGCAGTTACAAAGCAACATTAAAGTTCATTTTGAGTCGTGTTTCTGGACACCGGATGTAGGTCCAATATTCGCTCTCTTTTTGGCGAAGAATTCTGAGGGAAACATCTGGATCTTTTAACTGCTAACTATGTTTACAATCTTTTTGCTGAAAACAGCTGCCTGCCGCCGACCTCAATGGTATAAGAGTGTGTGGACTGAACCAAAATAATTGGACAGCTATTCATAGGCTGAATCCAGCTATAGGGCTCTATAGAGCTGAAGGGAGCATCAGATTCAGGTGATAATTATCTGGTAGGTAGATGCCTTTCCCGTATTTTGCATAATCCTTTGATAAATGTTATTATCAATACAAAATGAACTGTCAATGTGCACACTGTTAACAAGATATGTCACCTACTTTCCCTTTTTTTAAATGCCAAAAAAAGAAACCAAAGCTGTTAATTGTAAAGTCCTCAGCAGGCTAATATACTGTAGCTTAATGGGGAAGTGAAAGGTTAAAAGGTCACGGCTAAGTCAAACAGGATGATCAGGGTCGGTGAGCCGCTGCTTGGTGAGATGCATCATGGGAGACAAAGCACCCTGGATAATCGCCTCAGTACATTTCATTACATAATAGAATAAGCTGTTCAACTAGAATGTAAACAGGATGCAAGAAATGTGTTTTAAATCTACACTTACTTCAAAACAACAAACATCAGCTGATCTGACGTGATGTTCACTCAGACAGAATGCTATTTCAGTTCCTGCTGGTAATAAAATACAGGAGGGGGGGGAAGGAGTAGAAATATATATTTTTAAAAACCTTGTTGAGGCAGCAACCAAAATAAAATAAAAATCTTTGTGTGGCCGACGTGAGTTATAAAGAGCAGTGTTTTGCCATTGGCTTCCGTCCCGAGTGTGTGCAGTGAAGCAATGAATAACTCGCACACATGCGGCCAGCCGACACACAAAAACAAAGAGTTATGTAATCTCGAGGCCCACACTGAGGGGAGAGGATGTCGTGGAGTATGCATCCACTCGGTCTTGTAAATACTGACAGACATGTTTGCTCACCTAAAGCCACCATTTACCCTGTTTTCCTCTTTTTCTGTGTATGTTTATATCAGTCGTGCATGTGCAGGCTCTGGGGGTTTCCTCTGTCATTTTTGCACCCTGCGCCGAAGCCCCTCTGTAGGCTAAAGGCACCGTCTGCATGGTGTGATCCAGTTTCACCCGCATCTGTCTGTGTCTCCCTCTCCCTGCAGCTCAGGAATCAGAGGTGGGGGGGGGGGGGGGGGGGGGGGTGCTCGAGAGCTGGAGCTCGCCTCTCATCGGATTGCTCTACATCTGCTCCATTTCCTCTCTGTTGTTGTGCTACATCCCTCCCCACCTCCCCTCTCCCTTTCTCCTTCTTTCACTGTAATACTGCTATTATCCTTTTTGTTGTTATTACTCTATTAGGTGTGGCAGAAAATTCCCCGGCCAACTCTCTTTGCTGATTTTAAGGTGCGATTTCCTCCAAGAATATGTGAATGTCGCAATGCATAATAATAGTTATGCAGGCGATCGTTATACAGTTGGGACTCTCTGATGTGTGACGTCGATTCTTCTGGAAGCTGGGGGAAGGGGGAAGCTTGCTGGATGCTCCGTTAGCCAATCAGAGGGGGGAGACGAGAAGTGAGAGGGAGGGAGAGCGAAAGCCAGAGCTGACGTACAGGAGGGAAGGAAGGAGGTAGAGCAAGGAGACTAAGTGTTGAAGAGAATGGTGTGTGTGTAAGACAGTCTCACTGCCTGAAACCAGCTCGGCTCTAAATCCACTTACAACACTTCTTGCCGATAGTTCGCCACTACAATAAGAAGTGTCCTGCACATTTAGCAACATCTAAGTACCTCATTCACTAAAGCAAAGTGTCCTAATAATTGCATTATGGTTATATGAAAGCCAAAGATTGATTCTAGTAATGAAAGGGACCAGGAGACAAAAACAAACAAATAGATATAAACCTCAGACATTTACAAGGTGTGGCTTACAGTATTAAGCAATTCACTTTGTAGAAGAAAGGGAAAAAAAGTGAAAAGAGATCAGAGTCCCTTGCTCTGACAGTCTATTTGCAAAAACACAGTCCTCAGCTGTGCGAGGGCACCGGAGAATTCCCAGTTCATCAAAGATGCACATCAAACTGGGCCTTGGGGCTATGTGCGCTTCACGCAGAGGAAGACATCCCATTTTCGACTTTAAAAGGGAGTCTTAATTTTCTGAGAGAAAAGATGATAGCAAGCTTGTTTGACTGTTTAAGACCTAAAGGTTTTTTTTTGGGGGGGGGGGGAGTCTGTCTGGGAAGATATCAGAGGATTGAATGTAGGTGGAATAAAAAAGGAGAGGGTGGAGAGCTCCACTTCTGTCTCCCACTCCGATGAAAGAAGAAAAACAAGACACATGACCTTGTAGATAAAACATTCTTCTGTGTGTTTTCTGAGTGGAGGTCTGTTCAGGACCCCATGAAAAGCTAATAAAGAGAAGCCAATACAATTCCATTTAAAGTACCTGTCATACTTAGTTTAGTTAGAGGCCTTATGTTGACCTGATGTAAAAGAATTAGAGCAACAATATCACAGTCCGTACGTACAGGAGGCATTTCACTGGGAAAGTGTTATATTATGCAGAGAGCATGCCATTTCATAATTGCTACAGGCACAGCTTCAAATGTGGACCTGAGTTAAAGCACTTGGACGACTTGGATCACTTTTCCGACTCCATACAATTAGTGCACGTCTACCTAGAGCTTTAATAATAGCACCCTGCTGACCTGCTTTCCATTCATCAAAGTGGATTGCCTTGGTCTTAGGTGAAGTATAAACAGATACGCTTTTGCAAAACTTGAGTTTGTTAGTGATTATAAGCTTTCCATAGCTAAGCTTTTAATCAGCTACATTACGGCCTGAAGGAAGCTCTTACAAACTAACCAAAGTTCATTTGGTTCCTCTACACCGGCATGTTGATGCTTGATGTCCATTAGGAGGCATGGCTCTACTTCAACTGGCATTGGTTGAAATAAAATGGGTCTTTTGTTAACTAGAACAGAAGCTTTAACACAACTTCTATACAAACGGTTCAACATCGCAAAGTTATACAAAGATAAGGGGGTGCAGATTTAGTGAGCAATACTAATAAATGCATATATAAACACAAAAATGTCTGTTGAAAACGTGACTAAAGCCTTTTCATCCATGTGTATCCAAGTTTGACAAATTCCCTTTGATACATGCTTTCTCTTTAGCACACTGTATGTCAAGTGTATCTTATATCTGCTGTTGCTGCCAAAGTGTTATAGTACACTACTGTAATTGAAGTGAAAAGGGAAACATGGAAATGACTAGATCCTTATCAGGTGTCTATTAAAGAGGAGGCAGCGGAAAGAGTATCAACGAATCGAGAGTGAGGAAGGGAGGCATGTCTTGAGGGTTTTCTCCATCTCTTTCCTCCTGGGGGCTTTAAAGTGTGAGCAGCGAGCCTCACAAGAGAGACGATTACAGGGTTTAATTAGAAGTGAATGAATATGACACTGTAGTTAAGAGGGAAAATCCTCCCTCGCTGCATCACATTCAACACAGACACAATTCTCTTTAAGAGCATTTGATGTCTGAGCACAGAGTGACAAACACAAGGCGATGTACTGTAGGTCAGAGCATTAATCAAATAGTAACTAGATATCCCAACGGTGCAACATACTTCAACAACTAAGTGGTAAAGTACACTGTAAGCATCTTAGGTTTCCCTCCCCAGCGACAATCACTTGGCTTTTAAAAGGGTATTTCTCACCAAAGCTATTCTCAACATGCAGAAGAGCCACATGACCGATTAGAGGGTGGTATGCATGCTGCTCTCAGAAGACAGGTGAAAGAGGGAGAGACGGTGAGACAGAGAGACAGACAGCTTCCCTGGATTCACTACCGTCACGTCCGAGGCCTTTTGTGCCAGCAGCTGCAGGCAGACCAGATTCCACTGTCTGTTGTGATTTAGAGGAAGTGATGTGTGGAAGAGAAAGAAGAAAGAGAGTGGGACGTCCTGTCCTCCTGACCTGGGCAGCAGCCCCTGGGCCAAAACAATTCAAAGGAAAATAGCTGAGACTGCAATATAAGCTTCATACAGAAATACATTTTTTTATCAGAGAGAAATATCAGCCCTGCAGTTCACCTGGTAGAGCGGTGACCCACGTGCTGAGGCCTTAACACAGAGGCAGGGGTTTGAGTCTGACCTGCAGCCCCTCGCTCACTCTTTCCTGACTGTTTCTAGTCATCCGCTGTACTTTCAAATAAGGGCACAACACCAGAAGATTAAAAAAGTTACTAGATTGTGGGTATTTGGATATCGTATGTGGCACAAGTGTTATCTGTTCCTGTTTTAAACGCTGCGTAACTTTAAAACAATTCTATTTTTCAACTTACCCTCCACACTTATCCACACGACTGATGAGTATTTATTAGAAATCTCATAGCAGAAATGTGAAAGCACCAATAGTCAACCCTACAATAACAATATAGATGTATTTGGTACAAAAATATTAGATTTTCTCTCCATCAAGTAAGCAAATATCTCTTTGAACCTGCTTATACATTAATAGGTGATGCAAAATCGTCAACCAAGTATTTATAGAGATGTTATACAGAACACAGACTTGCCCTTTGCAATCTAATTTGTATCTGCCATAAGCAGTAAATAATTTCTTTACATCACACCTCTCTTTACAGCCAGCTTCAGAACTTATAACATTTTAATTCACAACTTCCCACACCACTTAACGTGATATAAACTCACATTTCTGACCCACTAACCTCCATGTTTTGATACAGAGAAAGTAGATTGCCCATTGTTCAGAGGAACCACACTAAATAACATTTGTAACATCTGTGTGACCCCTCAGATTACAGCGTAGCCTGAAAAGACATTTAATGACGATAAGCTCATATGCACAATTTATAGTGTAACACTCCACAACAGCACAATCCAGATGTCACCCCTGTTGCTCTTTCAAATGTGGTTCATCTTCACCACTGCTGCATCCATTAAACTGAGCTCCGTGGGATAAGACGTGTTGAAGAGGCGGTGACGATGACAAGCGGTACGCTGCAATAAATCCCCCCCCGATCGACCCGCAATTTATGACTCTCCAACACAAAGCACTGGGCGTAATTAAGCGGCAAATTAATCTATTATGAAATTACTGCCGCGACACTACTTTATAATAACGTTATCTTTTATTGCGATATGTAAATGTGGGCCTTGATGTGCATGTATATTGTGCCCTAGCTTTTATATGGAGAGAAACGCATGGCAGGAACAGAAACACAATAGCCAATTAACCCCTAGACATTAACTCTACTACAGCTTGTTGATGCCAGAGGGCCTCCGCTGTGGGACAAAATGATCGGGCCAGTAATAGTTAGTTACACTAATGTGGTACTTTCTGAGCGCTGGTCATTTATCTCTTGCCTGGTACACAAACAGATCGAGGCTTGGCTCTGCTGTGACATTGACCTATAATGTGATACTAGCCTTAAGTTACATGCAAGTTTTAACATGTTTCTGCAATAATGTACACAACATTTGATGAAGAATTGACATTTAAGCGACGCTTCTACATCTGTAGTTTGGTTAAAATAAAACGTTGCCTGACGTAATATGCCTAATGTGTTTATTCATCTGCTATGGTGTCACAAAAAAATTACTCTCCCTCTCAGACTGCTACATAATCAAATGTTATGAATAATGATTAGCATAAAGAAAAATCTTTTACATACATTTTTGAGGGGATGTTTACCTAGAGGTCACTGTTTCACTCACTTCTGATATAGAACAAAACAGAGTAGGACACAAGCTCAACACACTTAGTGTTTTGAACACACATCCTGACACTCCTATGTGTTTAAAAAATAATAATTGGCAACTATTCTGATATTGATAATTGATTAATCATCAGAGAAACATTTAATGCAAAAAATGTCATAAAAAAGCAGTTGCCTGCCTTTTAAAATTGCAGATTTGCTGCTTTTACTCATTGTTTTCTGCTATTTAAAGACCAAAAGATTAATTGCTTGAAAAACTATTAATAAATATGATAGTTGACAGCCCTAATCTGAAGGTCGAAGTGCTACACATGGTAATAAAATCCATAACATTCCCCGTGTGGGTAAGTGAGAGGAAAGAAATCTTGGTAGAATTTGCGAGTAGCAATGTTAAACTATAAGAGTAAAACCATATGTGTGTATTTGCACGAGCACGCAATGTACATATGCTGCTGGTGTTTGCCGGTCATATAAGGGGACTGCTAGAGTGAGAGTGTGTGTGTGGTTGTGTGAAGAGTGAGCCAGAAGAAGTATCCTACAAAGGGCCCCCTCAGCTGTGCCGGCAAACAGGAAACTGCCGTGCATTCTCACAGTTTCTCCTGGCTCCGTCTGTTTCTTTTGCTCTCATGCCGTATTCTAGCTCTTTTAAAAAATCGACCAAAGGCACTGTGTTTAAGCAGCGAATGTAAACACAACAACTTATCTCATCTCGTTCCTTACAGCCCACCCTATTCTGCTCACTTCTCCCTCCTGTTGGTCCCAGAGTGGGCCTCTCTGCTAGACTAGACAGGAGGTGGTGTAGTGTTACCATGGTGCTCAGGGTGCTTCTGCAGATCTCCTGTGTATGGATGCCGGTTTATTCAGCCTACACACTAGCCATGTTCTCCTAATTAGTTCCCAGTGTACCCTTCATTAGTGTCGGATACAATCTGCCTCTCTTTGTGGATTAGGGACTCATTGTGACCAAAATTAGAATTGTTATGGTAAATAAGCTATTCTACAGTATGCAGGTTTATAGAAATACTTTAAAAAATGTCTTTGATTTGAAATGAACTCTTGATTTCTTTTGCACCTTTAAAATCGAGTCGTATCTGTGGTAAAACAATATTTTCTTTAAATAGAATTAACACATTTATAAGTAGAAACAATCCTTTGCTTAATCCTCAAGTAGTAAAAATGACTTAAGTAAAAGAAAAGTCCTACAGAAAATGAACCAAAGATCACATGTCCTTGAGGGGTCTGGGCCTAATGGACCACACTGAAATGCACAATATGCTAAAAAGTCAAACGTCACATTTAAGGGGTTGAAGATCACAGTAAAAGAATGGCATGGCATGTTGCATTTATGAGCAGCAGCCGAGAAAATAATTGTGCAAATCACAGCCGAGTTTAAAGAAAGGGAAGAAAGCCTGGTATATGTAGGTCACTTTGTGGATGCTGTGGAACAACACAAAGTAAGCGAGAGACAAAGAGAATGCTAACACAGCCAACCCAGATCACATTCATTAGTGCAGCAAACTGTGAGGGGCTGAAAGTGACTCACAGAAGAGTAAGACGGGGTGGGGGGGGGGGGGGGACCTCTGTGACATTACTGCCTCATTCACTCATCCTTCAGGGAGAGCAAAGGAGGTCAAGGCATTGACCATTGAGGGTACAGAGTTCAAAGTTGTGTGAACCCATAAGAGCAGCATTTACTCCTTTTTACTGATCTTTACAAATGTGGCCTCCCCACTCGCACAAACACATTTGTCTGAACACAGCTCTGGGCACACTCACGCTGTTATTAGGTGTCCATTCTCTTGCTGCCATTAAGGCCACGCTGCCAAAGTCTGCCAGAAGTCCTAATCAGATTTCCCCCTGCTCGTCCCCAGCGAGACATTAAGTCCCTCTCCCATCTGCCGGCTCATCCCGACCTGCAGATCTGCTCCTGGGCTCACTGACTGTCCAACATGTCTACCCGCCTCTCTCAGGTTATTAGGAGCACTGTCTTGTGGAGACAAAGTGCACAGTGGCTCTGCAGCTGCCACGAAGTAAGTTCAGAACCTGCAAGCTAAGCACTCTCTTCCCTTCAGAAGTCACCTTTCAGTCAACTGTGTTGTGCTCCTTCTTTCACGTTTGTTTTGTGGTTCTTTTTAACTCTGTTTTTCATCTCCGTCTGCCTCTCTCCTCACCTCTACCCTCCAAAGCGCGCCCGAGGAGCCCACAGGGAGCCTGAGCAGCATCTGTACCATCCCCATACTCCTTATTAGTCTTGTACGGGCACCTGGCCTCCATTTCGGCTCAGGTAGTATAGACCACCTGGCGGCTGTCAATGTTTTAGAGGTTTTATTATAATAAAAGCTAATGATTCATTTCCAAACTGCACAGAATTCAACAAAGAGGAAATTGAGAATCTGTGGCTATAAGGAAATCCTGCAGGGGAGGTTTTTTTAATCTAATTAAGATGATACTCAATAAACACACCCACACAATACGTCTCCCTACTGTTAGGAAACATTGTATCCAAAACTAAATTGCAAGATTCATAGCAGACAAACCATGCAAAATGTGTTTCTGCCTGAATTTAACAACTGTGTGAAACCTCATGCAGATGCAGCACAATGTAACAAAAGCAAATAAACATACTACTTAATACATCATTTACATTGGAGGTAGCTATTTAATATGGGCGGCAGAAGACACTGAATAAACATGTTTAATGCACACAACTCACCTTTGGTTCTCTGTTCTGTGGCCTGAAAAAAGACAAAACAATTATTACTAAAAGAAACAAGTCTCTGAATAAATAAGATTAAAACAATAAGCACCTTTAATTAAAAACTGTGGCTCTAAACGTGTGCCATCAACATGTTATTTGCCTTGGCTGGCTCCCCAGCTGAACTACAGTGCTGGAGCAGCTAGCCGGGGCAGTTGGAACAAAATGTTCAGGAGCTGTTTTATCTATTGAAATGCTAAAAGGGTGATGTTCATTCACGAGGTGAGCGGGTTCATTGGTCTTGTGGCTGTGAGAAGGAGATGGATAGATAACAAGAATGCTCCTCTCATACATGAGGAAACAGACATAAACATACTTTCACCGGCACTGACCAAAAGGGACTAGGATACATCAAATGCATTACTGGGAACAGCAGGCAAACACTGAAAACAGATGACCCACTGAAGGAAAAAGTGAAGGGGAGGGGAGAGGCGGGGGGCTGCAGGGTGAAAACAAAGATTCAACAACTAAATGAAGTTCTGGTTAATGCTTCCTGTGGAAACACGCATGACAAAATGCATGTGATCCATGTGCTGTTACTTGAGAAAAGAATACCTTAACCCTACTTCAGACCTGTCTTTTGATGTGCACTATGTTACAATTGGAAGTACAGTAAAAGATCGGTGTGCAATTACTTATTTCTTTGTATTGCTAGGTGTTGGCCAAGCAGCATGACCCAAACTGGGGCAGTATCTTACCATTTAGGTTTTGATTCACCTAAATGATTTGAATTAAAAGCGTACAATCTTACCTTTTTCTGAGCAGCTTCTTTCTTTTTCTTCTCTTCTTGCTTTTTCTTTTTCTTATCTTCCATCAAATGGTTCTCTTCTCGTGTTTGTTTTGCTTCTTGTCACAGCTTAAATACAAAGAAACAGAGAGAGGATTAGAATAGTTTCACAAACTCAGGAGAGAGAAGCTTTTCCTCGGCAGGTAAACGCCTGCGAACGTCATTTCTTTACAATTTCTTAGATGCAATGAGACATTTTTGCTCTTAAAGGTGAAATCAGTCGTTTCAATGTGGGCTGTTGTAACACACAGGATCACGTGCTAAATTGTAACAATCACCAGACTGAAGAATGCGGGATTTGTTTTGCATTTGTTTGGCCAATGAGACGAAGCCCCTGTTCTTAAGTTTAAACACCAGCCAGGGCACCCTGACTGTAAACGCCTTTTCTATATCCCATCCAGAGAAGAAGTGTTACAAACCAAAACTCCCTCTCGCTGAACACCACCTGACAGCGCACTGTAACCCTAAGTGCATCCTGCTGAGAGCTTTATCTATTCTAATCCTCTGCACAGAAAAACAAATAAATAACAGCAGGTTTTTTAAGGACTGAAAGAAGAGGAACATGTCTAGAAATATTCCTCACACTTTAAATGTGAAATTAAAACCATCAGCCTTTTCTCCTGCCATGCCTATGCTGCTGCAGGCGACAGCGGTGAGGGCCATTGCCAGGCAACAAGCAATCCCCGAGGCCCAGGTGAGCAGTCAGGTGGAGACGGACAGCGCCTGAAAGCACCGCGCTGAAATCAGTTTGATTGTACAGGTTCGATAATGGAATCAGGAATGCGAGAAGATGAACTTGGGCAAGATACAAAGCTAACGTACAAATCTGAGTTTAAGGTTGATCGATGTAGTCAGGGCTTGGAGCATGTCATGAAAGAGATGGGTCAAGAGAGGGTTTCGAAAGCCTAAAAACAAACAAAACAAAACAATGTCCCTTTCACCGTCCTCTCTAGTCTTTCTTGATCATGACGGCAAATGCAAAAAACGTTCATAAACATAAAATAAACACCAACCATATTGGTAAGAGAATTCAACTGAGCTTCCATTTAGCCATGTTATGATGAAACATGATATTTCACTTATGCCAGAGTTGTGTGAGGTCGTTTCTTATATTGTGGGTTGACAACAAAAGGTTCCCACACCCACATAAATACCTCTGGATTGATCATCTCAGTGACATAAAGTGTAGATGATACTTGACATACAGCATGTTGGGAATATCTAGTAGGCTTTACTTGTTTAAAAGACGTCAGCACTTCCTGTACCACGGGCCGATTTAGCAAGACGCCTAGCCGTGTTGGTGGGGAAATTCCTACAAAATGTCAAGGTCCTCATAATAAAGATCATAAAATACCTCAGTTTTTTTCCGATTTGGCTGAATATTTTTGAATGGTGTTGGGTTGAGGCTGTTCCTGGTTTCAACATGAGTCAGTGCAGTGAAGTTTCCTCAGTCCTATTAAATGTTAGTTAGCAACATTTAAGTATTGTAGATCTTATTACATTGATATTTATAATTGTAATTGCTAATCTGCCAATTAAGTCACAACATTTGCAAGTGAACTGAAGGTATTACATAATGGGAGATCAACAAAACAACAAAATTACTATTTATTTCAATATGGTATAACTTTACTCTGGACTGTGCCAGTTCTTTTTCCAATCTGATCTTGCAGTTCTTGCAGCAAAGCTTAGTGAAAAGCATCCGCCGCCACCATCTCCCAGAGGCCATGGTCACCCTGATCTCAGACTGAGCGACGAGCAAACCGGTAACAAAGGATTACAATAGGGAAGCCTCTCGCTAACTGTCAAGATCAGACCCCACAATATTCATTCATCTGTTTTGATATCATTTTAAAACTGCTCTCATTTGTGGATAGATTGTTTCACAGACACATTCTTTTTTTTAGGGAAACCAAACCAGTGCATTCCAATTGCATTATGTTACATTGTAGGGATGCTCCGATCGCCAATTTTGGGGCCGATCGCCGGAATCAGTATCGGCCGATACCGATCACCGATAGGATCCTGAGTGGGCGGGGCCTATGGGGATCTTCCATTTAAAGTGATGTTTAAAACTCAGTTAATGGGGCTCATTCACTGGTGCTTCCACAAACAACAACCAACATAATTATTACATTCAAATGAAGTACATTATTCAAGTTTACATTAACTTTGGATAATAACACGGGAGAAATGAGCGGAAGTGCTCTCTTTTCCTCTCTCCCCTTCTCTCTCTCTCCTGACAGCCTGTCAATATCTCATGCAGCTCACTGATCCAGTAATGAGTGACCCAACAGTGAAGAATATATATATATATATATATAACTAGTTTAGCTTGTTCCAGAGGTAGATAAAATAGCTAAGTGTGTTAGGTCTAACTCTTAATGTGTGTTCTGCTCCGCTCACCGGTCCGTCACAGCGGGTGAAGCTGCAGGATTTCTGCTTCACACACTTTGCATACCGCTATTTTATTGTCATTTTCGGACACCTTAAAATACTGCCAGACTGGTGAAGCCATTTTGGCGAACTTGTTTTGCCGCGCACAGAGAAAAGTGTCATGTATTTTACATCATAATTTTACGTCATGCGATCGGCTCTCGCGATCGGCATTTTTAGAGAGCACCGATCGATCGGCAGAGAGTGAGTATTGGCCGATATCGATCGGCGCATCCCTGTTACATTGTTAATAAAATGTATTCACATCATTTAAATGGCCAATAAGCACTGTGCAAATCACACTCTAAAAGAAAGCCAAACAACTAACTAAATAAGTAGCAATACATGTTTTAATATATTGGTCAACATAGATGTAATTAAATAAAAAAAAACACCAACCATGGTTGTTCTGAATTAACTGTTCATCAAACAGAATTCAGTAAATACTGGCAATCTACCGGTGATAATTGATCCAAATAAAAATGAGATAACTAGTTATTTCAGCCTAGTTTACACAGTTTCAATCCACTGTTCAAAAATAGCTATGTATTGGCCTTTTAGACTACATCCCTCCTGGCTAGCTCAGCACATGCCGTCATAGTTAGCAGGATCTGCATTCAGCTCATCCCGAAGCACTCCAGGCCTGATGGGTTTAAGAGCAGCAATGAAAAGACGTTGCATGATTAATGGAGCGTCCTCATAACTTCACTGTAGTCCAGATGTGTGAATGAGATTAAGTTGAAGCTGGAATTCCCTTTAACACAAAAACACGCCACCTACACACACCTGTCTACCAATACCCATCATAAACACTTATTTTTAACCTCATGAGGCTGGATATGGAACCTGCTGGTGCAGCTGGCAGGCTAAATATAGCTGGTGCTGCTCCTTTCAAAGGCATCCTCTGGGTTTGTGTCATGTAGGATCATAGGATAAGAAAGATGCTCCAGTTAATGTGAGCCGCTGTCAACCTCCGACCCGGGTGAGGAGGGTGAGGGCAGAGCGAAGCGACAAAATGATTTCAGTTAGGAAACATTGGGTCCCTGAGCAGGACAGAGAGAGGGTCTATCCATGAGAGATGCAAGTCATTTCCAAACATCTGCCTGGCTCGGACAGATGTGTGTCCCCTTAACTGTGGAGGCTGATGGGGCAAGAGGGGAGAATGCAGTGACGGTACCTCCTGCCTATATGGACGCTGCAGCAATTCTGGATATATGAGGGTACTATGTGAATATGCTTGAATTAAAGCTCTATTTAAAAAAAAAATACAGACTTGAAAATAAAGCCCATTCCATGCATCCCTTTTATCAACCGTGGATGGGAAACGTTAATAATTGTTATAACAGAACGTCCTTTCTATAAAGTAATAAACTCACACATAGGTGATGCAGATTACAATGAATGTTTACTCGTAATAGCAGGCTGAGCAGCCGTTTATAGCGGGGAAGCACAGCTCGTGTGGATATGAAGGACGTAGGTCAATGAGCTCAGCTCTGTTGTGGAATTACACCCTCCTGTCAGAACAACAGGATTAGAGCTTGGTGTCCCTCTTAAAACCAGACACTCTGCTGACAAAGGAAGGTAAAAGGAAACAGTCTGACTGAGGAGAGTCCAAGGACAGCCGAATAAAAGCAATTGTAAATCTTTCTGAAAAATTATGTGGAGTTGGATAGGATGGAGAATTGATGTATTGCAGGTGAATTTGTGGACATGTAAATGTTGAATGCCCCAAATTTAAGCTAAGAAGATGAAGGGGCTAGAATTGCTGGGGATGGTTTGTGTATATGTGTGAGAGATGGGGGAAGGGGTGCTAGACGGCAGTCGCTGGGCACAGAGCCAGGAATGCCATCGCTGCAAGCCAAACAAGAGCACGGCGAGCCCTTGGGAGAACGCTCGCTAGCAACCACAGCAGCAGCCGCTACAGCTATGGCAGAATGTGCAGCTCCCTCTGCTCTTCTGCGCAACCGCACAACAAGACTCTGAAAAATATCCGTTATGCCACAGTGTTCAGCGGTGCATAACCTCAAACGCACCACGAAAGTAAAACAAAAACATAACGAAAAGCTAAAGGGCAAATTAGCCAGTAGTACCACCTTTCAAATCGTCGTGTGAAGGTTTAAAAACTGCTGGGTAAGCACTCACAAAGTCCTTGTAGTCTGCAAAGAGGATTGCGCTCTCTAAAGTACTTGAAGCTATTCTCAGTGTGGTCATGTTAATGCTTTCTGACCTGAGCTAACGACAAGAAAGAGAGAGACTTATGCTGCACTCCTGGCACCCTCAACAGGCCCTAAAATAACTCCTGTGGACACACTCCAAAAGCATGGCCTACAGTCCCAATGTCAGTAGTCTACTGCAAAAGTAAAAGGGAAGTCTTTCAGGAACCTGTTGACAACTCTCTTGTCCAGGAGATAAAATAATGTCCCTACCGAATGTCTTTTTAGCCTCCTCACTGTATGTATACATTTAAAATAATCAAGCTTCTGTGCGGAGTAATAGCTGCAGTGAGAACAAGCGTATACTGCAGGTTTGAATTTTTGTAAAGTAGCACCTAAAAATGATAGGGGCAACTTCCTAACCAGCATAAAAAAAACACAGGATGGATGACACTAGCATTTGATCAAACTTACTTTTTCTTTTTTTCTTTTTTACTTCAAGACAGAAGTAAATGTATTGGAAGGCAATAAACTGCTTTTAAAAGAATGCAAGCTCATCATTTCCACTGAGGACTCCAGCTAAGCATCCGATCACTGACACCAAACAACTCGCCAGACCAAATGACACAATCTGGCAAAGTGCCACGCAGCCCTCTCGTCCAGCGCAGTAAAAAGCCATCGAGAGTTTTGAACTCAAAGTGAGGCTATGACCTAAGCCTTATAGTAATCACCGTATTTAGTGGCCTGTTTTTGTTATCAAGCGCCCGTTGGCGCCTCTGTGAATACACACTGCCTCTTTCAGAGGCTTGGGTGCTGACTGGGGCCCCTGACCCAGCAGGGACAGAAAAGACCCCCACCCTCTTACTGCCACCTCTCTTCATCCCTTGCCAGGCTCAGACCCAAATGAGGGACTACAACACATTAGTAAAACCAGCGGGCCACAAAGCTTACGTCAGCCTGCCCTCTACATGCATCAGGGTGCTGGTATTCCCAGTCTGTACACACACTGCTTCCTCCTCAAGGAGTGTGTGCCACTGCAGGAGCTTGAGAGCAGGAGGCGGGCAACTCTGTTTTGTCTCTATGGTGAAGGGAATACAGGAAGCAATCTTAGAAACATCATATCTCACTCTTCAATGGATTCTAATACAGTTTATAAATTAGTAGGCTGTCCTGCCCTGCAACAATCTCAACAACTATACTAATGTCAAGGCAAGAAAAGGCAGTGGTTTCTAAACTCAGCATTTGTATTTTCTGCATAAAAAGTAGCCACTCCATATTTATTGTAAAGTGAAGGCTAACAAACTACTAGCTTAGCAATGATTACATGTATGAGAATGCATGGGAAAGAGATATTCTTAGTATATTAAACTGCAATGCAAACCCAGTGTGGACATGAGAAAAGTAGGTAAACTCAGCTTGCTTTTGCTAATGCGTTTACTGCCTGTCAGGTGATGCATGTTAGATCCAGGTTCTGCAGTACGGAGCATGTTTAGTGAGAATGAGCTACAACAAATACCCATGTCAACTGTACTCCTACACAGCAGTGCAACAGCAAGCGTTCAGCCAATGTCTGCCAGGCTGCAAGCAATAACACAGGGTGCCCTTGAATCACTACAGCTGTGAAGCCACTGTGCTGGTTAGCCCAACTAGTCCAGGTTAGCGAAGAAAAACCCTACAACACCCGTGCTAAGGTCAGTAACCCATGCACTGACTCAAAATAAGAACTGCGGTAAGGAGAACTCGCAGCGAAGAAAACATTGATGTCAAAGTGGGCTGAGCTGTACAAATATTTTCATTCCCTTTCCAAGCTGCCGTATTTAACTTCAAAATCCCGCATATTTCCGAAAGTGCAAAGCGACAAGCTGCAAATTGTGTCGTGCTAAGAGCCCAAAGGGGATTAATAAATCCTACCATGAAGCGTTCAGGAGGTTCTCGTTGGCGGCGGAGCCTCTGCAGCCATTTTGTAGTAACTGACCGGAGCAAGAAGAGACGGTTTAATCGGTGGTAACGGGGGGAGGGGGGAGGAGCTTCACTTTGCCACGTGACCTTCAATAACAAAACAAACTGGTCCCACTTCACCGATGCTCCGCCCCACGGCGTTTCCATGACAACTGCAGCCCCTCCATCACTCCCCTCATTTGTTCTTCTCCAGTTTGCAGATGTGTGGCTTGTTTAGGATGTATAGTTGAAGAAGTGTACCTTAAACTACGTTAAAAATGAATTGTCCTATGGGGATGAATATCAGATAAATCAGCCTGCAGTTTTTGCAACATGGAGTTATGTTTTACTCCAATAGAGGGCACAGTTTCCACTATAAACTGTGCTGCTGTTGTGGTGGCAGTTTTTTAAATGTATGACACATTATGTGTCAGCTTGGTGTCAAATCAGTGGTAAGAGGTAATGAAGTCAAGAAGGCTACTTACATTAACTTTCATTTGATAGAAACTCCACATTTCAGAGGAACCTATTGAACTTTTTTTTTTAAAGGACGTACACTTTATTTGGTTATTTCTAACATCACATCTAACCTACTTTTTCAAAATAAAATAATAATATTAATATTTACCTTCCACTGACTCCTGCCTGTCATTTATATCTTCGTGCTATGTTATGTTTTGCTATGTTGATGCAACGTGAGAGCACCATGAGCCGTGTCACTAGCGGGTTGTAAAGACCTCTGTAACAATGTTGAGACTATTTATTCTCTCCTCTCGCTTAATCCTTTTAGGGTCATCCTTGGCTGGAGGGTATCCCAGCCCGGGGCAGCGTAGACACCTTATATGTCAACATAGCCTACATCACAAGGCTTAGGCACAGTATGCATCGCACATATATCTTTGTAATACAGTGAGGAATGGAGCAATGGGGGGAAATCCTTGTGAGGTTATGAAAAGGACATGGTGGAGTAGTCGTGTCTCCCGTGTCCAGTGTATGACTGCACCTGCATGTGGCTTGACATGTTCTTGGATCCATCCTGTATATATATATTAGCAACCCTTTTACCTAAATATGTCATTCTATTTCTTCATAGTGTCATGTCACTGATGTTGTTTATAGGAAATCTACATGCTTGTATCTCTATCTGTGCTGCAAGAGGCATCCCTAATCTTCATTGTCCTGAGGTTTCCTCCCTTTTTCCCTCCTGTCAAGACGGACATTTAACAAACTCATTCGAGAGGAGAAGGCCAGAGGGTGTCTTTTCTTATACAGATCATGAAGCCCATTGTGGCGAGTTTGTGACTTTGGGCTACACAAATAAAATTGACTTGACATGAGAACAACTTCATGAACTTCACTGAACATGTTTTTTGCCGGCTGTGAGACAAACAAAAAAGTACAAAATATATCTGCTGTCACAAGAAAGGATGATGGTTGGGTTTTTGAGTGCCTTGTCATGTTTACTGATTATGTATATTTAAAATGTGTCAACAGGTAAAACAAAGAAATCTTGGAAAGTCAGTACCCATCAAGTTCAGAATTGTTTTCAATACGCTAATGATAAACCCATACAATCAATTTCCCAAGTCAATATTTTGGTCCCTTTAGAGAGAGGAATTCCCTCCGCATGGCTGACTGGAAACCTTATCTCCACCATCGAACTGAGGACAAATAAATAGGATTGTAGTGCATGCTGGGGCAACATGTCATCACTCAATGAGCCAGATCTGGAGTTGAATAAATACCCTCATTAGCAGACATGGATGTCCACTGTAAATGAGACTCCAGTGACATCTGATAGGGATATGATTCTGGAAACATCAAATGGTGAACACCCACAAGAAATGACTATGAATCTGATTACAGAGCAGGGTGATCACCACCGTGTGCTCGCAATTACACAACCATCTGCACTGGGTGTTGCGGGCATATGGAGTATAGTGTCACCCACATCTGGATAATCGGGGGGATATACATTACAGTGGCGGTGGCAAAACACAATTATTCATTCTACAAGATGATGGAGTGCACGGGGAGTGTGTGTGTGTGGAGAGGAGGGGAGGGGAGGCACTAATCACACACTGTGGTGATGAATCTTCTGTGTGTCAAAGCAGTAGATAGATTACCTGGCTCCTTTTTAAACTTTGATTGATTCGTGTGTGTGTGTGTGTGTGTGTGTGTGTGTGTGTGTGTGTGTGTGTGTGTGTGTGTGTGTGTGTGTGTGTGTGTGTGGTGGTGTGTTTTAAGATCTTGCATTTCTTTTTCATTTTAGCTGAGGTTGTTGCCATTTTCAAGGGTAATGTGGAAAGTATTACTGCTATAAAGTTCCATCTTTTTTTGGGCCTTTCTGTAAAGTCAGTTGTTGTCTGATTCAACCTATCTCATATTGATGTTTCCTCTTTACATTATGTTGCTGCTGATGCTGTTAAACTGAGATTGCCATATTACACTGAATACAGATTACTATCCTGGTTGTTAAAGTGAAGTGGACTGTGACCGCTGTAGTCAAGGTATATCATTTAATGTGAAGGAGAAGAGATTAAAGAAAACTGGTTCAAAGGTAGTTGTTCTCTTCTTCATTGTATCTCTATGAAAAAGTATTTTGTCCCTGACAATATAAAATCTTAGAAAGAAAGGAGCTCATTGTTTGCAGCTACAATGCAGGTGCAGTTGAAGGCAACTTAGTTCAAACTGTATTTAATTTGCATTGTCATTCAATCAATTTACACTTGTTTCCTTTTTAACCAATTTAACGCCAAAGAAAAACAACTCCTGTAAATGCATTTGCTTCTCCCAGCATTCTGTCTAATTAATTGTTTTAAATTGTCCACCCTAATTTCCTTAAAATTGATATCATGAATTAATTCGCACATAACTTCTTATCTTATCGTACATCTGTAACACTCCTGACATCATTTTTGTGGGTGAATGCTAAATAGATGTTTGGAACATGGATGAAGTATAGTCCTTGGCAGCAAATGTCAGGGAGGTAGGATGTGAATGTAGATTGTACCTATACTGATATTGATATAAGGCAACTGTGGAAATGTTCACAAACTGCCTGACTTTATTAAAAAGTTTACAAAAAGAAGAAAAGAGCAAGACAGTTTTTTTTACCCCTGAGTGAAGAGAAGTAAATCTGACCTTGACCTTGTCTCCACTGTGGACGTTAGCAGCATTGATCCGTGCACGCAACCATTCGATGTGAATTGGAGGAATTCAATTATGACCCTGTCCAGCTGACCTGTCTGGCAGAGGTTAAAGTTCAATGGTCAGATTGTTACCGTATCCACCCGACCCTGTGGGAAATGCAGGTGGGGCAATCAAAGTGACATTTAAAACCGAGGAGGAGGAGAAATCAGGTCTGTGAGATCCCCCAGGAGCAGAGAGGCGTTTATATTGATTGAGTTAAAGGTATTACTCATGTGTGCATGACACAAATGTCATGCACACATAGAGACGGGTACACATGCTGCCTCAATAGGCTGACTTTTAACAGTTACGTAACAAGATATACATAATTTGCTTATTTAATGCATAAAATATCCATGCTAAATGTTAAGTGTGAGCTTATTGTACTGTAGTTACATTGTTCGATTTCCCAGTAAACACTTCAAAGCTTGTAGTGTATCTGGTACTCCACAACATTTATTTAAAAAATATACCTAGGCAGGGGTTAATTTCTCAGAATAAGTAGGAAAAGGAAGATGTTTGTGTTCGGAAGAGAAATTGAGGAAAGTAAAGAATGAAGTGAGAATGTATCTTTTTCACACAGGAAATCACACAGGAAAGGCTCTATACCATAAATGCACTTAATACATTATTTATAATAATACTATAAATAATCAACAATTCACACTTAGCAGCGGTTCCATAAAACCTTGTTCAGACAAATCTCTCTCTTTCAGCATCTTCTGTCATGGATGTTTACACTAAGATTGTGTACACTACGTCTGAGTGATACATCATCATGCTTCACTCCATCGATGATAGAAACAGAGATAATTGATGGTGCTCTGTAGATAATCAGCTGTGAGCTGCGTGGGTGGGCATCAGCTCCCCATACAGACTGTGTTGCTTATGCAGAGCGGCACTCAGCGCTAATCAGATTTATTGTATGCATAAACATAACCGTGTGCCTTTATAGATTCAAACCATTTGATTCACAATGAAGCTTCAGCAAACAATCATGTGGCTTTTTTTACATGCTTGTTTCTTTTTTAAATAGCTCCACTCTT
Organism: Trematomus bernacchii; assembly: GCF_902827165.1. Taxonomy (NCBI): domain Eukaryota; kingdom Metazoa; phylum Chordata; class Actinopteri; order Perciformes; family Nototheniidae; genus Trematomus; species Trematomus bernacchii. The sequence goes on along the minus strand of NW_022987720.1, from coordinate 21,942,544 downwards.
TCGTAATTCTCTCTTTCTCTTTATTTTCAATATCTTTTCTTCTGCCTTTCCTCTTATAACCAACATTAAGTTGTCTTATGTATACTCAGTAAAGCACACACAGATAAATAAGAAGCACATCTCTCCCACAGAGAAGACAACAGGAGAAACAGTTTCCATGCTTTTTGTCATCCTTCAAAGTCAGCAAACACGACACCTGCCAAGGTCACGCTGCTGTTTGAGGCGGGGGTGGAGAATGGTGCATGTGTCAGGGCGCTGAAAGTGTCACCCCACCAACAGCTATGATTGTTCCTATTTTCATTTGAGATGAGATTAAAGTCCTTGGGGGCAGAGATATCAATCTGTGGTAACATAATGAGTCTTTTCTAGTGTGCAAATAGACACTTGGGCCAACAACGGTCAGGGTCGATATTTTCCTGCCACTCATAATTATATGCACAGAGAGCACAAAGTAACAACGGGAGACAGAGAAGCAGTATTTTACAACACAAAAAAGAACATGTGTTTGTAAAACATTTAAGATAGTTCAAATTAACAACAGCATCACACAGAATCTCTGTGAGTAGATCAATACAGTAAGGAAATAATGCTGTAAACACTGCATAACTTAGTGCTTCCATACTATTGGGAGCACAGAAGTGTTGGATGGAATAATACTGATGCCACACACACAAAACACACACACACACACACACACACACACACACACACACACACACAACACACACCACACACACCACACACACACACACACAACACACACACAACACACACACACACATCACACATCACCACACATCCACACACACACACACACACCACACACACACAACACCCCCTCTTCTCCCCACAGCATCCAGTTGTCAAGTGTATGAATGTCTCTTATCCTGCGAGTGACCTCCAAGGTCAGCGCTAGTGGGGCAAACGCAGCCTCCCTGCTCCATTCCCCCGGCAGCTATACAGTAAGGTACCAGCTCAGGCATAATTCACCATCGCTTGGCCACGGCTCTAATCGCAAATGTAATCAAACTGGCCGGGGCGCTACACGATCTGCAGCGCTGGGATCAGGTTGGAGA
>NW_022987720.1:21688556-21941368 GCF_902827165.1 Trematomus bernacchii | reverse complement strand
ACGCCGACAGACAGACATACAGACAGACAGACATACAGACATACAGACATACAGACAGACAGACAGACAGACACAGACAGACAGACAGACAGACAGACAGACAGACAGACAGACAGACAGACAGACAGACAGACAGACAGACAGACAGACAGACAGACAGACAGAAAAGAGAGAATAAGGTCGTATAGAGAGCTGTCAATGCAGTAGGTCTGTTTAGTCTGTAAGTTTTATCCATTATTCAAAATCTGTTAGCTCTAAATATTCATGTGTTATAAGTATCACTTATTGTGTGGATATATGTAATCATACTTGACATTTCTCTTTGAATCAGTCAAGCTACACTACAATATTTCCAGGAAGTTCCCCCATTTGGGAATCACTAGAAGATCAAAGTTAGATTTGTTTAAAGAATAATTTTAGGAGGAAGCTTAGAAATTCAAACAAATTGGTCAAAACAACTTGATAATAAATTAAGTGAAATGTTACGTCAGAATAGAATGGTTTCCAAATGGCAAAAAATAAAAGCTAGCATTAACTGTAAACAAGGCAATATTGATGTTTAAGCACCGCGAGAACACAGATATCATTTCTGGCATGCAACAGCTCTGTGTGTACAGTAGCATCTGCTGAGGTATCTATTCACTGTAACTCTGGTCAGACGGCCTCTAAATCATACAGCCACTGATGCACTTATCGTCCCCTGAGAACCCCCCCCCCCCCGTGTGGTGCAGCAGCAGGATTGTGACAACGCACGCAGACGGTCACCACATATGTTCAAAGGAAGGGGTCTCGATTTATTTTGGAGAGCAAATCTGTCCTTGTGTCGTGATATAATCAGCAGCAGGAGATGTTTTCATTCTTTTATCTGCTCAGTAAAGCAAATGTTATTTCCCCTGTGACAAGAAAAACCCCTCTCCCTCCTCAGTTCTATTCCCTTCCTCCCATTCTTACCTTTACTTACCTATCAAACCTGTAAAAATTAAATGGGCATGTATTATTACATTATAGCTACGCCAGCTCATTTCCCTTGGGGGACATTAATCAGAGAAATCAGCTGGTGCAGTGTTTTGTTGCAGTAAAAACCTCAACAACTGGTGGGTTATGATGGGACACAGTTAAAAACCACTAAAGATCCATTTAGCAAAGCACAAAATGCTCCAAATCTGCTAAATTGAAAGATCCCTTGGAGAATTGCTCCTGCAAGAGCCCAGAAACATTTCTTTATCGCCTCTTAAGATATTAGGCTGACGTATTGCTGTGTCACAGTGGAGAAAGCCTCACAAACATGCTGCATTTCCTGTATAAATGTACTGATATATTCAATGTTATTTATCATATAGGCTTCATAAGAAAGCACGTTGCTCATGTGTGTCTCTGTTAGATGCAGGTTGAGATGCTGCTGGTGTTTTTTGTTGTTTTGTGACAAGTCATTTAATCAAGACGAGACGCAGCACCCTGGATGACAGGAATGCTTAGGTGAGTGCTGGAAAGTACCAGAGTTACAAGGAAAAAGCAGTTCTGTTTGTGCAGGCAGAAATGTGGAAACTACTTTGAAAACATTGCAAGCTACTCATTACTTCACAGAAGAAGTGGAACTACAGTACAGCTATGGTTTGTGGGAGTCTATTGCGGTCCAACCAAAGCTGCTTAGAAAAAAAGTTTAAATAAATAAGTTCAACTTGTCTTTAGTGTAAAGATTGAGTATCGAGTAAAGAAATACGTTTTGTAGGTGGTGGCGGCTATGTGATCACTGAGCAACGGCCAACGTTTTGCACATGCAAGCACTGCACTAAGGTCAAAGGTCACGTGTAGTGTGATGGCTGCCTGATGAATGCTTTGAAATAACATGGCTGGCTCAATTACAGTATTGGTAAGATAAAATAATACATGAATTGCTTACCTTTTATCGCCTAGAACTGTTCGTAGTTTCAGTCGTTACCTACACTAAAACCAAAGTAACTACTGGAATCAGTTTGCTAATTGATGCAGTTAAACTACTCTTTATTTACGTGTAACTGTGTGTGTGGGATTTCTGTTCAATACAGAAAGGCAAAGTATGTCATATTTTGTGATGACACCCTCTGTGCAAAAATACACAGCAATCGTCTCTCATAACATATATCCATCTTTGAAATTGTCTTGCCTTTGCATGTTATGTGCCGTACAATGTTTTTACACTGATTTAAGAGATAGGAAAGCTGCCTCTTTGCATCGTGCTGTGAGAAAGACAGAAAAGTGAAAGCCACCATCCCACCAGAAAAGGCCACAACATGACATGCCTAAGAGAAAAGGAAGAAGGGGTGCTGTTAAGTCTTTCATTCCCCCCCCCTTTGCTATCTATAAAAGCATATTTTTTTTCCATCTCACGGACCCACAGTGTCCTGTTAATGCATCCACTCACCGAGACCTCACCTCTTCCTCTCCTGTCCTCCCCTCTCTTACATACAAATGCCTTTAATGTCTTCATTGGGGGGGCTGAGGGCACTGAGTGCGTGTGTGTGTGTGTGTGTGTCTGTGTGTGATTTGTGTATGTGTGTATTAGTTCCACTGTTATCTTGACAGGCTCTCAAACTCCTAATTGCTGCACTACAACCAGAGCTGCTGGGACAAACCTGCTAAACTCTCACCCTGTTTTCACTCCTTTCAATAAAGGTGGGAAAGAGGGCGAAGGGGAGGCGGAGACAGCGCGGGAGAGATGAAAGAGAGGAGGGAAAGTGAGAGAAAGAGGAGACAGATGCAATGGAGCGAGAAACAGTAATGAGGACCCTCGTATGTGGGACAAATCCGGGGAAGGACCAAGCACAAGTGAGAGGATAGAGAAAAAAAGATGGTGTTAAAATATACACACAGAAATAAATCTGTCTTCCACTCTCTGAAGTCAAATACCTATGAAATTACTTATTACATTAATGTAATTCAATTTATCGTCTGCATGCTATGTGGCTTTATCCCATGAGGAAGAAGAAAAGTTATTATCACCTGGAGGATCCACAATAATACGAGTGAATTGTTCAGCTTGTCATTGCAATAAGCTTATACAGTTGGAGTTATTTCACAGCAGTATTACACAAAGGTAAATGGTAAATAAATACTAATACATTCAATTAAACTCAGTAAGGTAGATATGTCTAGGTGTGCTTTTTTCTCATCAAGTAGCTCGCAAATATAGCACAAGGTATTATGAGTGTCAGACTATTTATTTACTGTACCTTGTCAAATGGGCAGTAAGAAAATCCCCTGTGCTCTCTTGACAGCTTTTAGTTGCAGGCAGCCCGGCTAGACCGCCTTGAACCCAAGGGGCTCAGCTAAGGCCCACAACTGCCGGTTGCCATAGAAATAACGGGAGGAAGATGCAGAAACTGCCAGATGGAAAAATGTCAATTACTGTACAATTGTAGAAAGAAGAGGGGAGAGTGGGGTTTCTGAGTAGATGCTTGCTTGCCCATGTAAATAAGACTCATACACACATCTGTCCTCTCTGGTGATCAGGTGTTGGGTGTGAGTGTGAGAGGTGTCGGGGAACTGAGGGGTTTTTAGGGCAGCACTGAGGAGTTAACTCCCCCCTATAACTCAGATATTGATCCCTCTATACTCGGCCATGAGCCACGATCAATACAGGCAATAAAACCAAAGCCAGCAGCCTCTCCGGGGAACCGTGGCAGACCCTCTGGCGAGATGGGTGTGCAAGTACATCTCTCTCTGTGTGTCAGCAGCAGCGTGGTAAGTGAGATAATGGTGTGTGTGTGCGTGTGCGTGCGTGCGTGCGTACGTGTGTGTGTGTGTGTGTGTGTGTGTGTGTGTGTGTGTGTGCGTGCGTGTGTGTGTGTGTGTGTGTGTGTCCCGAGTTACAAATCAGTCAACTGGACAGCCCTCGGTTGCTGTCATGCGTGCTTCCCTCCAGGGACGCTCTGAACATTCAACATGACAAAACAGTCAGTCAGTGTGCTGCATTCAGGATCAGACAGCTGCTGAGGGAGTTGTATCACAGCATATGCTATCATCGCTCACACCCATGCACACACACATTGTGCATGAACGCTTAATTGCACAATTGCAGATGCATTTGCACTCTGTGTGCCACATGTACACACATACAGTGAGATACACTGCCACCTGTAGGCAAGTCAACAACACTCCCAATGTTATATAATGCACTTTCACTTGCAGAAAAGTGTAATGCTTTTCAAAGTTTAGGAAACTTTTGGGCCTAATCTCATTTTGTGGGATCATGGTTATTGTATTTGAATTCATACTGTAGGCACTCAAAAGTTGGGCAAATTGCTGTTTGTATTACATCAAAAAACATTTCGAAAGGCTACTGTTAACACTACTGTATCTCTAAAATATGTCTTTGAAAATCACACACTTTTATGCTATTCCATGTGATCTTCCTTTGATGCAATAATTAACGCAATATATTTCACTTTCATCTGCGGAGCCTCCCCTGGGAAGGCCCGTCTCACACTTTGAAATCCTCTGTATTATAATATTTGACAGATATCAGCAGTAAGCTAACACACAGGGGTCATGTGCTTTAAACACAAACAGATGAAGTCATGCAAGAGCAATATAAAAACGGATAAACATCGTCTCAATATAGGCTTACATTAGACACAAACACACACACACACAAACGTTGAGCTCAGAGAGCCAATTTTCTTGACCCTGAATAGAAATATGAATTAACTATGAAATGACCTAAGGGAGGATGCTTATAATTCACTATACATCACAGGGTTTGTTATTGTTACTGCCCCCACTGCCTCGGTAATCATCATTACTTTTTATCGTGGCTGTTAGCGTAGCATCATTAGCATACTGTATTGCAGTGGGTGAGGGGAGACCTGAGGTGGATTCATGTGAGGCTCATAATATTGTCATTGTGGGGCAAAACTATTGTTACTGGCAACACAATTGCATCTTTTAATATCTGTTGGAAATTACACGGTTCCAGCTTCAATATAATTCATGAGGAATGTGAGGTGCAGTGGCAGAGTATGATATATTTATGGAAATCAGCTCATGAAAATCACATTTCTGTAATTAGACATCTCCCAGGCTGGAGTTGATACTATTAGCAGCAAATAGTATGCATCATTTGTATGTGGAATCCCATGCAGTGAGTTTAACTGGATTTTTGCAATAAACACATTCTGAGGATAATATTGTTCACTGGACTCTAATGCTTATAAACAGGGAAATTACATTTGACCTTATGGTGGTGGCCTGGCCTCAGCGGTAGAAATGGCAGCGGCAAAAGGTAGAGGAAGGTGATAGAAAAGAAGAATTAGAGGAAGCAGGATGACAACTAAAAGACAAAGAAGGGGAGAGAAAGAACATTCAGACAGATGGGCAGACAGGCTTGGACGCAGACGCTGTAATATTAAAGAGTAGCAGAGTGTTGAGTCGGGCAGATACACAGAGCCGGTGAAAACATGACAAGTCCCCGAGCTCGCTCTTGAGAGGATCGTGCTTCATTATCAGATAAAGAGTGGAGGAGACAGAGGAGGAGACATGAAAGGCGAGGGGAGACGACTCCGCTCTTAGCTCCTCAGCCTTCACTCATTTCACTGATATCTGAGCTTTTGTTATTGATAACCTTTATGTTTTAGGAACATGATTTGACAATAGTCACAGGTTTCCAACAGTATTGATGTTGTTTCATCTGTACAGGGATTATCAAACTCCCACCTGCATTGGCAAGGATACATAAAGGTGAGTGTGTAAGAAAAATACATGCTGTGTTATTTTTGCAAACACTCATTAACCTCAATCATTTGAAAGAAGGAAAGCAAAAGTTAAACCATTTGGAAAGCACCTTTATTCCCTTTCTGTTGGAGAATTACTTGAGAAGATTGATACTGCTCAAAATGTGCCAGAGCGACAGAATTCAAGGCACACTTTGAACACAAAGTCGACAGAAAGGTGTGCGTGGGTGTGAAAGGGTCTGGAGAGAGTTGAACATGTTTCACCTTGAGCGCAAATTGCTGACTTATCCTGGAGCTTAATGAATCTGCTTCATACGCATACAGATGGAGAGGAAGACAGAGGGAGACTGGAGGGAAATCAAATAACTTTGTTGATTCCACATCATCACTTTATTTTATAACTATTTTTCTTTTTGTATTGCTCTTGCTATTGTTATTATGTTATTATGTTGCATTGTTGGAGAAGCCTGTGACATAAGATTTTCAACAACATAATTACTCTGTAGCTATGTCAGTTTGACAATAAAGAACCTTGAACCTTGAACCTTGATACCACCTAGCTTACAGTAGGCTATAGATTGATGTGAAACAGAAGGAGAACATTTACAAAATAAATTAAACGTTTTAATTTGTGAAATCAAGGCCTCAAGTCTTTTATCTGTTTTGTTTTTTTAATCCTCCACCAATTTGAATAGTGCTAATCATCTGAGTTCTAAGAGCAATCATGTTGTTTGTTAAAGCAACGAATTCAGATTGAAGCCAAATGTTTCGTTAGATCAAAGCATTTTGTGAACTTTAGAAATTATAACATCATATTAATTTCAACAAATTTAGACTTTTCTGGAATTAGTGAAAATGATTTGATCACATAAATCAAAACAATCCTACACACAGCAAGCAATGTAATCTAATTATATACTGTATGATAAGACTAATAATGTTAATGTAGCCTAATCTTTACCTGTAATTGTGCAGGAATACCAGTTTAAACAGAATGAGTGGTTTACATTTTATCCTCTGATTCTTGACAAGAAAAGCACAATCCCAAACTGATTCCTTTGACAGAGAACATCTAGGCTGGAGGTGTACACGAGCCAATACAAGACACTTTCACCCCGTCAATGCCAGACTCCCTCGGGAGTCCCTGGAGGGTCAGAGGTCAGAGGTCAGGGCTTCAGACAGATCAGCCCAGACATGACCCCTGACATGTTGACCTTCTCGACAGCTGATCAATATCCAACATGGCTGCCTGCCAGTCAACCTTTAAGCACTTCAAAGCAGTTCAGTTCATTTCCAAAATGTATTACATATAGAAATATAATCATGGTTATACTAGTTGGAGGAGAGAGGATGGACTGTGATAAAATGAAAAACTTGAATTAGTGTTCAAAACTATTTGTATGGTTTTAAGCCCTGAATTCTTTTCACATCATTTCTATCTCTGTTTGATTTAGTGAAGGAAATCTGGTTGTGTTTTTCAGCAATAAAATGTACATATACATGCGTACTTATAGCCAGGGTTGCTGATTGTGTACATGCAGTTACAGAGAGTGAAAAAGCACGGAGGGTGAGAGGATGATGAACAAGGCTGTTATTTATAAACCACAGATCAATAACCATTACAGATTTAATTCCGCTGCAACCAGGGTTAGTGCATGTGTGTGAGGGTGTTAAAGGGGGAGAGAGGGGAGAGAGAGAAGGAGAAAGTGTTTGGACACACACACACACACACACACACACACACACACACACACACACACACACACACACACACACACACACACACACACACACACACACACACACACACACACACACACACACACACACACCACACACACACACACACACACACACACACACACACACACACACACACACACACACACACACACACACACACACACACACACACAGCTTGTGTTAATGTTCAGCGCTGCACAGTCCTTCATTCAGGTGATGAACAGAAAGGCTGAGGTCTTTCTATTGAACCAGCTCTTTCTCTCAGGTGATTGAATAAGAGTTCCTGAGAGATTCAGATTGACATCCCATCTCTTCTGTTGGAGGCAGGAGCAGAACACACCACCTGATCACTCAAGGCAACACTATTTTTTGAACATGGATCTGAGCTGGTAACCCACTGAGATTGTTGCAACACTTTATCATGAGCAAATTGCTTTTGATATGCTGTAGATGGAAATGTATTTGCAAATAAGAAAAACAAGTGTCCATAATAGCATATATTATTTCCTCCTTTTAAAGAGCTGATGGTTTTGTTTTAGAGACGGGCAGCAATGTACGATTTTTTTCATAAACGATAAATCTGTTTGATCCATACCAGAATATAGTTTAAAATGTCCATCCCAGTTTCTCAAAATCCAAGGTCATGTCTATAAATATCTTCTTTTGTGAGTTCAAAACCCAAAGACATTTCCTTCAACATGATTTAAAACAGCAAAATACATTACATTATCAATAATTTAATCACCAAAATAGTGGGCAATTTGTTTCCAGTCCATTGCCTTATCGATGTTTTGCGTCAAAGTTGCAGCTCTATTGCAGACGTTAGAAAACATAATGCAAAATCCCATTGACAGTTGTAATTTAAGACTAAAATCCAGCCTTGGAACAGAGATTTTCTTCATACATCTATAAGAATTGTAGTTTTTATAGATATAATACCGTCTTTATAGACCTATGTTTTCTGGGGGGCTATAACAAACCCTATATCCCATGAGCACATGTTAGTGCGCCCAGCATGAAAAGATTGTAATGTTTTGTTTTTGTGCCCAAGCGAAACCTCACAGAGACTCTTAAATATGTAAATGTCTCACAAGGGCAAAGAACAGCTTATTTATTAACTCAGATAATCTTCTCTCAGAGTTCATGTCTTCTTTCTGTTCGGTGTAACCCCCCCCCCCTCCCCCTCTCCCCCTTGTGTCAGCCTCTATCAACACAACCTATTCAGCTGCAGCATGCAGAACCTCTCCGCCTCCACTCAGCCCTGCTCTGTGCTCTGCTAACCCCTGATGTACCGAGGCCGGGGTGGGCAGCGAGTTAATTGCCATTTCGCTCGGCACGATGACGCAGACTGCATTCTAAATAGAGCCGTTTCCCTGGTAACCTTCTTCAAACACAATGTAGTTTCAAGACTTTTCCTCCGAGGGCTGTCGGTTGACAGGTAACAAAGGTTTGATGGTTGCTTGTGTCAGCGAGGTTAGATGTCATTGTGTGGGATGACAATTTCCCCAGTGAGCTCTGAAATGTGTGGAAAACACCCAGCAGCCCCTGCAACATACAATACAGGAAGTTGAGGTTTGACCCCAGCTCTGCCTGGAGATAGAAAGTAATCACGCTGAGGTTTACTTCATCTCTCGCTTCATATGATCAAACATTAAGTCTGCAGGGAGTGATTGACAAACTGAGCCCACCTGTTCTCTCTGCAAAATCACAGTAATGTGCGTGTGTGTGTGTGTGTGTGTGTGTGTGTGTGTAGGTGTAGCTCCAGCTTGCCTCTGCAATCAAGAGAAAACCAGCAGTGATGGAACACACAAAGGTAGGAAGTAACTAAGTACATTTACTCAAGTACTGTACTTGTACTGTACTCAAATGTTGAGGTACTTGTACTTTACTTGCGTATTTCCATTTAATGCTAATTCCTTCTAATCCACTACATTTATTTAACAGCTTTAGCTACTTTTAACAAAATGCATCTTTAAAAATGTAACTTGTGGACTAACTATTTAAGTCACAAAAGAGTCAAATATTTTAAATATTTTACAAAAATCATTCATAAAGAACTTTTCTCTAGAACAGTCAAATGTTACTTGATGCAACACTATTATGTAGAAATGTCACATGTAGAAATATAATTATATACTCACATAAAGGCAATGTTTCTGCACAATGATTACTTTTTATACTTTAAGATGACTACTAAGATTTTGAATGCAGGACTTTTCCTTGTAATGAAGTATTTTGACAATAATGTATTGGTACTTTTACTCGAGTAAAGCAGCTTCTTCCGCCGCTGGGAGCACAGAAATGCAAAGCAAACACAAAAGAGGTTGATACACAAATCAAAGGCACAAACTGTCAAGCGCACTGTCCAGGGACATCTTGGTGGGGATTTGTATTCAGGGTCAAGGAACACATTTAGGATTACAGCCTGTTCTTCTCTCCACAGCCGGATAGTGGAGATGAGCTCTATTCACCATTCCTATCTCGTAGCCGCAGCCCCGCAGGCTCATCCATCTCCATTTCCCTCTGCCTGCCGTCACGTCTCCAGCAGCAGCTCAGCCTTAATCAATTTAATTACCAACCGCAGAGTAGACCCCAGACCCATATACCTGTCTGTTAAACCTCCAGGACCCTCCCGTGCCTTTGCTCTAAACAATCGCCCAACTAAGGAGAGGTTGATTAAAGAGCACTTGATTATTCGATGGTTTACAGCAAAAAGGAGAGAAAATAGATGGGGATGGAAGATTTAACAGCACGTTTTAATGGTGTAGTAACTTGGAAAGAGGCAATCAGCATAAATATGTTAGTTTTTTTTCCTTTGTTGTACTATTTGCACATTTAGTTTGTGCAATACATTAAAAAGGCACGTTTTAGGTACAAAATGAGTTATATATATATTTTTTTAAATTATTGTTACTTTGCTGGTTGTACTTTCCCCTTCTAAATTTGCATTTAAACTTTATTTCAATTTAAAGTGGTTTCTCATGCTTTCAAATGATGCCCAGCGATTTATTTTACTTTAAATGATAATATTCTGTACTATTATAGATATATATTTTTGTAGATATACATATTTCTTCACCAAATATATTTAATGTCAAAACATACAGGTGTAAAACAAACAGCAATTACCCGTATTAAATGTAAAACCATTTTATAGAATTGTTAAACAGTGATTGTAACGGTTACAGAGTGAAAATGACCTTGCATTGTGCTCTCTTACAACTTTGCAACTAATTGTTACCAAGTAATTTAAATCACATTCCTACTAGGCCTTTATAATGTAAAGTGTGACCGAGCGAGGAGGGAAATGAGTCTGTGATTTCTCTCTCTGTCCCTCTCTGACAACGGCAAGCTAATTAAAATCTGGCATTTCATATTCATGGATAATTAGCTAAACGAGTTGGCAGCTCCTGAGCGTGCTGCTCTTAATTAAGCCGGAGAATTTGAGTTACACCTTTGAAGCGGAGGTGTGTGTCTGTATGTACATTGTGTGTGTCTCTGTGTGTGTGTGCTTGCATCAACAGAATACTCATATTGTTTTGTGCTCTGGCATTTTCCGAGCAGCTGCCCTTTGTCTCAGTAGAGGGTAAAGGTCATTTAAAGCTGCGTGTACGTACTGTTCACTAACTCCATAGTGTCTGCACGCCTGTTTTATGCTTGGCTAATTGTCAAGGGGCTATTATACAGTCACCTATTTAACACAACCAAGGAATGAACATCCCACACTTATTAAAAACAGGTGATGCAGTGGTACAAACTGTGGGAACATAATTCTTGACGTAAAGTACCAGAGCATTGTCAAATTATAATTGTGAAATACAAAAAACACATTAGTTATAAAAGAGAAGTGGAGCATACATCTCCACATCATGGATGAAGTAAGTTTGTATTACCTTACAAGTGTGTATCCCTTTGTTTTACACAGTTATTTGCTTGTGTATGAGATATTTTGTCTGTGGTGTAAGACGCAGGGATCTAAAGAGGAGCAGGAAGAAGAAGAGAGGTGAATATAAAATAAGAAGAGAAAAGGAAGGTAACTTTTCTCTCCTGTTCTGATTCTCGTAATCTCAGCCAGGAAATCCTCTTTCATTCTTACAAGATTCCCAAATCCTCGATAAATCCACAGCAAGTCATTAGCACACCGCAAACCCCTGTCTGGCTTTGTGGAGATTTGCATCCTTCAAAGCTCTCAGAGCCTCTCTACTTTCCTGGGATGCTGTCGGGCGGCTGCTGAACTAACTGCTCGTTTGATATCCGTGCATCAGAAGTACCATGAAATGACGCAGGAACTAAGAATCCACGAGGCTTATTTTAGCTTGAATAAATTACAAATGGTTCATACTTAACATCACAGGTTCCCATTTAAAAAAAAATATTATAGCGCTTAAATAAATAAAGATATTTCCATTTGCTAAATAAAGGCCATTACTGTAAGCCCACTAGCTTTTTTTATATCAGCATCAATTCCAATGTTCTTTTAAGCATAATGCAACCTCCTCTTGAGTCTCTTTGAACCCAGACATCTTACATACAAAATGAAACCTTCCAGGAGTCCTCTGTAATGAATGGGACCACATGCTTCCTCAATAAAGAAGAACTCTCATTTGGAGTTTATAAGGGGGTTACAGGGTCAGTGTTTTCTCTTCTGTCTCTCTTTTGTCATTACCATAGCTGTTTAAGCCTTGTTAAGGAGAAGGAAAAACAAGGTTGTGTTTTTAAACTTTGATATAAGGTTTTCAGCTGACATTGTTCAGAAAGATTGTCTCGGTGACAGGAAACAAGTGAGAAAACAGACACACAACTACACTAAACCCACACCAGACACACACACAGCCTTGTGTCATAATAATGTAATAATCTGTATGTGTGTGCCTGTGTTTGTGTGTTGAGTCGAGGATACTATCCGTCAAACACTATTGGCTGCTGAGGCTGGCAGGCTCTAATCCACTTGTTTATGCAGTGTGTAGATTAGCAGGAGGCTAATGGATAGGCTGCCAATTTGGCGCAGAAACTCATACAGCCTAATGGACACGCACGGACGCACCCACACACACACCCACACCCACCCACCCCCACCCACCCACACCCACAAACACACACACACAAAGTTGTGCTGTTTTAACAAAGAGGGATACCTTGAGCATCACATTGTTTATCTACACTTTCACAAAGTGCTAATCAAAGTAAGTAAGTTAAGCAGCTAAACGGTTAAATTAAACTGGGTTGAATATGGAACATGCTATGAACCGATTTGTTGGGGGAAATATATGATTATACAGTGTGTGAAAGAAACAATCACTTCCTAGCTGTTTAGATTATCCAGTCTTTTCCTATTTATTTTGTTTTGGTCAAAAATCTTAAAGACCAACACAATGTGTGTGTGTGTCCTATGAGTAAACTATTGAAATATTATTCATGGGACATTGTGTGATGCATAAAGTCATGTTGCTAACGTTAGCGTAATCCACTAGCTATCTACATCTAATAATGGTAACGTGAGTGTAATCAGCTAGCTAGCTACAACGGATTTAGCTAACGTAAGGGTTATCAGCTAGCTAGCTACAACGGATTTAGCTAACGTAAGGGTTATCAGCTAGCTATCTAACCACACCGGATAAAATCATATCATTGTGATTTTAGCTGGTAAATTGATAGATAGACCAACCCAGTCTCACGGCATTTCGTGTTATAGTCACGAAATGTAATCTATTGATTTGTGTTCACCAACACGATTTCCCCATTTATTTCGTGTCACACAGAACGATTTTAAAAGCAATGTAAATAATAACAAATTAGAAGGAAAAAAAGATTAAAAAAAATACAGATTTCAGTATTCTGAGGCTCTGAGCCCCATTTATTTTCCTCGCGGACGGCAAAAAAAAGACACACATTATACAATTTAAAATAAAAACAATAATTGTGGCTTGATATTGAGTAAGAAAATGTTTTTATGAACCACACAGCTTCTGGTCTTCCAAGACCCGACCGGACAAAAAGACGTGGTGCAGGCACGAAACATACTACCAATAGAAATACATTGCTTTTAAAATCTTTCTGTGTGACAAGAAACAAATTAATTTCGTGACTATTACACGAAATGCCGTGAGACTGGGTTGGATAGACAGCTTTTTTCTTTTTTAAACTGTCTGAAATAAAGGACTCAGTGTTTCAAAAATATTTCAAAAACTGTTTTAAGAAAAATATCTGACACCGTTGACATTGTAACCAAAAGAGCCTGACAAGCATAGCAAAAATATTGGTTGAAAAGGTTTAATTGTAATTCAGGGGTGTCACGGGTACATGGTGACCTCTAATCATGTGGAATAATACCCTCCTGATTAAAAAATGATTAAAGTGCTCATGGTGTTTCCTTCACATCTGCACACACATACCTGTTCTCCTCTTATTGCCTGCACAGCGTTGGTATCTAAATATATCACTCCTGATATGACAGTCATCGATCAATAGCAAAGCTCTCCACCCACCTCTCACAGAGGAATGTAAGCCAGCACAGAAAGCCTTTTGTTAACTGTGTAGTGGGTGGAAACTGCTCTAATCTCACAGCTGCATATGGAAACGAAAGAAAAATTATTCCATGTCATACACCAGGCCTAACAATATTGAATAAATCAGAGTGGAGACAGAAACAAAGTGCAGACGGAGGTGCCGGGGAGACGGAGTGAAGGCGGAGGATCAGTAGAGCAGCCCAGAGTGAATTTACAGAGGGACTTTGTGCCAACATTTCTCCTCTAATGAAGAGCACGTTCTCACTCTGCCTCTCACTGCAGGCTTACAGAGGACTGCTTTATTGGTTCATATCTGACTGACTGCTGCAGCCACAGGGGAAGTGTGTGTGTACTGTATATGTGTGTGTTCACACAATATTAAACCCTCACAATATCAAACCTTTCATACAAAGATGAGAGACAAGTTGATGGAGAGAGAGCAAACGCCCTGAGGCCAGATATGCACATGGCAATAAAAGAGTTCACTTATTCAGTTAATCTTTTGGCATATTTGACAGAATAAGGATCAAGGAGGTGAAACTGGCTTCATTTAAAGTTGGGCTGGTAAAATGTCTACTTAAGTATCTCAAGCGACTTCCTGCTGTGAGATTTGTTTAAACAGACAGCTAGAGTGTGCTTTGCAAGGGGTTTTTCAAATCAGGAAACATGACTTTTATGACTGACATCGGATGGGGAAATTAAAGTAAATACCTGCCTGTGCTGTGTTGTGTGTGAAGTGCTTGACCTCAGTGTCTCTGTAGACGCCTGATGGCAGTTTCATAACCTGGGGGACAAAAACATAGGACAGACAATCAACAAAGATTCAATGTTAAATCCCGGGGGCAGCCACTGGATTGTTGTCAGCTTTGAGGCCTGCTGGAGATTTAACAATGGCACTTCTCCAGGGTTCTTGCACCAAGCCAAATGCAATGCTTTTAGAAATGTCTTCGGTCTTATATCTACAATGTGGAGGTTGTTTCAACAAATCATGAACAAAATGTTTGAGGATAAATTACAATTAACTACCACCTCCAAAACGTCCTCCAACTGTTAGTCATTAAACTTACATCTCCCTATTTTAGGATCATTGATTTTTTTAGCTGGGTAGCACACCATGACTATAATAAAAATATGTCATGTACTTAAAGTTACGTTAGCTGAGAAGTAACACAAAACGTCTTTCATTGGCAAAGCTTTTCATTGTCTAATAGTATGTATTAAGTTAAGTTGGTCAAACAAACGCATGCTTGGACGTTTTACGCTGAACACTTCAAGTGACAATACTTTAAAATTGACAGTAAACTTAATACACTTGATAATATAAGACTTTAATTTCCTTGATTTTAAGAACATCTCAAGGAGCTTCTGGGACTCCTTTCTCTGCTCACAGCTTCATCCTGAAAGTATTTGCTGTAAAGTTTAGTTTCCTGTCACACTTACCTTTCTGCATTCTTATTTTTCATGCTCATCTAGTTTTTCCAATTATCAGCACCCGAGTGGAGGAGGTGCAGTTTCAGTGTAATCACTAGAAAGTATTTGTGCCTCTGTAAGTGTGTTTAAAGAGAATGTGTATGTGTGTTCAACCAAGCATCCTCACCTCCCTCGTCCGTATGAACACTGAAAGTGATGTGCAGCCATGGGGAAAATGAATTCCTTATGACACGAATCACCTCTCCATCCTGCTTTCTGTGTCCTATTTGCTGCATGTATACAGAAAACACACTCCTTCTCACTCAATTTATCCAAAAAACATTCTGTTCTCTTCTCTGGCTTGAATCATTTCAATCCCTAACCTCCATTACTATTCACCTGCAGTCTCACATGGCTGCATACATCAAAACTTCCTTTAAAACCTCTGATGAAATTTGCAGGCTGTCAGGAGACTTGAGCAGGAAAGTCAAACACCAATCTGGCAAGCGTGTCCTTGCTAGAGGAGCACATTTAGGATTTCCCCCCAGGCACAAACACACTGATTGGATCTTTTGGTGACCGGCAAGTCCTGCATGCAGATGACTGCAGTAAAAAAGACCTCACCACTGAATACAGGTCAAGTTTACGTGACTTTAAACTGACTCTTATTTAACAAACAAACCTTCGACAGCTTTCAAGCTTACGAGAGGTCTGTTATAACCTTCAAAGACACACATTATTCTTTAATATGCCTTTTAAAATGTCTCCTAAGTAGCTATTTGGCATATGTAGGACCTGATCATGAATACAAAATTAAAACTTATCTTTCAACAGGAAATATTTGTTAAGAAACAGTTTTTGTCATGTAGTTTACAATGGGTTTATACTATTTTATAACTGTTTATTTAAATGAATGAACCTTGCTTTTCAAAAAGTGTTTTACCTATGCATTCATTTTCCTTGCTCCAATCTAAAAACGTCCTTTTTGTCTATGGGAACAGGCACACCTATAACTACTAGCAGCATCCTATCGACTCTTGTTTGCATTTGTCAAACTGCACATTTTCTGATCAAATGTAATAATATATGTACCACTTTTGCTTGGGGATCTGCTTTATAATGTCTTGGTCAAGATGACCGCCATCTTATTTTACACTAATAGGTGGGTTGTGCCTTTGCTACCCCTAAAGCGAGACACAACCAAGTGTCGAGGACATCAGGTCTAAGTTCAGAAGAATTAAGTATGAGGTGCAGCGAACTACAAATGAAATGTCAACATCTGAGGACACAGGGTTTGAGTTTAAAACTGGCCTTCACTTAGGACTTAAAAAGCACATCCACTCCATAGTGAAAAAGCCAAATGAGTGGCCAAAATGGAACATGATTCAGTGTGAAAATCGACTTTGTGATGAACACAGCGTGACTTGGGCAGCGTATCGATTGGGAGTTCTCTTGAGGACAAGCGAGTGCAGGAACTATCCATCGACACAATTAGGAGGATTGAGTTTCTCACTTCAGCACAAAGACTTCTTCTGTTAACAGAGAGGACATTCCCCAGCAAGACACACACACACACACACCTCTGAAATCATCTGTCCAATCTTTTAAAATATTTTCCCTTTGTCCATTTTCCTGTCCACCTCTCTCCCTATATCTTTCTTTTCTCACATGCATTTTTTATATACACTGCTCCATTCACCCAAATCTCACCATTATCCATCAAGTGTGTTGGTTTGGTTTTGACAATGTACCACAAGAATTTCTCACCTACATATCCTCCAACTTCACCCGACCTCATTTATACCTCAGCAGATGCCTCTTTCTTATGGCATCTATATCTTGAGAATTAGAGGTGCTACCACGACACTCAAACCACTTATGACACTAGGACTATCACTTTGGTGCTCTAAACCTATGACTCAAACTCTTTGTAAAAAAAACCCTCTTTGGATAAATGTGTCCACAACATGCCAGGTCGAGGGCAGCACAAGGCATGAAAAACAATCACAAAGCCCACAGATTCTACGCAGACAAACATTATTCTTCGGATAAAGCGTGCACGGTGACAAGTACGCATACACACAAATTCACACACTCGCTCGCATTCATTTCCATTACAGCAGCATAATCGCTGACACACACATCTGCAACTAGTTTAATTACTCACAGTAATTAGCCAGAGCCAGGAGCTTCTCTCTGTCTCACCTCTCCTCCTCTGTCTGAATATCTCTCTGCGAGGCAAGTGTACAGTATGTCAACCAGCATGCTAGTGTTAGAGCATAACACTCCTGGATTCTGTTATGACCAGTGACTGTCATCAGCTTGAAGAGTTTATGCCTACAATAAAGTGACCCTTTGAACAAAGTTTCTACCCCTTTTATTAAAACCCCCCCTGCTGGGATTTATTCGTTTTTTTCCCGATCCTCACCCACACAATTTCGTTTTCATCTTCCAAAACCGTGTCACATCGAACCCACTTCCTCGCTCTCTGTTCAGTCAGCTAATTGAATTTGCATCTGACTTTTAATTAACAGCAGAGGTGATTTGCATGAAGTCGAATCATTTGCATATGGTCTGCAGCCCCTCCCCTCTACATGTCTGAGTGCCTGGCACAGAGCCAAGAGGAGGGGTGGAAACTGACATCGGAGGGAGAAATAAGGAGGGAGGAAGGGATGGGTGGAGGAGGAGAAGGTGAGTTGTCTGCCAACAAAGGAGAAGAGAAACAGCAGATGGGGGAAGGAGGAGACAAATGGGGGCACGGCACAACTCTTGCCATGGGATGTGGGAGGTAGAAAGGCAAGAAAACAAATGTATGCACATGATCACCCACGCATGCACACACACAAGGCGTCACACAGTGGCACAAATATCTCCACAGATTTCGCAATCAAGTTAGCTAATTAAAAAAATCAAAGGGGGAAGGGGGACAAATAAAGCAATGCATGCTAAATAGTTATATTCATCTTACAAACAGGTGTTAATTGGTGGCACGACGGCTCTATGCAGATGAGCTTGGCGGACGCAATAACAAGACTGGGCAATACGGTGCAATGCAACACGTTTAGGCAGCTTCATAAAGAGGGACGATGCAAGAGAGAATGCATCGATGTCATGTCAGCGTAGCCATGAGCTGTTTTAATGTGTAATATCACCATACATGTTTGTTTTTACTAGCTGCTTGTTTGTGTTTGGTGGGCTAAAGACACATTTTCACCACATTAAAGATATTCTATTCTATAAACATATAAAAGTCAGATTCAGCATTAAATATCGAAAATCACTTCCAACACTCCCCTCCCCCAAATACTGACAGTACTGTAACCACCTCTTGCATATTAATTCATTCCCACATTAAATTTGGTATTCGTCAAAAATGCTTCCTGTCCAGAGGGCTCGCTCTGCTCTGATAGGTTCAATCCATCACACTGTACCAACTTTGTCCAATAGGCATGCCTTTATCTATTAACTCCCAATGAATATAGAAGTGTGGTCTGTCGGTAACTCTGGCACTATTGCGTGACTTGATTTTGCAGTGCAATCTAGCAGCAAAGAAGTTTAAGGTGTCGTCACTGAGCATTAAAACAACTGGAGCGTGCACACAAGTTTGTTTACTCAGTGTGTAAAACTCAAACATGCGTTCAAGCAAAAACATCACCGCCATCTGCACAACATCAAAACCTGAAATACTACATGTACACAAACACACAGCCTGTAAACAAACCAACACATGATCTATCTGAGTCGCCCATCTTCATTAGTACCCAGAGAGAATGCGGCTCATTAATGAAAGTCATTAATGCGGGCGGTGGAGCGCTGGGCGGCTGCCAACACCCCGACTGCTGGGTGGCATGGAGGGGGGAGACGGGTAGAGATGCAGCTGCTTCTCTCACCGTTTCCCCAGGGGAGATGGAGGGAGAGTTGGAGGAAACAGTGGGAGAATGTGGGGGTCTCAACTTATGAGTTGAGGGTACGGGCTTGATAGAGGGTTGGGGGTCGTTGCAGGCGTGTGCCATGTTAACGCTGCGGAACATGGGGCACGGCAGACGCCATTTTGAGGGGGCGATGCAGCGAGTCGCCATTTTAAAGTGATCTGCATGGGGAGAATGGGAATTGATAAAATCCCAACCTCAGATAATGCTAACTTTTAAAACATGATTTGACTCTTGGAGATGCTGCTTGATAACTTGTTTGGTCACATGACTGCAACTGATATTCTTCGTTTCACTAATCGATCAGTTTCTCTCACATTCACAGAGAAAGCATTTCGCATTGTCTTTTAGTTCCAAGTATGAGATGATGTAACGTAATGCAAAAGCCCTTTCTAGAGCCAGGGTATGTTTTGTCCGTTGTGGGCTCCCGTAGATACATGGCAGTGCAACATGGCTGACCCACTGCATGTGAAGATGAACAGAAACACAGATTCTTAGTTTTAGGCTTATATCTGAACATAATATCACTTTATATTTCTACCAATAAATCCCTCTGTGGTACACACTTCTATTTTAAACGATATATTAAATGAAAATCGGTAGAATGTAGCAGTTTTTACTTGATATAGTTTTGTCTACATTCTGGTGCTCCACTACCTCAGAACGCTGACGTCGGCACATCCTCACACTGATCCTGTCGCCTGGTCTGGAGCTCAGGACTTGTTCGCTTACTGACGAACGAAACGCATATTTAATGCTTTCAAGTAATTAGCATTAATCAGCCACGCTATAGTAGACCTAGTAGGCTACTATATCGATTTAAGAAGCTAATCAAGGAAAAGCTTAATGACATGCCGATTAAATTACTCCAGAATATAAATTACACGTCTGACTAAATTCTATGGGATCCAGTGAAATAGAACGTTATTTTAAGTGTGGTTTTCAGCAGTCAGGGGACTTGAGCTGATGAACTCATGCAGGCTGGTTGTTCATCTCTATCTGTCTGTAACATGCATAACTGGGAGAAAACAGTGTATACAGTGGTTTAAAAAAATTAAATGTTCAGTATTGTAACAATAGAAATTAAAGACAAATCAAAGAAATTATATATTTACAACTTTAATTTTTATTTCTTTAAAATAAGATAAAGGAAAATGTGTTATTATCAATAGTACAAAAATGTATCAGAACACAGAAGAATATACAGGACAGAGCATGACAGTGACAGCTTAGGGAATTATATATATATGTTCCAAACAGGTAAAGGTCCTTGGTATATTATGAAAAATAGAGGAAAAAAAGGACTGGTAATGGAAGACTGGATCTTTTCCCGCAGACAAACAAGGGAAACATATTGAAAAATGGCTAAAATGTAGTCGACTTGGCACCAACAAACCTGCTCTCTTTCCAGTTTTAGCCAACATGCTAGCAAACATTCTCCAATAAATAAGGCACTACGATGGGCCCGAAAGCAGGGATAGTGTGTGAGAGAGCGTGTATGTGTCGGCGCATGTGTGTGTGAATAATCTGATGACAAACGTTCACATTTTATATCGTGCATAAATACTTATTCATCTTAAATCACTCTTAAGATATTTCTATTAAAAAACAATGACATTTATATCTGGGGATTTAAAAAGATGTCTAGGACCTGACATCCATATTTAACATGAACATTTAACAAAGAGTTATAGCAAAACAAAGCGTGTGACAGAAAAAAGATACAAACACATGTGCTATTTGATAACCTTTTTTTTGGTTTAGGGACAGAGCTGACGGACCCTTCCTCACACAGACAGGCTGGTATGAGTGTGTGTGCGTCACATGTTGGCAGAGCGCTTCCCGGCCCCCTGCCAACATGCTGTAAAACAACAGGCTATGTAGTGATCAAGTGCAATAATGAAATCATCACTTCCCACATATGTATACAGCTGTTTGCATAGAGACAGAAAAACTGTGTTCTGGTACGGCATGAATTCTTAATATCTAACTTAAAAGTACAAGTGGAGAAGATAAACATGTTACTGGTTAAGGCATTTCTGACACTGAAAGATAAAAAGCTTCGGTCCGTTTTGTTTTGTCTTAATGTTTGGCACCACAAGGAATAGCCAGAGGGTAACTGTAAAATCTGGAAGCAGGTCAAATCAAGCTGCAGCACATTACGGAGAATCAAACTTCTCTTCACTCTCTTAGTCAGCAATAGTGTTTGTTAATGAGGCAAAGAAACTGACATGAACAGTCCATTCAGCCGCAGGACGTCATTGAAAATAAAGTCCCTCTGGCAGGCTTTTTAAGTTTCTATCCCACCTGTGAGATGGAGATGGATGGAGTGGAAGGCTGGTGTGGTGGGTAGACTGTCAGTGAAGGTCAAAGTCCCATTGCAAATGACTCGCACTCAGTGGATTAGCTGCAGTGGAGCGGGTGGGGTCTACATCTCGTGGGCGGCGAGATGATGTTCAGGGACACCGTTAGCGTGAGCCACCACCGTGTTATTCTCGTTGAGGCGCCTCACACGATACATTTCATAGTGGATGCTGCTGGTGATGTCCTTAATGTTCTGCATATGGCTCCTGCAGGAAACACACACACACACACATCAAAAACCAGTAGAAGACATGGACAAACCTTCACGCTTGCATTATGGCATTTCTGGCTTCTTAAATTATATCTAAATATTGAAATAATAGTTTACATTTTTAGAAACTAGCTAATTGAACATTTGGTGTAATATCCATATGAGATGCAAATTAATATTCAAAGTAGAGCATAATATCATGTCATAAAGCAAACACTATCACATAAGGCCGCATGAAATCAGACAGAATTTAAGATGGAGACAGATTTCCTCACCTGATGAGGAGATCCCGTAAATAGGCAAACTCGCAGTGGGCTATGTTCTCAACTAAAGGCGAGAGAGAAGTTATGAGTTAGCATAAACAATTATAAATGAGCTAAAAGACAAACAAAGGCACCAAAAGACAGACAGTGGGTGTTTCTCAATCGCGAGTAAAGCTGCTTCAGAGCCACTATTTCAAGCATACTACGTCATCGAGTGCCGCCGAAGGACTGTTCCAATCTCCAGTATACTTGGAAATCTACCGAGCCCGGCGTACTCCGTTTGGAGAAATATCGAGTGTGCACATGAGTAGACTTCGCGGTCTTAAAATCCCCACAATGCTTTGCGCACGGACCAATTTCCCCAAATCTGTGGCGGAAGATGTCAGGCGGGGCCTCTCATATGACGCACACCTGCACACTTGCTAGCGTGTTCCACACTTCGTTTTCGGAATGTCAGGAAGTATTCTTGACTCGCTTCTGATGCAAGATGCTCGGCAGACATGTGCTACCAAGCAAGCGTACTCGCGATTGAGAAACACCCACAATGTGTCTGTGGCCATTATGTTGCCTAAACAGTCCACTGGGTGGAGTCAGTGATCTCAGTGAGAGGAAGCTGTGGAGAAGATTCCTCTCTTTCAACCCTCAAACGCCCACTACAGATGTGTGTGTCTGCTCAGAGTCCTGCTGAAGAGATAACACTGTCTGCAGGAAATGAAACTAAATGAGACACTTCATAGAGGGATGGTGCCTCCTGTCTGGAGTGGATAACATAATTAAATATTGGAAAATGAATCAGCAGTAGACATGGATGTTATCAAAAAACAATACTGTACAGAGACACTTCTAGCATGCTTATAATTCTTTAAAAAAGCTAAACAAAACACACACAAATAATAACTAGGGTTAGGTTTTTCCCCCTAGATTTAATCAATGTAAGCAAATGACAAATATGAATTTCTTATGTGAGAATCCAATTGCATTCACTTCACTGGGGTTAATTGGCACGACACATGAAATTAATAAATACAAAAAGTGAATACAAATATTATTCATTAGGAGAACAAATAAAGATAAAGACATATACTATAGTCTACTGATTATAACATAAAGAGATGTTGGATCTAAATGATAATACAAGGTAATTATTATTGTGTAGACAAAGAAAATCTACTGATAAAATAATTAAAAAAAAGAGATAATCATAGTAGCGATAAGACACGACGGCCATTAATCATCCACAGTGTATCTTTTGTGATACAGAAGGGGATGTGTGTGTGTGTGTGTGTGTGTGTGTGTGTGTGTGTGTGTGTGTGTGTGTGTGTGTGTGTGTGTCCTTTTAAGTCAGACTGTCTGCGGCAGGCCTGATTGCATCATTGTTTTATTGACTGACTGACTCTGAGCTCTTTACACATCTCCCTTTCTGTCCTCTTCCGGGTAAGTTATGTGCAGAAATACAAGTCCTGAAAGTGACTCTGAAAACAAACTTAAATAGAAGAACCTAAGAGGAAGAATGGATTGAGACGTGGAGGTGATTTACCTTCAATAGTTCCCCACTTGGTCTTCCTCCCCAGCAGCCTCCGGCCGTTGACCTGGTACTCCTGGTCGCTGCCCACCACAGCAAAGGGGATCATCTCCTGCTCACAGATTCAATGGAGTCAGAAACGATTCATGTTAAGTACATCAACAATAATGGATTCAGGATAACAGTGCTTTGTGGAAAGGCATGTCTGAGCATAAATGAGGATTAACAGAATCACAGCTCCTGCCACATATATCTGTGATTGCTTTGAAAGGATCCCCTCACCCTGATCTTCTCGTTGATCATTCTGTCCTCGGCGTCTTCGTCAAATTCTTTCTGAGGGTACACGTCAATCCCGTTGGCTCGCAGCTCTTCCCTGATCTGGAGACACATAACACACTTTTAACCCAGTACAGTTTTGAAAGGATACAAACTAAGGCCTTTAATTACAGGAGTAATTAGATGAGCGTGCTTGATGGAGTCTGTAGAGACATCAGACAAATGGACCTAAATCTGTGTATAGATTAAAGGGGTATTAACACTAATCTGCCTTCTAATCTTTTACAAAAGTTTGGTTTTAGCCACTGATCGCAGTCTGAATACAAAGCAACAGAAAACCTCACAAGATGGATGCTTATGCATAAACCTGTGCACATATACACAAACACGCACATGCATGCTCAGCCTACTTATCGCTAATGAGGGTCAATCTTAAAATCCTTGAAGACAGCGAATTAAAACATACAAATGAATCGCTGCTGCCTTATTAACCTTGTAGAATAAGTGTAGAAAGTACATTAAAAAGAAAGAAAGATTTGTTTGAGTTCTTGGTGGAATATAGCCATGTTTTTGGAGTGTCAAAAAAGAGAGGAAAGAGTTGCTGCTCCACAAACATGAGAAAATGAATGCATCACTACAGAGACAAACCGATGATGTTTCTAGATTACAGATGTGGATTTAATGGGAGGATAATAATACATTTTCAATCAAATAATGCAGAAATCAGTCAAGGAATAATCATAAATAAATGTTACCTTCTTTTTGAAGAAGTCCCTCTCCTCCAGGGTGAGTGTATCCGCCTTAGCGATGACCGGGACGATGTTGACCACCTTACTGAGACGTCTCATGAATTCTACATCCAGAGGTCGCAGACTGAGAGGGAAAGAGACAACATGAGAAAACAAGGGTGATGAAATGAGTTTTAGAACAAAACTCCTCCAGCAGGGGGCAGATGTTCCTCACAATTCTCCCCAATGAAGAAATGCTGTATCTTATAACAATGTGTTTCCAGTTCACATTTTTACATCCAACTAATCATACTCAAAAATGTGTGTGGACAGCTAATGATGAGGTTGAAATACATTTGTGGTTGGTTGAGAGGCCTTTCCTGCATCTGCACGTGGTTATCGCAGTGGATTCTGGTCTGGCTAACAATACTTCAAAAAGGACGGGTCATTGTCAACAAGCAGTTTTCGTGCACTCATGCAAGAGCACATCTCAAAAAGACAAAAGTGTGGATTGAATTGACTGCTCCCAGACACAGACTCCCTCTCCTTCCCGTTAGACTTCTTAAGGCGATCCCAGAGCAGCTGCTGGCCAGCCCATGTGACATCTGCAGTGTTGGAGTGTTGGATCGACATGAAACGCTGCTGGATGAGGCACAGAGACAGGGGGCTATTTTACACCAGCCCCCCCTGCCTGAGTGAAGACAGGCCATGACACAAAAATGAATAGAGGTGCAGCACTTGAATGCCACTCTATCTCTCAACTGTGTGTTGAAACTAGGCTGACAATCCACAGCTGTGTTCAACTTTTTCCCAAGACTGCTCTGCACTCGACTAGAGTTACACAAATGCACAAGCTATAAAATGTGTTGTGAATATATCACTTGATGGACACATGAGACGCGAGTGCACTCTGCCCCTAATGTCTTCTGCTTGTATACGCCAACCCCATGAGCTCCGAACAGTGAGGGGCTGAACCAACACAGTGTGGAGAGGGACTGCAGTTTATAAAGTCCGATCAGAGCCAGATGTGTGTGTCTGTTACAGATCCATGGAAAGAAACTCTGGACCGTGTGCTGCGTTCAGGGGCCGGATGGGAGAATCTTTCCAGTGCGTTTGTGTGTGTGTGGACTGGTGTTCTGGGATACGTTGCGTAGTGCCGAGCGGAAATGTGTGTGGGAGGCTTGCATGTTCAATATGTTGTGTAAGAAATGTTTCACATTACTCCACACTGCATCAATGACATCTGATGTAAAAAGCTAGTTTTGAACGTTGTTCCTCTTTGGCTTACTTTGGACTTTTAGGTGGTCTTCTTCACTTGTGTTGAAGAACTTCCCCACCAATGACATTGTGTGCATGCAGCTGTGCTTAAGATACCCAGATACCCCTAGATGTGTGTGCATTTGGAAATACGAGACCTCTGGCAGATAATTCTGTACATCTCTAATACTTTTGTTGTTTGAATTAAACAGTCCTGCCAATGGTTCCCACTATTCCAGTGATTATGTGGCTATAATTCGCCTAGCAATGCATCAATGCACCAACAAATAAAGGGTTGGATAAAACTGAAGGCTTTAATGTATATATTTCTTCTACATGATTAAATGTTAATTTTGTAAATATGCAGCCTGTACAGGTTAATGAGAAAGGAAATGCATTCAACACTTTATTTAGGGAACACACAAGATGCATTGTTGAGTAACCTCTGAGAGTAAAGCCCCATTTACACGGGAACGCAAACGAACCGAATTCGATATCAAAAATGTCTTCCGTTCACACGGATACGGCTCAATAAACGTGTCCCTTCACACGAGACCGCTCGACCCGCTGGAGAAGCTGTAGTACATATGCCGGGCCTGTAAGTGGCGCTGTACTTCCGCCACAAAATATACCAAAAGCAGCGAAGAAGACCCCCGAGCATGGTTGCCATGGTTGCCCTTCTGTTTATTCTCCGCGGTGGATTTAGCCACATGTAGTAGTTCATGTAATTCTCCATGTCCACTTGTTGCTGATGGTTGTGGTAGAGGAGCTGTAGATTTTGCACTAACATCTGTAGCATGGTCAGTAACAGTAGCAGTAGCTACTGACAGTAGCTACTGACCATGCTACAGCAGTGAGCAGCAGAGGTGGGGAGAGGCGGGGCTATGGCTTCATCGTCATCAGGAAAATGATCGTATAGGGCGTACACACGGAGCCGTTTGGCCCCACAGAGCGTTCCGTCCGCAGATCTATCCACCTTGGCACCCGTTATCGTTTTAGGGGTCTGTTTCCGCGGTTCCGTTACAGCCTCGTGTGAACGAACGGGCTATACGAAAGAGAAAAGTAGCGGATACAACCTGTTTCGTTCCCGTGTAAACAGCACCTTAGTCTAACTAATGTTTGTTTAATCCGCAGGGGACCTTTAAGCTAAGTTAGCCAGCTTTGTCTTTACAGTACAAACATGAGCTGTCTCAATCTCCTCATAAATCTCTCGGTAATAAAGCGACTTTCCTAGGTTTTGAACCTTACCTTCAAGTCTCTAACATCTTGTGTTCTCATCTAAGGGCCACTGATGGCAGCACTAATATCTTTTGAGTATGTTGTGCTCATATTTAACACTGTTAGAATGCGTCCTTCCTTACCAGTGTCCCGTCGGGGGAATAAAATAAATGCAGCAGTGGACTCTGGAGTCTGGAATCCTTTTCTTCCTGTTGATGTTGATCTCTTCCTGCAGGTACGCCTCGTACTGGTCATTAATGAACTTCATGATGGGCCGCCAGCTAGACCGTGGCAGGGGTGGATTCAGGGAATGGTGAGATAGAAGGTACAGATAAAAGAGGAAGGAAGGTAGAAAGTGGGAAGTAGAGGTTAAAGGAGGAACATTTCAATATAGAGTTACAGAGAACATGTACAGGAAAAGTTTGACAACAGGAAAAAGGGGGGGCTGGTCAGACAGTTTAAATCTCACTTCATTATATAGACAGCTCAATGTTGGTAGAATTGTAGCGTACCAGTTCTCATTGTTGATCTGGTCTCCAAAGCCCGGTGTGTCGATGACTGTCAGCTTCATTCTCACTCCCTTCTCCTCAATGTCTGCACACAGAGACACTCACTGTAAACTACTATGTCAAAAACACTCAGTGCACTTTATAAAATGTCTACTATACAAGGCTACGTTAAAAAATGTAGCATTACTCAGCAATTGTATTTTTTTTTCATCTACAAAGCTATGAAATTAGAAACCTGGCTGGTTTTATGAGGCTGAAAATATTTTAAATTCAGATATCGTTTCATCCATAATTACAGTAATTTAAAGAGAATTAAAGAAAAGTAGAGTGAAATAAGGGTAACTGTAAGTTTGTTAAGTGGCTACACAAGCAGTAGTTGTTTCTTTGCCATTGCTGACAGAGAAAAGTGTAAATACAGAAGGAAAGAAAAGAAAAATAAAGTGGCAGAGAATGAGATGTGTGTATTTTGGCTGACAGAGCTGCAGACACAGATGGACAGAAAACAGCACAAATGAAAAGTCGAAGGGTTCAAGATGGCCGTACCATGACTGATGGACTTTATTTCGATTGTTTTGGGGATCTTCTCCTGGCCGGTCGCCTGCACTGACTTACGGCTGACTTTAGACTTGAACAGCGTGTTCATCAGAGTGGACTTTCCCAGGCCACTCTGTCCTGTAAGCACAAACAGAGAGGCAGGCGGTGAGAAAGCAACATTTCAAGATGAAACTTTGACACTGCTTGTGCTGTAGGTACTTCACAGTCTACACACTGTTAAACCCAAACACAATCTCTTATTTTCCGTGACAGTTTGAATGCCTCCACGCTGTCAGTTTTTGGGCTGAAGCCGTGACAAGCTGCAGGTGTCTCTCTGCACAAACACTGTCATGAAAAGCCATCAGTACACATGACTGCAAACCAAACACCATCAGTAAGACAGATCGGATCCAAAGTGAACCGGTTTTTTCCCCTGAAACAATGACATGGCTTGGATTAATGTGCACTGAGGGACCAGAAATATAAAATCATTGTTATATGGTAATGCAACAACTTCAAACAAAATCCTGTATCAACATTACCTTCAGTTTTTAATTGGGGTGACATTGTTTGAGAAATGAGACATCCAAAATGGAAAGAAATGATGTGAACACTTCCTTTAATGAATAACAGTGTTGCATAACATATTGTACTTTTACAGTCATCACAATGTCATAAATAAAAGCATTGTATCAGACTGATAGCTCGGAGCACTAGAAAAACATTTTTAAATCATTATTTGTATTTTGGTGCTTTTTGTGTTTAACAAGCAATGTACTGTTTATATGTAACTTCTTCGCAGGTTATAGAGAGGAGCGTGGAGGGGCCCTATGCGTAGTTTAACTTCAGTTAAGTCAACATTGAGACCTCTACTGATTTATGACGGCGCAAAGTCAAACACAGGCGCATGTAGAGGCACACGCTACATGCAAACATGGATTTGTTCAATCAGTATAGAAGACATCAGCTGCAGGTTTTAAAAAAAAAAAAGAGTTAATATTCACTACGTTTAAGAGCTTAACATCACTACATGACAACAACAAAAAACACATTTGATCAACTCTAATGCATTGGCAGCATTGATGGCACAGCTTCCACCCTCTCAGTAACAGCTGCATTCCACCATGTGTCTCACTGCGAAACTCTCCCATTAACAAACCATCATTACAGGGATGCCAAAGTCCCACGCTTGCTAACGTGGTGCTCCATAGAGCAGATTCTGTTAAGACTGCCATTAAATGATTGAGGAGACAGACATTTTCATGTTTTAAACCAGACACAATAATTAACATCTCAGATTAGCCAAATATGCGTATCCATGTGTCTTTGACATCATATACATACTGTACAGATGTTGTTCCTTCTTCCCTCTTTTGCACACCACTCTACCCAATAGAACATTTAAAAAAAAGGTCAGCACTCATTATAGCTAATTTCAGAACTCAATAAAGAAAACCCAATTCTTGACTTTAAAAAGCCTGATGTCTTCTTGCATTGCTCCATTTTTCAAGGTGGTGTAAATAACTGAACAGGGAAAGCAAGCTTTGCTCACCATTGCCTCCACAACTTTACATAACTTAGACTCAACCCTGAGGCTGCTTCTCAAACAAGCCGTTTTATTTGAAGATGAAACACAAGACAAACCGGCGCTACATCATTCAGAGGAGACATACAGCACGGAGGTGGTGTGAGTTTTATGGTGGCCTGTTTACTGTTAGGTGTGTGTGTAATTAGCTCATGTTTTTAAAAAGTTGTCTGAAGATAGTGAAGATGCCTCAGTGGGAAATACAGTTTAAGTCCAACTGTGTGTGGCAGCTTATTAAAATAAGTTTGAGGCCTCTATTTTCTGACAAAGATTAGAGAGAAAAGTGCATCATACCAGAATAACGACATATTCTTTAAGAGCTGACTGAAAATATTTTACCCCAGACATTTAAGTGTAAGTGTAACAGGTTGGTCCTAAATGTAAAATAGCTTTGCAGTCTGCACTTGACGAAAAGGCTCAAAGAATGAGAGAAAGTTATCTTCATGATTCGATATCCTGTCTAAGTATGTAGAACGTTCTTGCTGTGAGGCACCTGACACACCCATGCAAATCTGGACAGTATGAATGAAACATTAGCTAGTGTACACATGCGCTACTTACCCACAACCATAATGTTGAGCTCAAAGCCCTGCTTCATGGCCTTCCTCCTCATCTGCTCCAGAATGGCATCAATGCCTACGTAGCTGAAGTCCCCCACGGGGTCCCCGGGATTCTCCACGTACGGGACTCCCACTGCTGGGGACACTATGGCATCAGGCATCACCACCTCAGACATGGCACTGCTGCTGTAGCTGGGAATCACCTCAGGCCCTGATGGAAGGAGAGAGAGAGAGAGAGAGAGAGAAGGTAATGAGATGAGGTGTGATGCGAGGGGATGAAGGTCGTTCCTTCGTGTTCACAGTAATATTTTAGAGACACTTTAGATAGGTATTTGTCTTGCTTTTAAGAGACCAAAAAGGATGCAGTTAAGTCAGAAAAGTAGGTTTTATTTCAGAATTGTGTGAGTGTGTGTATGTTTTGCGGGGGTAATAAGTGGCAAGACAACTTTGGCTAATCTCTTTTTCTTAGTAAATCACAATTGATATCTTAAATGTAACTTTTAAATAACGTTGACATTTGGAATTGTATGTGTTTTTTCCCCCGATACATTTAAAAAAACATTCAAAAAAGAGTTAGACACAAAAGAAAATGTATTTAGGAGTCGGACACTTTTTGAAACTCAGTACATTGAAAACCTATCAACATCATCAGGAATTATTGTGATTTCCCAAAGGTGTAATTCCTAAAATGTTGAACTTTTCCTTCCATTATCAGTAATTTCTTGATTTTTGAAAAACACAACACACAAAAACCTTCCTCCTTATCGGTGCTTTGGATGCACCTGATGGAGGATTGAGTTGAAGAGAGCGAAGTGGCTAAGCAAGCTAAAACTAACCAGAAATATCCAACAACACACACCCCGTGACATTCAAACAGAGCAGATGGATGATCTCAATCAAACACAGGCTTTTGAATCAACAATTAAAACTATAAGAAAATATACTCTGCAGAATTAAAGTACTTTGCACTTGGCAGGACATCATTTCTGCAGCTTGTTTTGATATAATTATCTTAATGTCCTCCTGTGGAATGCCTTCAGACGTGAGTCCAATTGTAAGATGAATATTCAACATGTCTTATTTCCACAAAGGTTTTTTAAAACTCAAAGTGCATGCGGAAAGTGGCTGAAACTCTGCTTAACAATGTGTAAAGTCAGCGAAGGTGAAGAATTTACAGTGTGTATGTTTGTGTCTGCATTGTACAGTAGTTCATGCAGCTGCTCCCCCTCACAAGGCCTCCCTTATCCTC
The DNA here is from genome assembly GCF_902827165.1 of Trematomus bernacchii. Taxonomy (NCBI): domain Eukaryota; kingdom Metazoa; phylum Chordata; class Actinopteri; order Perciformes; family Nototheniidae; genus Trematomus; species Trematomus bernacchii. Next base: position 21,909,796 of record NW_022987720.1, on the reverse strand, counting down.
GCTCTGCACAGTGCAGCGTTACTGTCCTGTTCATGTGAGAGTGGAAAAGAGGGAGACCGCTGAGGCTGAAACCTGATCCGCTCAGCCAGTTAGCCTGGGTCACAGTCACACACACACCAGAGTTCATGCTTGAGTTTGGGCTTTAAAAACACAGTGGACCTCGTACACACATAATCTTGCCTGTTTTTGATCAAATAGCTGACCTGCACACATGTACAAGCCCGTGAAAACATGAAGACCCATACATACACACACACACACGGACCGTCAGCCAAGTATGAGACAGCTAGTGGGTTCCAGCTCAGGCACAGATTTTCCTCCACAACACTTGGCCTGCCACAAGGAGAAGAAGTCCAGAACACGAGCTGGTTCGCTCGTACCGCTCGGGGAATTAAAATCAACAGGGAGTGACGAGAAGAAAATCCACACACTTCAAACTGGCACTGCCTTGATTAATGGAAGAAATCCAGTCAAGAATAACACCGCTGTGGAAACTCAACCCGAGTTCATGCTCAACATCGAGTCTTACTTTTTATAATGTGCTCCATTGTGTGTGTGTGTGTGTTAATGTGTCATGGAGACCCACCTATGGAAGCAGCTCTCCAGGCCTCCCTCACCACTTCCCCATCCTGTTCCAGCAGTCAGTCAGCAACTTACTGCGACTTACTGCTCTCCACCCCCCCACATTCCCGTACCTCTGCTCTGGTCTTTTCTCTCTCCCCCTTATCCTCCCTCCACACACTGATACTGTCCTGTCTCATCTGTCATCAGTTTCCCTCTCTAAGCCATCTCTTAGTTTTCTATTGTCTCTCCTGTGTGACTCCCCTGTTTTTAAAACTTCGCCTTCTTCCTCCCTCCCACTGTTCATCTGGCTTTTATCCTATTTCTCCCTTTACTAAACTCCGATGAAGTCACCTCTTTTATTACCTTTATCTCTACGTCGCACAAACTGTTTCTTTTCATCCTTCCCTCATCACTGTTGCTCTCTCTCTCTCTGCTCTCTGACAGCTCTGTGCTGTAAACAGAGCTGATGGCCAGGGGCTAGCACACCTTGACGGGCAATGCTGCGACAAGAGAGCCTCACCTGAGGCAGGATGCCAGCATCAAAGAGAATGGACATAAAACGAATGGAGTTTAAAGACACTTGAGATAAATCAGCCTCAGTGTGTACTCAAATATCCCCCAACAGCGACTACAGCTGCAAAACACTAGAACAAAATTAACCTGGTCTTTCTTCTTTTGAATAATGATAGATACTCTGAACGAACTGAATAGGCAAGAACACATCTTAAGAGCTGAAGAAGGTGCAACATTAAGTTGTTCCAGTTTTTTCCAACGGAGCCCCGCGCCCCCCCTGAAATTCAAGGTGTTAAAATGAAAGCGTTTAGTTTATTTAATAAATAAATATATATATTGTTTTTTTAAAGTTGTGAGTTTAGTGTTTTTGACCCTAAGAAACACTGATGCATTAATCAATAACAATAATCCACAGCTCCTCTCTCTGCTCCAGAGGATTTACAAAAAAAATATCCCAATGCCAATGAACACAACATTCTCTTTACATCCGCGTTGCATGTCACATCTCTACAAAAACAGAAGACAGGAAACTCAGAAAAAGTGTTGCCATGGTAACAAACAAAATGGCGGGGTCGCGTCTAAATCGCGCTAAAACTATGGTGATAATATCACTTAAAGTGCTATTTCCTACGGTTAAAACTTAACAAAAACGTATTAATAGTGTACCCACAGTGTTACTAAATAATATATAAATCACTGTCATTAACTTAAATAGCACATTTAAAATACAAAATTATAATACATTGCAACACAGTTTCAAGCGCAACTCACCCACACGTCACTGTGGGAGGGCGGAAGTTACATACCGGAAGTAGAAAATGATGTGCAACGGGAAAGTGTTCCCACTAGAAACATTACTCAAAAATATTAAAAGGAAACATCTCATAAAAATAAAATTCACAACCTATTGTAAATCGTAATTTATAAACTAATAATTATTTATACACATTTTTAACTCCGTTACACATGGCTAAGTATTTTTGGCGCTGTAATCTGGCCCCTATTATTGGCAGTATGTCTAGCTTTGAATGCTTTATGTCACAGTACCTGTTTTTAAAACTAAGGTCTTGTCCTGAAATAAGTGTCATTTCCTTGTTTCAAAAGGGTTCAGGGAACATTACCACCCACATCTATTGAGTTAACAGTGTATGTTCCCTTTAACAAACCGTAAACACACACTGTTCTCCTAGTGAGAATGGAAATAGCGAAAGCCACCCAAGACAGAGTGAAAAGAATAGAGATGTCTGCGTATCCTGAATCCTAACTAGCTGGTTTCCCGGACAGAAGCAGCAAGACTCTTCAGAGCATCGTTAACGTCCTTCAGTGCAAACCGCCCATTTGCCCAAGTCAAAGTAGAGTCAAACACCGTAAAAGACTTGGCAAACAGACAACACACACTGAAGAACACAGAGTGCGGGAGCATTACTGTGGGAAACCCAGCTCTACCAAACAATGCAAATCCATCATTTTCACTACAGGCCGTAAACCTTTTCAGTCCTGTGTCCTCGATTTCAGTAAACTACAGTGAGAAGCGTACTGCGTCAATACCTTTGTTTTGAGTGAGAGTAAAACCAGGCTGGTGAAGGACTTGGGAGTAGCCTACTGTAAAACATCTGGATAAACTGACCATTTATCACTCAGAGGCATTCACACTGGCAGCTTCAGCACAAAGTCCAGCCAAAGTGCTACAATGGTGCTTAGCCAGGGAACACAGGTGTCAGGAGACAGCGGGTTGAAGCATGACCCTCCAACACTCAAGACATTTGACAACATGAAAAAAAGGTCTGGCCCTAGCGGCTAACCAGCTGCTGGACATTACCCTGACCTTATTCAGCACAGTCAAAATGAGTGCTAGGTCAAATGGGGATAAGAACACACCACATACTGTAGGAATGTCAGGTATCTGAATAGGTAGATAGACTTATTGATAGACTTTCTCAGGTCAACTGATGTGAGAAGTTGACTAATGGCGCAGTTCCACTACACGGTCGGCCTCGGCCACGCTCGGTACGGCTCGGTACGGCTTGGCCTTAACAGGGCCGACTCACTTCATGCTGCGCTTCCATTACAGTTTAGGAACTGGGGTAGTTACTATAGTAACGCAGTGTAGGCGGAGCCGTGACGTCATCTTCAGAGAACTCCAGAAACACAACACAGCCGTTAGCTGTTAGCACTCAGAGCTCCTTATATATGTTCAGAAACTCGACAAAAGTTAAACAAGTACACACCACAGACTGCCTGTGTCATGGTGAATACAGTCGCTGCTTTATTTATGTCTGTATAGGCCGTTGTTGTGAGTGTGGACGGTCGGAGCATATACTGCGTTAGCTTAGCCAATCTCCATCTAGAAAAACACGCATTTTAAAAGGTTTTTCGCCTGCCGTCTGTCTGCAGACTTGACAAAGCATTAATTCATGGTTTTTACTAACCGGTATCAGTATGTTGTTACTTCGGCATCATTTTGAAACGTGTATTACAATTAAATCACGGTCAAATATGTCCATCTTGTTGTAGTTGTAGCCCCTTGCCAGCGCTCCTCTCTCTAGTTTAGCATACTCAGCCCGACTCAGCCCTGTTTGTTGGCCTCGATAGAACCACAATTTTCTCGGGCCAGAAAAGACGTGAAAAAGTGGCCCCGGGCCGGGCCGGGCCGGAACTAGGCCTAGTGGAAGCGCAACCAAAAACGGGCTCGGCACGACACGGCACGCTTAAAGCGAGCTCCGCGCTGTAGTGGAACTGCGCCATAAGAGAATTAGTGAGGGGAGTGAGTTTTCACTGTAGCAAAACCTTTGAGAGTCAGGATTGGGTTACTAAAAGTCACAGAGCAGGGACTAAATATTGACAGTTTAACTTACCTTCATGTCCCACCAAAGAAACTACCTACAGAACAACAGGGATTCAAAAGGACTAATAGTAATACAATTCTATAAAACCAAATCCCAACTCTTAACCTCTTCCAACAAAAAAAAAGTAGCTTAAAAGCAGTGTTCAGTGACTATAACTTTATCAATAAAATGACAACAGTTATTAATTTGGTTGTAGGGCCTTGAAATCGTATTGAAATACTTACTTTGAGCGAAAGAGTTTTACATGAACACTAAAGTGCTGGGATGGTGACAAACAGAATTGTGAGATAGAGGTATTTAAAATAAAGTTGACTTTGTCTGTCAACAATTGTGGCAACTTGTTTGAGCAATGTTCTGTATTTTGTGTTTTCTTTGTGATCTTCTTACTGGCTTGAAGTAGACTTGGAAGGGGAATGTTAATGTATTTCTATTCACATCCTAACCCCAACACTGTCATCACATTTTGATGCAAATGTTGCTTGTTTGTTTGTGTTGCCATCCCTTGTCAAGCCACATCCATGCAACCCTGATCCATGCGTTTCTGTAGAGTTGAGTAAATAACAGTTTAGAGTATTGATTTCAGAACATCAAATGCCTGAAGAACTTGATTGTTGCATATTAAATTTCACTTTTTTCATGTTGCAGAGAAATATTTAAGATGTTAAACTGCGTTTTTTGGGCTGTAAATCACCTCACATGTCCACCATACATCACTGATTTAAGAGTTAATAATCCCTCAGCTCTCCTGTATTCTGTATCAGTTATTGACAGCATTGACAATGTGTTTCGATTGAGTCAACATTAATTGCAGGAGTTGGACTGCAGAGTATGACTTACTGGGTTTGCTGTGATTCTGTTTTCAATTACAGGCACTAAAGGATTTTCTGTTCTTGCTTGCAGCAGTATCAGATTTCTCTTTTTTGTAAATATGGCAGGCATTTTTCTTTACAACAAAAGCATTTTGGAGAGAAGAAAAGGGAGACAAAAGGGGGAGGGGGAGGGTCAAAGCATGTAGAAAGGTTTGGTTAAGGCACGAGTTTGGGGATAAGCATTAGATAAAGAGGAGAATCAAATAGGAAATGTATTACTGAGTAGGGGGAGGTTAACAAAAAACGAGGTCAGGAAAAAAGGACAGAGGAAGGAGTGTGGAATGGAGGAGGAGGAGGGGAGGAAACAATGTGCAGAATACTTTGTGATTCAATCCACTTTTGGGTAATTCCTCACTAACTACACACACATCAAACAGGGATGTAAATACAGTTGAAACCAGTTTAACTCGTCCCTGCTTGTTGCCTTTTCAAAGAAAAGAAGAACTATGAAGAGCACTGCAACTGTGTTGTCTATGTTTAGTGGAGATGTGGTCAAAACCACCGCGCCATGCCTCAGCTGTCCGGGGTGTTGATCTTGACAGCGTGGCGAGGAGGTCAGAGGTCATGTTCCCAGTTTAGGTCGAAAAAGAGTGGCGCTGAGGTTAGTCTCTTTATGACAAACCAGTGGTTTGACCCTGTGTACAAACTGACTCGAATCACGAGAGGAATCCAGAGAAAGAAAAAGACTGGAAACTTTGGCAGAGAAGGGTTCATATCCAGGAGACTGATTTACTCACTTCATTCTTAAAACTATATTATTATTTCACATCTCTCAATGTAGGGAGGCAACACATTTCATTTCAACTTCTTATCTAGAGCTCCATGTCAAACACAAACTGGTGGACTAATCTACTAAATTGATCATTTTAATGGTTGATTTCCTCTAAGAGGAAGATATGGTTCAAACTGAGAAGAGAATAAAGTGTGTTCGGCCATGAAATTACTGTAAACTAGAGCTCCAACAGCCCTGCAGCACAGAATCAATTAGATACCCCAGACCACATGGATTTAGGGCAGGCCCAGGGGAGGGATATAAACACGCACACATGCAACCAGACACAGTTTCCCACCCCCTGACAGTGAATCCCTTAATAAAAAGGGGGAAATTGGGGTGGTGGCAGTGCAAACATGGTCTGTTGTGTTATTAAAGTCACAGTGTTTGTGCAGGAAGGCCCAGTTCCCAGAGTCCTCATCGTTGAGCTCTCTGGAGAAATGTGCCCTTTGACCCCTGCAGGGTCCGACTCGCTCATCGTGTCACCTGACTGGACAGAACAATGAGTGCAGCCGTCTGTGTGTCACTTATAATGCTCTCTTCTTTTAATTACCAGTGTTATGCATGTCCTTCTTACACTAACTGTCCTCTGTATGCATGAATCATGGCATGTATGATAACTACGTGTCCCCTACCTTCAGCTACAAACGAACGCTACTTGATCAAGTCTTTTATACAACTGGGATTTATCTATGCCCCTGCAAGTAGCTTCAGCAGCTAACTTTCAGACGCTTAAGAACTGTTTGCAAATTACGGTAATGACAGTAGAAGCCCACAGGTTTGTCTAGACTGTCAGAGGAATGTGTTCAGTCTCCAAACTGCGGTGGTGCACAACAGAGCTGTTGTCTTTCTAGGCTCTTTAACTGCCTCAGACACCAAGCAGCTCACCAGAAAATCATCCTCCAATTACAAAAGTAGGCAAAGTGTAATCCATAAATAATATACAAAACAATAGCACTTAACCAGATCAACCACCTCCAATATCCAGGGCTAATTTCTTTCATTTCTAATACAAAATCTATGATTAAGAAAATACATTCCACCACAACACTACATTCCTGCATTGACTGAATTGTAGGCCTAAGAAAACAATACTCTAGCCTAAAGCAAGTGCTAAACATTAACCCATAAGTGTGTGTACACAACCCCTCACTGAATCAGGAAGTTGTTAATGTTCTGAGGCTATTTGCAAAGAGGGGCATAATAAGTTAGCTAGCAATTGTGTGCTAGCCCCTCACCGACAGGAGTTATTAAGGCATTAGCCCGGCTGTGGTAGCTATCTAGTGCAGTTCTTTATCTAAGTGGCAGGTCAGAGTGTATCAGTGAAATGGTCGGCTGACAGCAAGTGTTGGTCTACAGGACCAGGGGGCTCAGGAATCTGACCTCCGTCCTCACAACTAACCAACCTACCTAACCACACATCAACAGTCAGACGTCAAACTCAAAAAACAAGATTTTAACATGCAGTCGTTTGTCAGGCACTATTCCTGTAGAAATATTTTGACATGTCATATCACACAGAGGTGAGCCGTCTGCAGAACTTGTGGCAGGTAAGTAGTCATCCATGAGACAACTCGTAGTAATTTAAAAAAGGTCTATGGCTGTTGCTCAAATCAGTATTAGAATATTGAGTATGCTCTAATACATGATGTAATGAAAGCTGTGTATCTTTAGCTCCTGGTCGACTTAAAAAAGGTGCACTTGTGTGAATCTGTACCAACACCCGTCCAACTTTCTATCGGCACTTTAAAAACCATTAAAGAACCAGAAAAGTAAACAATGCCTGAGCTTCACCAGCTTAATAAGATGTACTACCAACTCTCCATACAGCATAACAATCCCCAGGACAACCTTTATTTTTAAAGATCCAAAACATCATTTTTGACATTTTGTTGTACCCACTTCATTTAGGGATTAAGTTCTATACCTAAAATGGTAAAGGACTGTTGTTGATGTATTACCTTTTTTTACACAGTATATTTGTGACAAATATGGGGCAGTAAATATTATGATTTCTAAACGTTGAGTGAAAGTGTAAAGCAAAACAACTTTTTATGACTCACATTTTACAACCCTTTGTTATAATTACTACAAAATGCATCTGTCCATGCACATCCATGAACTAAAAAAAACGTGCTATTCGGGAATGTGCAGCACGTCGAACTGCAGAGACAAAACCTTATCAATTTTAAATTACAGCGATCAGGTTACAGTCATGAAATATTTTGAATTTCAAAGTTATGATGATGAATTCCACAACGGACACATAATCTTTCTGCACTGGCTTATTGGCAGACTTGCAACAGACACAGACATTCAGGATACAGAAGGTACCGATGACCTTTTCAGCGTCCCATCAAACACTGGTGAAAGGACACTGTCTGTTCTCGTCTGGCAATGCACAGGGGCCACAACAGAGCTCCTTTCAACAGCTGTGTGTGTCAGAGTGAGTGTGCCTGCATGCTTGTGAGGCAAAACCGAGGCGGGGGACTCTCTGAAAAGGTGAAGGGTGGTTGCTGTTTTCCATCTGTTTGATATTATCAGAGAGCAGGGCCTTGTATTCCTCAGGTCAACACCAGACAACAAAGCCTGGATGACACAATGCAGAGATTCAGCTTTGTTCCAAAGGCTGCCAGTCGGCCAAGAGCTCAGACAGTTACTTTCTCACTTGAACACTGGCAGAAAGACTCATTAAAAAAAACAAGACATTATGAAAATGTACTTAAAAGTGAAATTGAAGATGTATGGGATGAACAAAAAGCTAAAAAATAAAGAGAACATGCTTTGATTTTGGTCAAAATTTGATACTAAGTCTTTCCTGCTTGAAAGGGAAAAAGACTTTGTTCAACCAATTATCATTAGCCAACATAATCTTTCACTGTACTTTCCAAAGCAATAGTTAAACTAAATGATTACCTTTTATACTCTAAGGAGCCTGCTAACCACATGTGTGGAGCTAACACAAACGTCTGAGTGCTTGCTACATGATCTGGTAATGGATCACTGTCACAAAGCAGTGTGCAGTGTATGGACAATGTAAGGAGGGAAGAAAGAGAAGTGAACTTATACAGTAGGGGCTACAACATGATGGAACATCCCTCTGCATATATACACATATGTAGCCTAGCTGAACACAAAGCTTGCCAGAGAGCAGACGTACACAATATATAGGAGATGAAAGACATAGGGAATGCAAAACTTCAACAAAAGTAATTACCAACATGCACATGCACACATGTAAATGCAAAACATGCTAATCCTGAGTGCAACAACTGAAACACTCACTGCTATACCTGAAACCAAAGGGTTTTTTCACAGTGCAGCCAACACAGCAATTTGCATATAAATCCTGACACTGAGCTACTAAAAACAAGTCACTTTAAGACCCATATAAACAGCTGTGTTCCCGAGGTACGCGTGGAAGGCATGCAGAGATATCCATCAAGTCAAGAATGTGAAAACAACAGATGATCAAATCTCTTTTTACAGGGAAGAGGAGCAACATAGAAAAAATAAAGGAAACAACATGTACTCCCTCTACTTGGGATTGCTTTCTTACAAACGCACTCATACACAACCATGCGCACACATACCCGACTGTATGAAAAACACTCACCGTGTGTGAACTATGTGCTAGTGTGTCCCCTGCCAAAGTGCAGCACTCCAGTGAGAGGCCTAGCGCTGCTGTGGCTGTGGAAGCTCCCCGCCTGCCCCTCCCACACAGGCCTGTCATGTGACTCAGCATGAAAGGCCACAAGACATGCCCACTTCCTTCTTGAAACCCACCCTCTTACAAGCAAAAAAACCCCCCAACCTTTATGCACCAAAAAAAGTGATCTTTTACTATGAGAAAGTAGCATATTTAAACATTTTGTAATGGTAAACTAACTAAATGAGCTTAACAGAGAGGTTATGGCATTACTTGATAGAGACTAAGGCAGATCTGTGTGTGCATACATCTACACTCACTGATGTTGAACAAGCCTTTGGGCCAGCTGAATGTCCCCGTCCTAAACTTTGGGAATCATTTACAACCCTAATTATCTGACCTGACCCTCTCATCTGCTCCTCAGGCTCTGCATTCACCACATCCCATTCATTCCTCTCACACGGACCTGAGACACGTCACATCAAACTGGGATTCCCTTGGTCATTCATTTGGAGGTGCTCTGATCAACTATGCTTTTAGTTTTCATGAAACTACAAAACATTTTGGTGCTAGACATCTCGTAAAGCACCTATAGCAGCAATATGTTAGTTTCACATTCCAAATGCATTACTTTCCTTCAGTGAACTGTGTTTAGGCTTTTGTGGGTGCTGCTGAGAGCGAGCAGAGGATATGGAGACATTTGTTATTTCTCAAAAAGGAAACAAATGCTGAAAAGGTTGAGCTATTGCAGAATTCCACAGCAACTAAAACGGACATGTTTTGGCAATAGCCAATAACCCTGCCAAAACATTCTCACTTCATCTCACTGATGAACATGATTTAAAAAAAACTTATTATCACTATAAAAATAGAGTAGAGAGCCAAGCCAGCAATGCTTAAGCATGCAGTCATTTATAATCTTTAAAAAAGACGGCAGCAAATAAAGTCACATTTTTTCTACATCATCATAGTTTATAGGGGAACCTAAAGAGAAGAAATGAAAGTTGAAGGATATTACAACTCAAAAGTGCCTCCACATGTGCAGATTGTTTTGGTTCAACAGTGAGAAAGGCAGCCTTCACTTACTTCTTTCTAAAACCTGGGAACAAACCAATTAGTTTGGCTGATTACTATTCTTATAGAGTATGTATTTGTGTGATTAAAGAGGAGAGCAAACAGCTGTCTCCAGTCTCACAGGAAGTGTAATTATACACCAGTGCAGGGGCTTGAGTGCAACCTTACAGCCACATGAACACACAGATGTACACACAAACGTACATATGCACACACACACGTACATATGCACACATACAGGGCAGCACCTGGAATTCCTTGAGATGAAGTCATGTTTCTGAAAAAGCAGGCACAACAGGCTAGAAAGATTGATTTGTTTTCTTTAATTACAAACATACAAACGCAGTCTTTTCTGCCAAGACAAACCGTTCTCCCTGCACACGCCGGCCCCTCAGTGTTAAAGGCCAGCTGCAGTCAGTGCAGAGTATATAACATCTCCATCTAACCAATCTGAAGCTTTGTTATGGGCCTTCGAAATTCTGCACTTTTTCAACATGCAATATATAAAAAACACAAGATACCATAACCCAACACACAAACACAGATGGTAAGTGTGACAAAAACCAGCTCTTACCAAATAGGGAGTTAAAATAAACCCTTGTTATACTTAGTTTTACAATGTGGGAACCGGTCCATTTTCCCCAAACTACAGCCTGTCTAAAACGGTTCTGTCTTTGCCTTCTCTCTTTTCATCTCCCCCTTTCTGAAACTCCATTTTATCACCCCAATAAAAGCCCAGTGTTTAAACTGGAGATACTAAAATGTAGATAAAAAATGACAGTATGTTCCGATGCTGCTAAAGTGGGTTTGCTACACTCCGTTGTAAATCACCTCAGCTCCATTCTTGGCAACAAACAGCAAAGCTACTTGTGGATGATGCAGATATAAAATGCTGTCAGGAGGATATTATACAAGTACTGTGCTAGTCTTATCTTCACATAGATAAAGCAGGCCACAGTGTGAGGAAATGAAAAAGATTAAACAAAAGTACCTTCTATGTTACAGAGGAAAATAACAGCATTATCTTATTGGCCTTTGCCCCTCAATTCAAAACATTTAACATCCAAACTCAATAAATATAATATGGAAGCTGTACCTGTGATTTGGAGGTGCCATGGTGCCCTGATGCTTAAAAAAGATCAATGAAAAGCCTGAACATCCATGTGCAAACATAACTTGCCAACTCTGAGCTCTAAACATTATTTTTTTTGTGCCTCTTTTCAGATACGCCGCCTCTCTGGAGCCCAACTTCTTTACCACCTTCCGTGCACACCAATAACTCACGCTTGCCTTTCTCTTTCTTACAGCAAACTCTTGAGTCAAAGTCACTGAGCTCGAGAGTTCAGATCTGTGTCGTGAATACCCCGATTTTCTAACTTTGTAACAACTCTAAAGCTATGCAAGCTGACATGTCTTCACAGATGTTATTAATAGGTTAAAAAATAACATTTGTTTGATACAAAAAAATAGATTTCTATTCCCTCCTCACTTCTTAGAGTCACTGACTCCTGGGTGAACCCTGCATGCATGCAGAGTGAGGCAGCCATCATTTGTTTGCTCCGACATGACTTGGCCTGCACCTTTATTCTAGAGTGGTTGCCCTGCTGTGGACATGGCCATCTCAGATAAAACTGATTTGGAGGAGACGGGGGATGTAGCGACAGAAAGCCTATGGCGGGGGCTGTTGTTTTTAGGCTGTGCCGAGCCAAGATGGTGTCATGTATTGGCAGGCGGAGGACAGGCTGCCTGGCTGACCCCTGACAGCATTCCTTGCAGCTGTACAAGGTCTTGACACAGAATCATGATGGATAGAGAAAGAATGACTCATTGGGTGCATTATATGTAATAATAACCCTACAGAGAGAGTGCATAGTGAAGTCATTGTTTCATAATTAAGAATACAAAATATAATAAAAAAGGAAGCCATCTTGTGCCCTGCGGGTTTGCTAAATAAGCATTGCAGTGAATTGGGATGCTTTTATTTTTCAAAATGTATGACTTTTATGATTAAAATATGAAAAAATACTCAAGGGGAGTATTGGTATACAGCATCCTTTGAATGATGCTCTTGTGCTGCCCATGTGAAAGATGTGGGTGGAGACCACAGAGAAACTAAAGCTTTCTTTTGTGTGCGTTTTGTTCTTTTTTCTGCCTTTCCCATGGGAAGTATAAACATCTCTATACAGGATGTCAAGATAAGCTTGAGTGTGTGTCTGTGTGTTAGCATCTGAATGTATGTATTGAGGCTTCACAGAAATCCACTTAAAAAATAATATATATAAATGCACTTTAAATATATAAATATATAAACTTCTGGTTCAAAACATTTTCAAAAGCCATGCCAACTGCTAAAAAGCTGATTACCATAATGTTCCTTTAAGTGATGTTTAATGGACTAAAGGTTTACACAACCTCCAGGCTCGATACCTTCCAGGTGTGTGAGGCCGACCACCTGTGAGACAGCACCTTCTGCTGGTTGCAGGTGGAGTTGCAGAAGTGCAGGCAGCTGTACAGGGAAGTTGAACATCATCGTTTCACCGCTTTAACTATTCCTCCTTCTACTGAGAATCAGAGTAGAGTCACATATAGTTTAGAAAATAAGTCTATACAGTTTTGGTCCAAACATCGTTTTAGATTAACTATATTTTGTCAACTGTTGAAAAGGGGCATCACAAGAAGTTTCAATTATTTTGCGAAGACTGACTAAGATTGTTAAAAAAAAGGAATATATCACCCCCTATGAATAGAAACATTTTTGATAAATCAGTATAACATTTTAAAAACAAAATAAGCTCTGGGACCTTCTAACCACATGGTCTAAAACCACCACACCCTCGGTTCAAATCCAGTTGTGAAAAATGTGTTTCAGGTCATCTTCATCTCACAACCCTTATTTGCTGGATCACTCTACTGGGCATAGTCCGAAATAGGCAAAATTCATCACATTAGATATTTTTTTAATATATATATATATATATTACAAAAAATGTAAATCTGAAACTTCATTCCAATATTTCATATTGGAAAAAATAAAACATGAAGTTATAAAAAGGAAGTCATCCTTTATCACCTTCCTTCCACACCCCAGCCAACCCTTTTTCAAGTTGTATTTATAGCGACACGGTATCCTACTGTAGCAGGTGAGACACACCCACTCTCTCAACAGAGATTTGATACCGCAGCAGACTAAAGCAGGTGAGTTGTTTGTTGTGATTACTTGTGTTGTTTATAGTATTAACTATGTCACTGTTCCGAATTTTTGATGAAGATTTGAAGTCAAGTTTTTTTCTTAATGATCTTTCCTTTTTGTGTTACTTTTCCTTCACTGCAACTGAACAAGGAAATGCTGTCTATTTGAACTGAAGAGGGTATTTGGCACTTACTGTATACTTATACACATTTTACTTTATAAATCATGCTGCTGAAGCCTCATTATTACTTTAGATAAACTTACAAATACATTTTGCAAAGAGCAAGGACTGTTGATTTCTCCATAATACTGACTTTGGTTGTCGCTTATAAGCAGGAAGAAACACAACATCTTTATAAGCAGGAAGAAACATAACATCGTTATCATCATCATTCCTATCAAGTTGAACCTGTTAAGCCCCGAGCCTGTTTTTCAGGCCTCAGGCTCGAAAAGGACATTTGCAGAACAAATGACTTATCTTCACTTCTAAAAGGGGTAAATTAATCATCTTTTTTCTCAAAGCAATGATAAACCTGTGAGTTGGATGTAGAAAAGTCAGAATCAATATAGAATTTTTTTATTTTAAAGTAAATTCAGATTGAACATGGTAAGAAAATGTAAATTATAGTGTCCGTGCAAAAACAAAAACACCAATCACAATCAAATCTCCAAAGCAAACGGACCCGAGGCCTGTACTACGAAGCTGGATTTTCGCTTAGCCGGCTAAATTCAGGGAAATCTCGGGCTTTCCGGTCCTACGACGCTGGTTCTCTTTTTAGCAGGCTAGATTTCCATGGTAACTTATGCTGAGCGGCAAACCTGCTCCGGAGCAGGTTAGGTGGCAGGCTAAGAGATCAACTCAGTGAAAGCACCGCCTGCTGACCAATCAGAGCTCCGTGTGCGGAGTTTAAAGCGATCAATTCATATTACAGGATAGAGGAAATACAGAAAAACTGCCGTTGCAGGCCGTGAAAATTAATAGAATATCCCCTCCCATCTTCAGAGCAATCTGACTATTATAATATTAGCGTTAAGAAAGCTTACTTAAATATCTGCCACGACATAAGTAACCGGATCAGAGTAACATTAAGTACAGTCCGCGGCACTGTGAGTGCAGACGTCGATGTGTCCCATTATCATTCATATCATATCACATCATAATGTATCATATATTTCCTTATCTGAGTCAGCTTCTTGAGCCGTATCTGGCCGTGCAACACTCACAGTGTCACATACTATATGCAGAAGTATTATTTTAAGCAACACATTAAGTTGACGAAACACTCGAGTCAAATGTAATTAAAGTCAGATCGTGTCTTAGCAGTGATTTCATAAACCTGTTAATGTACGCATTCAAACACTTTTTCTTTTACCAGCTGTATTCACCTTGCAGGTGCAGCTATGTTCAAGGTTCAAGGTTCAAGGTTCTTTATTGTCAATCTGACATAGCTACAGAGTAATTATGCAGTAGAAAATCTTATGTCACAGGCTTCTCCAACAATGCAACATAATAACATAACATAATAACAATAAGAGCAAGAGCAATACAAAAATAATAATAGTTATAAAAATGAAATAAAGTTATGATGTGGAATAGTGCAGTATGAGTCTATATACAAGTTATTGGAATGTGGCTTTTATCCTGGATAAAGTGTTTAAGTCATGGATGTTTAAAGTTTAACTTCTTCATATTTGACTAATATTAAAGTTCACTTTTCATTCAGGAAGTATGACGCTGCGCTGTCAGTACGCTTGTCCATGTTTGAGATTGGTCGAATGCTCCAAATACCACCCCTTTTATGTGAACGCGCACCTAACTAGATAGGACACGGCTGGCTTGAGCGATCCACTTGATAACCGGCGTCGTAGTACAGCTTAGCGCCAGCGCGTATGTTTTGGCTTAGGCCAACCGGCTAACTCCAACATATCCAGGTTAGGTTGAACCAGCTTCGTAGTACAGGCCTCTGGTGATTAAAGGTAAAAACACTGAATAAAGTAGTTTCATGTGTTTCTCCAGGGCAGTTCGGCGCTGCTAACCGAGCTAGCTCAGCTTGTTGCTCTGATAACTTAAGATCCAGACGTCCGTGACTAAAATCCTTCATCCGGTTAAATATAATTATAAAAATACCAATTGTATAGCATTAAAGTTCAAGAAAGGATGGTTTGCGGACAAAAAAAAACTGTCTTTTCTTCAATTCCTGTATTTTTTCATATCGCAGGGGAAAAAAATATCACAATATCAGTTTTTTCCAATATCGTGCAGCCCTACCTCAGACGCTGTTTCTTGCAAGATGTTGCGTTTTGCCCCCGGTACCGGGGGCATGGGGCTTAACTGGTTAACCTGTTTCAATGTTAATTGAAGGATAGCCAGGTGGCCATTGGTAAGGATATACTTTCAGAAGTAATCCTATCCTTCAGGTGTAAGAAACAATTAAGATAAATAAAATAGACCATGTCATGAAAATCATCAGATGCAGCTCTAGTTACACATCAATGTAGGTATGTATGTATTGAAAATGTTCAGCATGAATGAATAATGAATAATATTTATACAGGATGGTG
This sequence comes from Trematomus bernacchii, assembly GCF_902827165.1. Classification (NCBI taxonomy): domain Eukaryota; kingdom Metazoa; phylum Chordata; class Actinopteri; order Perciformes; family Nototheniidae; genus Trematomus; species Trematomus bernacchii. Next base: position 21,893,757 of record NW_022987720.1, on the reverse strand, counting down.
AAGATATCAGGAAGAGTCACTTGGAGCTGTGTAGCTCTGCTCCTTGCCCTGACCTCTGTGTCAGCTGTACAGAGAGAGCTCGATTCAATCAGTGATTTGAAGAAAATCAACTTTGACCAATCTGTGCCCAAGCACAGTCTTCTGCTGCTCCACTGGTTTGCCAACACAATTGACATTGATGAGGATGATGTCATAGAGCTGACCTTTGACCCAGACAGTGGAGATTATGGCTCACATTATTATGGCAACTTTGAGGAGCTGCTGGACCCACTGCCTCGGGGAAATCAATACAGGTACTACACTATTGGAAATCTCCATCAGGAAACGTCCATTCCACTTCCTCCTTATGTTGTCGACCCCCCAGGAGAGTATGTGGGAAGAAACATGGACAGGATCGTTATTCGTGTCAGGGAGCCAAACTCAGGACGGCAACTTTGGCCAATAATAGACCAAGTGTATATCACACAGCATATTCCACATCAGGGGGAATATGATCCAGATCATACCTACAGCATCACCACTAACCTCCTGAGGCAGATCAGAGAGTTTTCTGTGGGAGAAAATCATCAGCCACTGATGCCTCTCAGAAACCGCTTTGGAAGCAACGCTGATCATTTGGACATTGTAAGCACATGGGGTGAACTTGCATGCCTTGGACTGCTGTTGTATATTGTGATCCAGGAACAGCACTCCTCTAAGCAACAGAACAACCGACCAAAAGTCTACAACAAACCAGAAGACAACATCAGAGCTGAAAGCATCCATACACCACAAATCAAACCTACACCACAAAGCATCCATACACCACAAATCATCCCTACACCACAAATCATCCCTACACCACAAAGCATCCATACACCACAACAAATCCCTACACCACAAAGCATCCATACACCACAAATCATCCCTACACCACAAATAATCCATACACCACAAATCATCCAGACACCACAAAGCATCCATACACCACAAAGCATCCATACACCACAAATCATCCAGACACCACAAAGCATCCATACACCACAAATAATCCAGACACCACAAATAATCCAGACACCACAAATAATCCAGACACCACAAATAATCCATACACCACAAAGCATCCATACACCACAAATAATCCAGACACCACAAATCATCCATACACCACAAAGCATCCAGACACCACAAAGCATCCATACACCACAAATAATCCATACACCACAAAATGATCATACACCAAAAAAGTGCCTAAAGCAAAAGGACCCTAAACCACAAAACAACGATACACCAGAGAACAAACCCATCCCACAAAATGACTACATTTTAGGAAACAGACAAAATAATAAGGCTGATGACGATGCTTTTGTGATCTGCATTATGTTTGTATTGTTTGTATACTTCTTATTTAAACATGCATTTTATTTTTTTATTTTTTATTTTTCATTTCAATATTTTTTTATTTTTCAGATGTTACAAGGTGAGACAATACCAACACATTAACGGCAAAACAACATGTAATAAAACCAACAAAAACAAAACAGACTAGGAGAAAAAACGAATACATTGGGAATTTAGATTACAACTAATTAGGGAGAGTAAAAAATGCATTATCTAAAACAAGCAATGATTTAAAAAACCCTTCAGTAAAGGGTTGTTTTGTTATATGCTTTGTTTTGCCTCAATATATTTGATTATATCGTGTACTATGGTCTCTCTTTGTAAAACATGTATACAGTTGAGATACAGAATGAGATAATGGGTTGGTATGACGTGCTTTTGATGAAAGGCCAAATCTTTATCTTTATTCATGGAACAATGTCATGCTCCAGCATGTATTCAAAAAGGCCCAGGTGAGCCTATTCAGCTGTCAACCCTCCCATACCAGATGTCCTCATAACAATAAGGCAGGGGGCAACACTTAGTTTTACAAGTGCAGGTTCCAGCTATTGGTTGCAGGAACTTAAAACTAAAATGGTTTCAATTTGTTGTCAACTTTTGTATACATTTAGTAATTAACATACTCTGTTGTTATAGGTCAGCTTGCTATCAAAATAAAACTATAAAAGAAAACAATCTTATTTATAGTAACCTGACCAAACCCAGACAACTTAATTTGCTTTGCTATTGTTAAACAGAAGCTTGTACACAGGTGACTAAACCCAACAATGCAGGTGTAGCGTTGTCTGGTTCTGTAAGTAACAGCAATATTTAAATATCACTACATTAACAAAGATTAAGAATGTATTTGTTTGTTTTTTATATGTAGGATGTAGGCTTGGTTAAACATGTTTGTGATTAAATATGAAATCAACAATCACTAACCCTGAACTGTGAAAGGCAGGAGTGTATTTTAATTGAGGGATTTTTCTGTAATGTTTGAAAGTGTTTGTGTTTATTAAACTATCATTTATCAGCCAGACTGATGAAAGTGATTTTATTTCAAAGAAACTGAAGTATGGTAAGTGAGTTGCAAAATGAGGACAGCTTTAACTGTTCCTAATTGTTCAGATAATCACAAGAGACAGATACAGTTTAGCAAAATTGATATCTAGTTGTTTTTTTAAATAACCACCTAGTGTTGGTCCAACTTATACATTTTTTGTTGTATAATTTGCCAGTTGTTGAACTGGCATTTTGTGAGTAGTAAACAATGAAAATATCAACGTATCATATTAAGACTGAACAACACACTTAATAAATGTACCACCATTTTTATCTGACTATTGGCATTACAAAAAAAGGGAAAACTGCATCACATACCACTATTCACTTCACTTTTAAGCAATAGATCCCTCAAATGTGGTGATCAAGAGTGGTGACACAGATATTGCAACTTAAGTATTCAAGAGGACAGTCATAGTAAAAATAGGTTGAGAGAAAATATGGAAGAGTCACTTTGACTTTCGAAAATGAAAAGAATATTATGCAACATTTATTTAATGCAATTTGAAATGTATTTGTGACAAGTAAATACTGGCTAATAATAAGCCAGGCCCCATTATAAAACTTCAAGATTATCACCCTGCAGTCCAAAGGACACGCTTACGCTCAGGGACCTGACAGGCTGATCCCTCGTAAACCTGCTCATTATTCTGATTTGTACAGACACATGGCTTGTAACAAAGCCCCGAAAGGAAGTTATTTTTTTATTTATAAGAATACAGAAGGAAGTATTATCCAAACATCTGTATGATCACATTTCCTACAACCACCAGCAACACTTGTTTTGCCAGATTCCTTTACAGAGAAAAGAGATTCACCTAACCTGGCACAATCACGGAGATCGAATATTTGACGACAGCAGACTGACGCAGGTGAGCCATTTCATTTCCTGATTACATTTTTTTTGTGTATGTTCCTCTTTGTGTTACTCTCCCTTCATCACAACTCAACAAGGAAACAAGGTTAATTGAAACATGAGGAGGGAATGTTGTATTCAAAAGACTAACTTTGGCTAACCACAAGCAAAACTATTTCAATGTTTATATGTCTACCTTACTGATCAAAACATCAAATTATTATGGATCGAAATCTACAGTATGGATAAATAATTGAATCTTTTTGAAATATCTATACAGGATGATGAAGATGTTTGGAGGAGTCACTTGGTGCTGTGTAGCTCTGCTCCTCGCCCTGACTTCTGTGTCGGCTGTACAGAAAGAGCTCGCTTCAATCGATGATTTGAAGCAAATCAACTTTCGCCAATCTGTGCCCAAGCACAGTCTTCTGCTGCTCCACTGGTTTGCCAACAAAATCGACATCGACAACAACGATATTATACGGCTGACCTTTGACCCAAACAGTGGAGATTATGGCTCACACCATTATGGCAACTTTGAGGGGCTGCTGGACACACTGCCTCGGGGAAATCAACACCGCTACTACACTATAGGAAATCTCTATAGAGAAGCACCGATCCAACTTCCTCCTTATGTATTGCATCCCCGAAGGCAGTATGTGGGAGAGAACAGGGACAGGATCATAGCTCGAGTCAGAGACCCAAACATAGAAGGGCGAGCGCACCGGAGGATAGACAGAGTGTTTATCACACAGCATTACGACACTAATGAAAATCGGGGCACACCTTATGATCCAGATCACACATACAGGATCACTATTAACCTCCTGAGACAGATCAGAGAGTTTGCAGTGGGACAAAACCAACAGCAACTGATGCATCTCAGAAACCGCTTTGGAAGCAGCGCTGATGACTTTGACATTGTAAACACATGGGGTGAACTTGCTTGCCTTGGACTGCTGTTGTATATTGTTTTCCAGGAAAAGCCCTCCTCTAACCAACAGAACAACCGCCCGGAAAACAGAAGAGATCCTTGGAATGAGATAAACAGCTATATTCCTAGAATTTTTCCAAACTTTGGTGACGTTGTGGTGAATTTCAACGACGATGAAGACCAGGAAGCCAGCAGGACAACAAGAAACTTCATCTCAGAACCACGGATCAACGTTCGGAGGTCGTTCTGTTGTATTTTCTGCATTTGTTGTATTGCATGCATATGTTTAATTTCATTGTGCATCATAATGTATTTTTGGTCTGAAGGAAAGATATGATAAGTTAGAACTTTAATTGCTGTGCAGCAGTTGCAATACAAAGTGGGAAGAGTGCAAATATAAAAGTCTAAGATAACGATAAAGTGCAAATAATGTGTTAATCCAATATATATATACATATACACACACAACCCTAAATTGCAGGTCAACAGTTAATTCATAAAATACAAACATGTTAGGGATGAGTCTAAGTAGGGTTGCTTATGATTGTGTGCATGATATTGCAGTAGCGGGGATTGAAGTTGTGGTGATAATAAAACACACATCTTAAGCTGTGTGCTATGAAAGCTTTCACAAATAATGTATTGACTTAAAAAAATTTAACAGGGGTGTATTTCATTAAATGTGTTGTGTTGTAAAATGGATTGAATAAACTATAGTTTGTGTCAGACTGATATCGGTGTCTTCATTTTTAGTTAAACGAAACTGGATTAGAATCATACAGACATTTTAATGTGTCTTTGTTCTTCAGACAATCCCAAAGACTGAAGAGCTGAACTGAAGCTAAAAAAAAGGGGCGTGGCTCTGGCAGTGGCCTTCTCGGCTGTGATGCAATTATCTTGAACTGGCATATAAAAAAAAAATGGGAATCTTCGTGGACATGTAAAGTGCCCAAGGATTCAGAGGAGCTGACAGCTGGCACCTGAGACTGCACCCACCTGTAATCCAGATAGGCAAAGCCCCTTATAAAGAGTAACTGTAAGCCTTAATACAATTGAAACAGGCGAGTGTTGTTGTGATAACTGAAGGATCCTGGCTGTCCTTTGCTCTATACAGCAAGGGCGCATTTCTCAATAAAAGGCCACTTAAGCAATAGAAATTAAGAAATGATTCTGCGACAAGTGAATACAGTTTAATAATAAGCTAGACACTATAAAAAGTCCTTTGACTCACTGTGGAACTTGGACCTGCATCGGCTAAAGTCCATGATACATTTGCTCTTAAGACATTTCACATAAACAGAATGACTTCTCTTTACAGAATCATCCCTCTATAAACTAACAAAACCCTGAGAGGCTGTACCACTTCCCTTTTCTTGAATACATTTCATCCAATCGGCTGTATGATCAAACATCCTGTAACCAGCAGCAACATCCGTTACATTTACTGCAAACCTGAATAACTAATAAGGGGTGTTGCATGCTCTCGCAGATTTGCAGAGACCAGATACTTGAAGGCAACCGACTAAAGCAGGTTAATACTGTCATTTTCTAAACATTATTTCTGTTAATTATTTACTTGGGCACTATTTCACAATATTGTTAACGTTTTTTGTTGTGTTCTCCTCTGTGGTACTTGCTCTGCATCGCAGCTTAACAAGGAACTGCTGAGTTAAAACTACTTTTGAACTACGTAGACGGCAATCATCAGTTGATTTGATTAACTCAGTCTGCTGAAGCCTCATAATAACAACAAACAATATACAAATGCATATTTAAACAGAATGAGGACTGTGTATTCATATTAAATAAACACATTTGGATTAAATCTAAATTATATCACTTTTGTATAGTAGCTATTTCCAAAATGACAAAGGATGTTGTCACTACACATTGTTATTTTAAAAGACAGACCTATTAAACCTCTCAATATTGTGATCTAAGATCTGAAGTATAATAACTCAATTCATGTTTTTTTGTTTAAATATATTGTTGACAAAACTCATACAATAATGCCTGTGGGAGCTCATTTAGGTTTTATTTGATTAAAACATGTTCTGCATTTCATCAAAAAGGTGCAGACGAATATCTGGTAATTTCTGACTAGAATGTCTCAAACTTTTTAAATGTTGAATAGCTATTTGTATCATTTGAGAAACAGACTATTAGTTTCTATAAATCTGATTTTTATAAACATTTCCTTGTTTTTACTCCATAAATCTAAATTGCATGTCACTTTGATACAGGATGATGAAGATATCAGGAAGAGTCACTTGGTGCTGTGTGGCTCTGCTCCTCGCCCTGACCTCTGTGTCAGCTGTACAGAGAGAGCTGAATTCAATCAGTGATTTGAAGAAAATCAACTTTGGCCAATCTGTGCCCAAGCACAGTCTTCTGCTGCTCCACTGGTTTGCCAACACAGTTACCATTGACGATAACAATGTCATAAGTCTGACCTTTGACCCAAACAGTAGAGCTTATGGCTCACATCATTATGGCAACGGTGAGGGGCTGCTGGACCCACTGACTCGGGGAAGTCATTACAGGTACTACACGATTGGTAATCTCCATCAGGAAACGTCCGATCCACTTCCTCCTTATGTAGCGCATCCCCAAAGTGATTATGAAGGAGAAAACAGGGACAGGATCATAGTTCGTGTCAGGGAGCCAAATTCAGGAAGGCGAACTTCCCGGAGGATAGACCAAGTGTATATCACACAGCATTTTCCACAGAGTTTTCTACATCAGAGGGAATATGATCCAGATCATACCTACAGCATCACCACTAACCTCCTGAGAGAGATCAGAGAGTTTTCTGTGGGACCAAACCAACAGCCACTGTCGTATCTCAGCAACCGCTTTGGAAGCAGCGCTGATGATGCACAAATCAGAAACACATGGGGTCACCTTGCTTGCCTTGGACTGCTGCTGTATATTGTGCTCGGGGAAAGGCACCCCTTTACCCCACAATCCAACTACACACCGCAAGTCAGACAACAAAGCGCCTACACACCAGATAACAGACAAACTAGTTGGTGTGCAGCTTTTGTGAAGTGCTTCATGATCGTTGTTCTTTTAATTTGTCTTTTAATTTTTGCAATTTCTGCAGCAAGAAGATAAATTGAAATGAGAGAGGGTAAATAAATTGCCATATAATGTGTTTTAGCATAATGCTTCTCACAAAGTCAGCAGGATTCAAAAGTTGATTGGGAAGAAGGAAACACGCGTGAACATGTCCAGGGGTTCTTCTGTTTTATGCTTTGTTTTACTTCTGTGTTTAATTGTAATTTGTACTATATAACTTTTTTTGTGAATGGTGTTAGTTTATATTTTATATTTTATATTTGAGATAAAGGCTTTGTATGACATGCTTTAGATGACAGGCCAAATACTTCAAAGTTACATTTATTCTATTTGAACTGATTGATAAACCAAACCGATCGGTGAATGACTGTACGGTCTGCCAAGGACAGCCGTCACTGACATGAATGCATTTCATTTTTTATACTTTCTGTAATGTCATAAATTGTGTGTGTTTATTAAATTGTAATGTGTCAGTAAGACTGGTGTCAGCTTTTCATTTGAGGTTTTAGGAAACTGAGGACAATTTAGATGTGCAAAATAATAAAGAAATCTTTAACATTATATTCTAGAAGATCAGATTTGTTATCTTTGGCATCACAAGTGACAAAACACAGCTAAACATTTTATTTTGATATTTTATCATTTGCTTTTTGCATTTCCAAAGACTACTTTTCATATCTGAAATCAGAATGTTTTTTTTTAAACAGCCATCTGATCAAACTTCTTGTTACCACCGGCAACAGTTGTTTTGCCAGTTTAATTTACGGGGAAACTGAAACCAAGGGAGAGTTTCCTCTACACTCTCACACAGATCTGACACTCGCCAGCAGCAGAGGTGAGCTCTCCTATTTACTGATCACTAGTTGATGATTATTTAGCACTATTTCACACAATTGGTGGAAGCCTTTGATTCCAGCTTTGTATGAGTTTTCTCTCCTCCTCGTGTTACTAACGCATTTTGTCATTGAGTTTAAACATCTCCAAATGTCATCACATAAACACAATACATGTTACTAATCCTTACAGTGTAAGTCTAAGGCTTACACTTACAGTCATTGCTTTCTGACGGACTTGACCCTTTTACTCTTCAGGTTGCATAGGGACAATTTGTAGTAGTCTACTGCCATGCTATTCAGTTCACTTTCTCCTACTTCCTGTACCCGGTTTCCTGTCTAACCTTCAGTACACATTTTACAAAAATATAAATGTGCAAATATGAAACATACAGGTCAATATCACCTTGCTATTGGTAGCTGAACTGTCAATACCCCAAAACATATTCTTAGATAGAAATACTTAATTTTTGTTATTTAGACACAATTAACACTTATAGTTTCATGTCTTGTTACATGTTTGTAGCCTTTATTTAACCAGGTTAAAAATCCCATTGAGATCAACGATCTCTTTTTCAAGGGAAACCTGACATAACATAAGATAAGAATAGATCATATTTGTTAAGTGTTATTATGGGAGAATAACTATTCCTGTGGTACTACTGCCTTATTAGGCCCATATTGAGCAGAGCATAATAAGACCAAAACTCATGTACAACAACTTCCTTACAATAAATAAGCACTAATTAGAGGGTTATTGAGGAAAAACTCTCAGCTAATGGCCTATTACTTGTAGAATATGGTCAAGTAGAATAAGGCATTAATAAGTGTTTTATAATGACTACTAAAGAGCCAATATACTGCTAATATGCATGTTAATTAACAACTAGTTGATGGTGAATTTGTGTACCTTAATATAAAGTGTTACCAAAATGTTTAACATTTCCAATCAAATTATTTCACCTTTTTCATATTATGTGCGCACAATAGAAAAAAGGATGATATCAAAATAATGTATTCTAATCACTACGAGCCTATTTTATGCCAACAGGGTTGAAATGTGACTACCCTGCATATGAAGTATTAGACTTACAATGACTTTGAATTCTTAAAACATTGTAATACCAACATTAAGTAAAAACACATTGATAGATTAAATAAATCTGTTTTTAATACACATTCTCTACTCTATTTCTACCTTTTTTAAAAGGGCTTTGGACATCCTAATTGAGGGTCAAGTGGACCCAGGATGATGAAGATGTTGGGAGGAGTCACTTGGTGCTGTGTAGCTCTGCTCCTCGCCCTGACCTCTGTGTCAGCTGTACAGAAGACGCTCAAATCAATCAATGGTTTGAAGAAAATCAACTTCGGCCAATCTGTGCCCAAGCACAGTCTCCTGCTGCTCCACTGGTTTGCCAACGAGATCGACATCGACAACAACGATATTATACAGCTGACCTTTGACCCAAACAGGGAAGATTATGGTTCCCATCATTATGGCAACTATGAGGATCTGCTGGACCCTCTGCCTTGGGGAAATCAACACAGGTACTACACGATTGGAAATCTCAATCGGGGAACGTCAACCCAACTTCCTCCTTATGTAGTCAATCCCATCATTGAGGATATGGGAAGAAACATGGACAGGATCATATTTCGGGTCAGGGAGCAAAACATACATGGACGATCTTACCAGACGATAGACCAAGTGTATATCACACAGCATATTCCACATCAGGGCACACTTTATGATCCAGATCATACCTACAGGATCAGCACGAACCTCCTGAGAGAGATCAGAGAGTTTTCTGTGGGAGAAGATCAACAGCCACTGTCGTATCTCAGAAACCGCTTCGGAAGCAGCGCTGACGATTTCAACATCGAAAACACATGGGGTGAACTTGCTTGCGTTGGACTGCTGCTGTATATTGTGATCCAGGAAAAGCAGTCCTCTAAGCAACAAAACAACCGCCCGGAAAACAGAAGAAATCCTAGTAATGAGAGAGAGCCTAGAAAGGTCCAAAACCAGGGTCATGTTGTATTAGATTTCAACGATGAAGAGGACGGAGAATCAGACTGTTGGAACACCTTAAAAACCTGTATGTGTTGTTTTGCCTGCATGTTTGTAATTGTATGGGGTATAATTACTTTTTCTTGAGGGCTCCTAGGAAGAAAACCAAGAGCCACTTTTGTATCTAAGAAACTGCTCTGAAAGCAACACTGATGATTTCCACCTCACAAACAGTATTAAAACAAACCAGAAAACAGACAAATTGATTGGGGCTCTGCATTCTTTTTGTATTTATTTTTGTTTATTTCTGCATTTTGAGTGCATTTAGAAACAAAGGTAACATTAAAACAGGGAGTGTAAAGATATTGTTTAACACCTGAACATCCTGCAAGGGTTGTTCTGATGTATGTCTTGTTTCGTCTCCATACTTTTGATTTACTGTGTACTATTTAATCTTTTTGGTGAATGTTGTTTTGGTATAACATGCTTTAAATGAAAAGTTCAATTCTTTAATCTTCAAATCTCAAACTGTGCGTTATGAAAGGCTGAGAGTCTTTAGAACTTAATAGCTCCATTTATTCATAAATATAGTTTGTAAATAAGAGCAGGGTTTTTTCTTTTATTGCATATTATAACGCACTGCTTTGGCACGGTCATAAAGCTCTAGGGTTCAGCATTAATAATCCAAGAGCAATGATTAACTGATGAATTGTACAATGTCTGATACAGATGAAAAGAACACAATTTCACTTTCAAAAAAGGAAACATATGTTAACGGCTCTAAGGTCCGTTAAGGACAGCCGTCACTGACACTAACGTATTCCATTTAGTGCCTTTTTTACTTTCTGCAATGTTGTAGCACAAGTGAGATACATTTGAAGCTGCATTCTGAATCATCTGGTTTGTTCTCTTTGAAAGCATATATAACAAAAGCTGCTATTGCCAGTATGTTTCTGTCTTTATCTCCCAGAGAGTCAAATAAAGACTTTTCCCAGGCATGTCAACAAACGCAGCCAATTCCTTATCTTTCAAATTAAAGGGCTTTTGTCAATGCGCGACACGCTCAATCACTATTATGTTTCCTCATTCGGCAAAAAACAGTGACTTAACAGTGTGATGGTTTATTTGGAGCTTCGGCCGGAGAATTCACAAGACACGTCGTGTGCCACGAGTTGACACAGAACATGCCAAACCAATTCTGAAGATCTCTACCCCAGACCCATGTATTTATCTGGTTCTGAGAGAATAATCAACATTGTGCATAACAAGATAAAACCATAACACCTCTATCAGCTGACGCCAACAGGCAGGAGCAGGGAGACAAAACACTGAGAGCACAGCTGCCAAGGTCGCAGGTGCTCATTGTACAAACTGATAAACTGGGTCAAAGTTATGGGCCTTAGAAAATATTTCCCCAACAAAATGCATTTAATAATGCACTGCTTTGGTGCAGTAATAAGCAGCAGGCTTCAGTTTTGCTCCAGCATGTATAATGTAATAGCTATGATTCACTGAGGATTCCTCCTGTGTGTGAGACAGATGAAGAGAATTCAAGCAGCACTGATTGATAAACCAAACCGATCGGTGAATGACTGTACGGTCTGCCAAGGACAGCCGTCACTGACATGAATGCATTTCTTTTTTTATACTTCCTGTAATGTCATAAATTGTGTGTGTTTATTAAATTGTAATGTGTCAGTAAGACTGGTGTCAGCTTTTCGGAAACTGAGCACAATCTAGATGTGCAAAATAATAAAGAAACCTTTAACATTATATTCTGGAAGATCAGATTTGTTATCTTTGGCATCACAAGCGACAAAACGCTACTAAAATATTTTATCCTTTGCCTTTTGCATTTCTAAAGACTACTTTTTATATCTTGAAATCAGAATGTTTTTTCAAACACCTGTATGATCAAACTTCCTGTTACCACAAGCAGCAGTTGTTTTGCCAGTTTTATTTACGGGAAACTGAAACCTAGCAAGAGTTTCCTCTATATACACACACACACACACACACACAGATCTGACACTCGACAGCAGCAGACTAACAGAGGTGAGCGCTCCTTTTTTCTGATCACTACTTTGTTTTTATTATTTACTTTGGCACTATTTCAAATGATTGGAAGAAGACTTTGATTCTAGTTTTTGTATTTGAGTTTTCTCTCCTCTTCGTGTTACTATCCCTCCACCGCAGCTCAACAAGGAAACGCTGTGTATTAAAACAGCCTACTAGATAGAGTGTAACTTGGTACTCTCTTGATTTGATGAACTCAGGCTGCTGAAGCCCGAAAATAAACTCAAGAACTTTAAAATAAATGTTTTATACAAGTACAGATTGGATGTTAAATGGCGGAGTGAACAATAAGGGTTTTCAAGGTGAATAGAACTCAGATTAAAACTGCAAATGTAAGTAGTGTATGCTTTGAGATTATTTACAATGTTTTTAGTTACTTCTAAAATATTATTTTCAAACAATGTATTATACGTTTTGTTTTTTTTTAAATTGAGGATTACATGATGCAGCTTGTCAAAATGTCTCCCACTTTAGGTTAATTATTTTTTTCTAAATATTTTTGAATGAATAATGAAAAGTAACCTATACAGTATATAGGGCTCAGGAAATATACAACTGATTCCATGATTTGGCAAGTAAATACAAATGTTTAACATTTCCAATGAAATTATTTCAAATGTTCAGATTTATTATGTGTGCCGTCTACTATAGAAAAGAAAGATGATATAAAAACAATGTTGTAGTCCAATTAATACGGGCCTATGTAATGCCGACAGGGTTGAAGAGTGGCACTCCTGCAGAGCAAGGAAATCACACTTTTTGCTTTTCACCAAGAAGTCATTTTGAGACTACAATATCTTTTCATTCTTAAAACATTGTAATACCCTCAATACATTTTTGTATCATTAATAGATTAAATGAATCTGTTTTTATAAACTTTCTGAACTCTATATTTCTACCTCATAAAAGGGCTTTGGACATCTTAATTGAGAGTCAAGTGGACGCAGGATGATGAAGATATCAGGAAGAGTCACTTGGTGCTGTGTAGCTCTGCTCCTCGCCCTGACCTCTGTGTCAGCTGTACAGAAGACGCTCAAATCAATCATTGGTTTGAAGAAAATCAACTTCGGCCAATCTGTGCCCAAGCACAGTCTCCTGCTGCTCCACTGGTTTGCCAACGAGATCGACATCGACAACAACAATATTATACAGCTGACCTTTGACCCAAACAGTGGAGATTATGGTTCCCATCATTATGGCAACTATGAGGATCTGCTGGACCCACTGCCTCAAAGAAATCAATACCATTACTACACGATTGGAAATCTCCATCAGGGAACGTCCAATCCACTTCCAGCGTATGTAGCGCATCCCGGAACGGATTATGATGGAGAAAACAGGGACAGGATCATAGTTCGAGTCAGGGAGCAAAACCGAGGGCAAGCTTACCAGACGATAGACGAAGTGTATATCACACAGCATTATGACACTTCTGAAAATCAGGGGACACCTTATGATCCAGATCATACATACAGCATCACCCCTAACCTCCTGAGACAGATCAGAGAGTTTGCTGTGGGACAAAACCAACTGTCGCATCTCAGAAACCGCTTTGGAAGCAGCGCTGATGAGGAACAAATCAGAAACACATGGGGTCCCCTTGCTTGCCTTGGACTGCTGCTGTATATTGTGATCCAGGAAAAGCACTCTAAGCAACAAAACAACCGACCTGAAAACAGAAGAAATCCTAGAAATGAGAGAGAGCACAATGTTCCTAGAAATGAGAGACAGCACAATGTTCCTAGAAATGAGAGAGAGCACAATGTTCCTAGAAATGAGAGAGAGCACAATGTTCCTAGAAATGTCCAAAACCAGGGTTATGTTGCAGTGAATATGGGCGATTATGAGGACCGTGTAGCCAGCAGCCAACCGGTAAACACAGAATCAGACTGTTGCAACACCTTGAAATCCTGTATAATCTGTTTTGGTTGTTGTTTTGCCTGCATAATTTTAATTGTATTGGGTATAATTATTTATTTTTTTGTTATAAAAAAATAAGAGATACAAAAATGTATCTTGAGGGCTCCTGGGAAGAAAACCAAAACCCACTTGTGTATCTAAGAGACTGCTCTGAAAGCAACACTGATGATTTCCACCTCACAAACACAGTTTAAAAAAAAAAAGAACTACAAACCAGAAAACAGACAAATTGATTGGGGCTCTGCATTTTTTTTGTATTTAATTTGTTTATTTCTGCATTTTGAGCGCATTTAGAAACAAAGATAACATTAAAACAGGGAGTGTAAAGATATTGTTTAACACCTGAACATCCTGCAAGGGTTGTTCTGATGTATGTCTTGTTTCGTCTCCATACTTTTGATTTCCTTTGTGTACTATTTAATCTTTTTGGTGAATGTTGTTTTGGTATAACACATAATAATACTTTTGATGAAAAGTTAAATTCTTTAATCTTCAAATCTCAAACTGTGCGTTATGAAAGGCTGAGAGTCTTCAGGACATTTAGAACTTAATAGCTCCATGTATTCATAAATACAGTTTGTAACAGCAGGGTTTTTTCTTTATAATTGGAACTGAACACATTGGCTTTTATTGCATATTATAACGCACTGCTTTGGCACGGTCATAAAGCTCTAGGGTTCAGCATTAATAATCCAATAGCAATGATTAACTGATGATTTTTACAATGTCTGATACAGATGAAAATACAATTTCCCTTTCAAAAAAGGAAACATATGTTAACGGCTCTAAGGTCCGTTAAGGACAGCCGTCACTGACACTAACGTATTCCATTTAGTGCCTTTTTTACTTTCTACAATGTTGTAGCACAAGTGAGATACATTTGAAGTTGCATTGTGAATCATCTGGTTTGTTCTCTTTGAAAGCATATATAACAAGAGCTGCTATTGCCACTATGTTTCTGTCTTTATCTCCCAGAGAGTCAAATAAAGACTTTTCCCGGGCATGTCAACAAACGCACCCAATTCCTTATCTTTCAAATGAAAGGGCTTTTGTCAATGCGCGACACGCTCAATCAACATTATGTTTCCTCATTTGGCCGGAGAATTCACAAGACACGTCGTGTGCCACGAGTTGACACAGAAGATGCCAAACCAATTCTGAAGATCTCTACCCCAGACCCCTGTATTTATCTGGTTCTGAGAGAATAATCAACATTGTGCATAACAAGATAAAACCATAACACCTCCATCAGCTGACACCAACAGGCAGGAGCAGGGAGACAAAACACTGAGAGCACAGCTGCCAAGGTCGCAGGTGCTCATTGTACAAACTGATAAACTGGGTCAAAGTTATGGGCCGAGGAAAGTATTTCCCCAACAAACAGAATTTTGTTTTTAAATGAAAATCTCCAACATAACTCCAATTACTATACAATGACATGGGAGGTACACACACAGCTCATTGCTACTGATATGTGGCAGTTTTAGTATTTAGAAAAAAAAGATATTGTAGGTTCTCACTGCTTATATTTTGCAATGTTGTAATTATTTTAAATATCTTGACTAAAAAAGGCCTTTAAAAAGCTAATCAATATATGTTTTAGAAAAGCATGAAAAGATCACCCTTAATGATGGGAAAATATTGTTTTGAAACCAGCTGATATTATTTAGTTTCATGCTCATCACTCATCCTACATTTTCAAACACTCTACTTTTTACTGTCAGCCAAAAGGCAATATTCAAGCGCTGATGATGCACAAATCAGAAACACATGGGGTCAGCTTGCTTGCCTTGGACTGCTGCTGTATATTGTGCTCGAGGAAAGGCACCCCTTTACCACACAACGCAATTCAGACAACAAAGCGCCTACACACCAGATAACAGACAAACTGATTGGTATGAACTGCTACATGATCGTTGTGTTTCTTTCAATTTGTCTTTTTATTTTGGCAATTTATTTAGAAAGGAGATACCTTGAAATGAGAGAGGGTAAATAAATTGCCATAATGCTTCTCACAAAGTCAGCAGGATTAAAAAGTTGATTGGAAAGAAGGAAACACGCGTGAACATGTCCAGGGGTTCTTCTGTTTTATGCTTTGTTTTACTTCTGTGTTTAATTGTACATTTGTATTATATAACTTTTTTGGTGAATGGTGTTCATTTATATTTCAGATAAAGGCTTTGTATGACATGCTTTAGATCAGTGGTTCTCAACTGGTTAGGCCTCGGGACCCACTTTTTACTTGGTCAATACATCGCGACCCAACATTTTGAAGCACTCAAATCTATTCAACAAAATATCGTGCTGTAATATATACGCTTTTGAGAATACAATATTAATAAAAGTGAAGTACAGTGCATATATCCCTTATATCCCTTCACAGAACTAAAGTATGCTTTTAAACAAGGTTTAATGAGATGATGGAATCAAAGCTGAACTATATAAAAAGGCACACATGCTGAAAACCCAACCCCAGCAGGGGGGTCTGGGGGGATTCTCCCCCAGGAGATTTTTAGAAATACTAACATAAACTACGCATTCTGGTACACTCTGAGAAGAAAATAAATAACTCTATTACTACCCGACATATTAATAATATTTTATGCCATTGTTTGTTTTTCACTTAGTTCTGACATCTTGCTGCGAGAAGAGGAGATAGTCTGTGTGATTTACTTTAAATTGTGGGTAAGGGTAGATAGCTCCCATTGTTCTGTGACCTGTCAATCATCAAACCGGGGGTCATATTTCATTATGTGTTCATTTTTATCTGAAGTTGTACCCATGGATGTATAAAGAAGAGTTCTACCGCAGTTATTCTCCGTGGGGACTTCCGGCAACAATCTTGATTCTGATTGGCCAGAAGACTCGAAAAAACATCAGCAGAGATGTTTTATTGAGAAGATGATCACTACGTGACAGACGTTTTCAAAACCATTTATGGTCTCCGGTACTTCCAGTCCAACGCCTACTGCATGCACAGCGTTAGAAAATCGGTCCTTCAAAATAAAAGTTTGCATTTTTCCCCCCAAAAAAAAAAAAAAAAAATTGCAATTTTTTTTTTCAACTTTTTTTTCTTCACTCACACATCCGCGACCCACTTGAAACGGGTCCGCGACCCACTTTTGGGTCGCGACCCACCAGTTGAGAACCACTGCTTTAGATGACAGGCCAAATACTTTAAATCCTCGATCTTTTGAGGCTTCTTCTTCTTCTATTTGAAATGTGCACATTGGCTTTTGTTGTTTTTGTAATAATGCACTGCTTTGGTGCAGTCATGAAGCTGCAGGCTTCAGTTTTGCTCCAGCATGTATAATGTAATAGCTATGATTCACTGAGGATTCCTCCTGTGTGTGAGACAGATGAAGAGAATTCAAGCAGCACTGATTGATAAACCAAACAGATCGGTGAATGACTGTACGGTCTGCAAAGGACAGCCGTCACTGACATGGATGCATTTAACTTTTTTTATACTTCCAGTAATGTCATAAATTGTGTGTGTTTATTAAATTGTAATGTGTCAGTAAGACTGGTGTCAGCTTTTCATTTGAGGTTTTAGGGAACTGAGCACAATTTAGATGTGCAAAATAATAAAGACACCTTTAACATTATATTCTGGAAGATCAGATTTGTTATCTTTGGCATCACAAGTGACAAAACACTGCTATACATATTTTATCATTTGCTTTTTGCATTTCTAAAGACTACTTTTCATATCTTGAAACCAGAATTTCTTTTTTTAAACAGCCATGTGATCAAACTTCCTGTGACCACCAGCAACAGATGTTTTGCCAGTTTTATTTACGGGAAACTGAAACTTACTCGCGCACACACACACACACACACACACACACACACACACACACACACACACAGACACAGATCTGGGACTCGACAGCAGCAGACTAACAGAGGTGAGCTCTCCTTTTTTCTGATCACTAGTTTGTTTTGATTATTTACTTTGGCACTATTTCACATGTTTGGAAGAAGACTTTGATTCCAGTTATGTATTTGAGTTTTCTCTCCTCTTCGTGTTACGATCCCTCCACCGCAGCTCAACAAGGAAACGCTGTGTATTAAAACAGTCTACTAGATAGAGTGTAACTTGGTACTTGCTTGATTTGATGAACTCAGGCTGCTGAAGCCTCAAAATAAACTCAGACAACCTAAAAATACATTTTTGCTCAATATGAAGACATCACTTTTATTTTTTGCAATTTTCTAAATGACACAGGATGTTTCTACACAGTGTCATTTTTAAGAAACACCTATTAAACCTCTCACTTTTGTTTAGGGGTCTTTTAGGGTTGTACTGTATGATATCGTATTTAAAAAAAATCACATACTTGAAAATGGCTCCATAATGATGGTAATTGGGGGTTGACATTGGCTGCCGGACCATTTTAGGACAGAAAGATCCAAAGTATAATAATTACATTCATGTTATTTTTTGTTTTTGACAAAACTCATGCAATAATGCCGGTGGGACCTAATTTAGGTTTTATTTGATTAAAACATTTTCTGCATTTCATCAAAAAAGATCCAGACAATCTTCTGATAATTTCTGACTAGAATGTCTTACCATTTTTAAATGTTGTATTACCCTGAATAGCTATTTGTATCATTTGAGAAACAGAGACTATTAGTTTCTATAAATCAGATTTTTATAAACATGTCCTTCTTTTTACTCCATAAAGGCCTTTGGACATCTAAATTGCATGTCACTTTGATACAGGATGATGAAGATATCAGGAAGAGTCACTTGGTGCTGTGTAGCTCTGCTCCTCGCCCTGACCTCTGTGTCAGCTGTACAGAAAAAGCTCAAATCAATCAGTGATTTGAAGAACATCAACTTCGGCCAATCTGTGCCCAAGCACAGTCTTCTGCTGCTCCACTGGTTTGCCAACACAGTTAACATTGATGAGAACAATGTCATAAGTCTGACCTTTGACCCAAACGATGGGGATTATGGTTCACATTATTATGGCAACTATGAGGAGCTGCTGGACCCATTGCCTAGGCCTAGGGGAAATCCATACCACTACTACACTATTGGAAATCTCCATCAGGAAACGTCCAATCCACTTCCATCTTACGTAGCGCGTCCCCGAAGAGCTTTTGCAGGAGAAAACAGGGACAGGATCATAGTTCTCGTCAGGGAGCAAAACACAGGATGGCAAACTTCCTGGAGAATAGACCGCGTGTATATCACACAGCATTTTCAAGATCAGGGGGAATATGATCCAGATCATACCTACAGGATCACCACGAACCTCCTGAGAGAGATCAGAGAGTTTGCTGTGGGAGAAGACCAACAGCCACTGTCGTATCTCAGCAACCGCTTTGGAAGCAGCGCTGATGATGCACAAATCAGAAACACATGGGGTCACCTTGCTTGCCTTGGACTGCTGCTGTATATTGTGCTCGGGGAAAGGCACCCCTTTACCCCACAATCCAACTACACACCGCAAGTCAGACAACAAAGCGCCTACACACCGCAAGTCAGACAACAAAGCGCCTCCACACCAGATAACAGACAAACGGATTGGTGTGCGGCTTTTGTGAAGTGCTGCATGTTTGTTGTTGTTCTTTTAATTGTTCTTATTATTTTGGCAAATTCTGCAGCAAGAAGATAAATTGAAATGAGAGAAATTACCATATAATGTGTTTAAGCCCAATGTTTCTCACAAAGTCAGCAGGATTCAAAAGTTGATTGGGAAGAAGGAAACACGCGTGAACATGTCAGTTTTGTTCCAGCATGTATAATGTAATAGCTATGATTCACTGAGGATTCCTCCTGTGTGTGAGACAGATGAAGAGAATTCAAGCAGCACTGATTGATAAACCAATCAGATCGGTGAATGACTGTACGGTCTGCAAAGGACAGCCGTCACTGACATGGATGCATTTCTTTTTTTATACTTTCTGTAATGTCATAAATTGTGTGTGTTTATTAAATTGTAATGTGTCAGTAAGACTGATGTCAGCTTTTCATTTGAGGTTTTAGGGAACCGAGCACAATTTAGATATGCAAAATAATAAAGAAACCTTTAACATTATATTCTGTAAAATCAGATTTGTTATCTTTGGCATCACAAGCGACAAAACGCTACTAAAATATTTTATCCTTTGCTTTTTGCATTTCTAAAGACTACTTTTCATATCTTGAAATCAGAATGTTTTTTTTTAAACAGCCATGTGATCAAACTTCTTGTTACCACCGGCAGCACTTGTTTTGCCAGTTTCATTTACAGGGAAACTGAAACCTAGGGAGAGTTTCCTCTATATACACACACACACAGATCTAACACTCGACAGCAGCAGACTAACAGAGGTGAGCTCTCCTTTTTTCTGATCACTACTTTGTTTTTATTATTTACTTTGGCACTATTTCACATGTTTGGAAGAAGACTTTGATTCAAGTTTTGTATTTGAGTTTTCTCTCCTCTTCGTGTTACTATCCCTCCACCGCAGCTCAACAAGGAAACGCTGTGTATTAAAACAGTCTACTAGATAGAGTGTAACTTGGTACTTGCTTGATTTGATGAACTCAGGCTGCTGAAGCCTCAAAATAAACTCAGAGAACTTAAACATAAATGTTTTGCTCAATAAGAAGACTGTGGATGCCCTCGTAATGCCTATTGGTCAGTATGAGCAGAAGGGATAACAACAAGAAAAACCTGTTTCAATGTTTACTTGACCGATCGAACCATAATAACTATTTGATGCATATCTTGTTACAATGGCATTTATGCTTTGAGAAAGTACAGATTGGATGTTAAATGGCGCAGTGAACAATAGGGGTTCAAGTTGACTAAAACTCAGATTAAAACTGCAAATGTAAGTAGTGTATGCTTTTATGAAGAGATTTACTACTAAAATATTATTTGCAAACAATGTATTATAACTTGTAATGTAATTGAGAAATATATGATGGGGCTAGTCAAAATGTCTCCCACTTACAGCAAGATTCATTATTTTTGTATAAATATTCTTAAATGAATAATGAAAAGTAAGCTATATATAGAGCTCAGAAAATATACAATTGATTCCCAGATAAATAAAAATGTAAAACATTTCCAATCAAATTATTTCACCTTTTTCATATGTATTATGTGCGTTTTATAGAAAAAAGGATGATATCAAAATAATGTATTCCAATCACTACGAGCCTATTTTATGCCAACAGGGTTGACATTTGACTACCCTGCATATCAAGTATTAGACTTACAATGACTTTGAATTCTTAAAACATTGTAATACCAACATTAAAAGGTCCCCTATTATACTGTTTTTCATCAATATATTATAGGTCTCAGATATATACAAAACATGTCTCTGAAGTGTTTGGCTCCAAATACCAAACAGATCATTGCAGCATCCCATAATCCCCTCTGTTTCAGCCCTGTTTCAAAAGTGCTGATTCTCTGGCCGTTTCTCAATGTCGAGTACACATGCTGCAGAGCCACTATTTCAAGTATACTACGTCAGAGTGGCGCAGAATGCTGAGCATTGAACATGCATTTAAACAGTCCTTCGGCGCCACTCGATGACGTAGTATACTTAAAATAGTGGCTCTGCAGCAGGTGTACTCGACATTGAGAAACGGCCCCAGTCTTTTACTTTAGATGAAAATAAGGAGCCACTCCCCACGCTCCTCAGAGATATGTGGTTAAAAAGAACACAATGGTGCTCTAGGAGGAGATTCAGGTGATAAGGTGGGCGGGGGTTACCTTGTTGGTTATTGGCTAATGGTTACACAAGCCAAAACATTGTTATGACATCAAAGTGGCTAAAATCTGATCAGCTCATTTTCAGACAGGTTTTTATAGAAATGGATCAGGACCAAAAGAGAGAGAATCTTTTTTCCTGAAACGTTCAGAATCTCTTTACACAGAGGGGACACGTGTTTATGTATAAAGGACATGAACAAGTGCATTTTGCACAATAGGTGACCTTTAAGTAAAAACACATAGATTAAATGAATCTGTTTTTAATACACATTCTCTACTCTACATTTCTACCTTTTTTAAAAGGGCTTTGGACATCCTGATTGAGAGTCAAGTGGACCCAGGATGATGAAGATGTCGGGAGGAGTCACTTGGTGCTTTGTAGCTCTGCTCCTCGCCCTGACCTCTGTGTCAGCTGTACAGAAGACGCTCAAATCAATCATTGGTTTGAAGAAAATCAACTTCGGCCAATCTGTGCCCAAGCACAGTCTCCTGCTGCTCCACTGGTTTGCCAACGAGATCGACATCGACAACAACGATATAATAGAACTGACCTTTGACCCAAACAGGGAAGATTATGGTTCCCATCATTATGGCAACTATGAGGGGGTGCTGGACCCTCTGCCTCGGGGAAATCAACACAGGTACTACACGATTGGAAATCTCAATGAGGAAACGTCAACCCAACTTCCTCCTTATGTTTTCGATCCCATCATTGAGGATATGGGAAGAAACATGGACAGGATCATATTTCGGGTCAGGGAGCAAAACATACATGGACGATCTTACCAGACGATAGACCAAGTGTATATCACACAGCATATTCCACATCAGGGGACACTTTATGATCCAGATCATACCTACAGGATCAGCACGAACCTCCTGAGAGAGATCAGAGAGTTTTCTGTGGGAGAAGATCAACAGCCACTGTCGTATCTCAGAAACCGCTTTGGAAGCAGCGCTGACGATTTTGACATTGAAAACACATGGGGTGAACTTGCTTGCCTTGGACTGCTGCTGTATATTGTGCTCCAGGAAAAGCACTCCTCTAAGCAACAAAACAACCGACCTGAAAACAGAAGAAATCCTAGAAATGAGAGAGAGCACAATGTTCCTAGAAATGTCCAAAACCAGGGTTACGTTGCACTGAATATGGGCGATGAGGACCGTGTCGCCAGCAGGCGACCGGTAAACACAGAATCAGACTGTTGCAACACCTTTGAATTCTGTATAAGGTGTTGTTTTTGTATTTTGGCCTGCATAGTTGTAATTGTAATTGTATTGAGTATAATTATTTATTATGTTAATAAATAAGATACAAAAATGTATCTTGAGGGCTCCTGGGAAGAAAACCAAAACCCACTTGTGTATCTAAGAGACTGCTCTGAAAGCAACACTGATGATTTCCACCTCACAAACAGTATTAAAACAAACCAGAAAACAGACAAATTGATTGGGGCTCTGCATTATTTTTGTATTTATTTTTGTTTATTTCTGC
Organism: Trematomus bernacchii; assembly: GCF_902827165.1. Lineage (NCBI taxonomy): Eukaryota > Metazoa > Chordata > Actinopteri > Perciformes > Nototheniidae > Trematomus > Trematomus bernacchii. The sequence goes on along the minus strand of NW_022987720.1, from coordinate 21,870,397 downwards.
GTTTTGAGCGCATTTAGAAACAAAGATAACATTAAAACAGGGAGTGTAAAGATATTGTTTAACACCTGAACATCCTGCAAGGGTTGTTCTGATGTATGTCTTGTTTCGTCTCCATACTTTTGATTTCCTTTGTGTACTATTTAATCTTTTTGGTGAATGTTGTTTTGGTATAACATGCTTTGAATGAAAAGTTCAATTATTTAATCTTCAAATCTCAAACTGTGCGTTATGAAAGGCTGAGAGTCTTAATAACTTAATAGCTCAATGTATTCATAAATATAGTTTGTAAATAACAGCAGGGTTTTTCTTTATAAATTTGAACTGAACACATTTGCTTTTATTTCATATTATAACGCACTGCTTTGGCACGGTCATAAAGCGCTAGGGTTCAGTGTTAATAATCCAAGAGCAATGATTAACTGATTAATTGTGCAATGTCTGATACAGATGAACACGATTTCACTTTCAAAAACGAAACGTATGTTAACGGCTCTAAGGTCCGTTAAGGACAGCCATCACTGACACCAACGTATTCCATTTAGTGCCTTTTTTACTTTCTGCAATGTTGTAGCACAAGTGAGATACATTTGAAGTTGCATTGTGAATCATCTGGGGCCTCATTTATAAAGCCTTGCGTAGGAAGGTTGCTTACGTAGGACAAAGCAAATAAATACGCACCGACACTTTCTGATTAATAAAAGACTGCGTACCGGCGCAGGACTTGTGTACAGCACATCCTACGCCGGTTTCTCTTTATAAATCACAATCAACTCGAAATGCGGCGCAGCTTTTGCAGGCTTCACGTAACGCCCATATTTGCCTATAAATAGTCAAAGAAACGCCCATTCATTCATTCATTTTGACTGACTGCATGAAGAAGATCGCAGGAAATGACAACAGAACAGCTAAAAAAGACATCTCACACCGTGTCAGATTTTGGTTATTTTGGAGAGGTCGAGATAAATCATATTGTTTGGTGGATGCACTTTGAACCAGAGTAGCAGCATGGAGGTCGGATCGTCACCAAAATAAATAAATAAGTGGTCCGAAAAAGGTTAATGACAAAAAAAATACACATAGCCTTCCTCAGCCAGTGTGTTTGTACCGGGGACAGGAGACACCCCCTTGATGAGAAACTGTAAGAAATGATCGGGGAATCCCTCCGGAGTGGAGTCATGACGACTGGATCTGAATTATGTTTTTGTATTTGGTGGTTTGTGTTCCAGTTTTCGATCAGCAACTATATATCCATAATCCACCAGTTAAAGGAAATACAACTAATGTGTTGTGTTATATTAGCTGTACAATTTACCACATATGGTGTTCTTAGTTTCCATACCTCCTGTGTTTTACGAGCGACTTATCAAGTAGGCTATTGGGGAACGGCATAAAACATGATTAAACATGCTCGTATCTACAACCTATAGAAATGCAAAACGGCGTCAGTTTAAAGTAATTATATCCTTCTGCTTACCGCATCATTTATGAGAATATATTTCTTAAGAAAACATAATCGAGGGGTGATCAATAACATTTCCGTATTTATTTATTTCTCCAAGTTATGTTTTTGTGTGCACTGAGGAGTCTCAAACAGGCGTTTGTTAAATCATTATAAGATTGGCTTTAATCCATTTGTGAAAATGAATTCTTTATATATGATAAATGAGAGGTAACATTCTATTCATGGTATTATTTCCACATATTTATCTCCATTCTTCCTTCTGCCAACGGTGTCGCAGTTTCTCGTCTCTCCCGTTTTTGTGCTTAGTGCGTACGCATGGGTCAGAGTTTGCGTGGAGGACCGCACATTTTCCCGTCAAGTTAGTTTTTTATAAATCGCTAACAGTGCGTAGAAACTAGCGCACGCCATCTTTTGTGCGTACGCACCGTTTATAAATGAGGCCCCTGGTTTGTTCTCTTTGAAAGCATATATAACAAAAGCTGCTATTGCCAGTATGTTTCTGTCTTTATCTCCCAGAGAGTCAAATAAAGACTTTTCCCAGGCATGTCAACAAAAGCAGCCAATTCCTTATCTTTCAAATTAAAGGGCTTTTGTCAAGGGGCGACACGCTCAATCAACATTATGTTTCCTCATTTGGCAAAAAACAGTGACTTAACAGTGTGATGGTTTATTTGGAGCTTCGGCCGGAGAATTCACAAGACACGTCGTGTGCCACGAGTTGACACAGAACATGCCAAACCAATTCTGAAGATCTCTACCCCAGACCCCTGTATTTAGTTGGTTCTGAGAGAATAATCAACATTGTGCATAACAAGATAAAACCATAACACCTCTATCAGCTGACGCCAACAGGCAGGAACAGGGAGACAAAACACAGAGCACAGCACCCAAGGTCGCAGGTGCTCATTGTACAAACTGATAAACTGGGTCAAAGTTATGGGCCGAGGAAAGTATTTCCCCAACAAAATGAATTTAATAATGCACTGCTTTGGCGCAGTTTTGCTCCTTTTGAGGACGACCATCTTCAGGCAACGGGAGCCCAGCACTGATGGTGACATCAAGGAGCCCGTTGAATGCTCAGAAGAGACCATCCTCAGGTGATGGGAGTCACGGGACCCCATCCAAGAGATCACAACCTCGACTGGATGTACGCAAGGACCTAATGGCACATTTTCCAGTGAAGACAAAGAGAGGACGCTGCAGACACTGCGGTAAAGGGTACACAAACACACAATGCACCAAGTGTGACGTCCGTGTCTGCTTTTCCGACGATAGGAACTGTTTTTGGGACTACCATTGTATTCATATTTAATAAATGACTATTCAAAAAAAATAGGACTGATGTGAGATTATTATTCATGCTATATACTGATATAGGGCTGAGTAAGCAATCAATCCTGCAAATCAACCCTTAGTTGTTCAATATATTTATTCAGACAATGCGAGTAGAAATACAGAAATTCTGCTCCCACCTAAGGCCAACGTTGCAATATTACAACATTTCCCTAAAAACATACCAAAACGCTTTCATTTCTGCTCCAGAGGATCTCGACAACAACATCTGACAGGTCAAACAAATACATTCTAATGTTTTTCTATATTTGGGCTTTACAGGGTTAAACAGCCATGTGATCAAACTTCCTGTGACGACCACCAGCAGGAATTGTTCTTCCAGTTTTATTTACGGGAAATTGAAACCAAGCAAGAGTTTCCTCTATATACACACACACACACACACACACACACACAGACACAGATCTAACACTCGACAGCAGCAGACTAACAGAGGTGAGCTCTCCTTTTTTCTGATCACTAGTTTGTTTTTATTATTTACTTTGGCACTATTTCACATGATTGGAAGAAGCTTTTGATTCCAGCTTTGTATTTGAGTTTTCTCTCCTCTTCGTGTTACTATCCCTCCACCGCAGCTCAACAAGGAAACGCTGTGTATTAAAACAGTCTACTAGATAGAGTGTAACTTGGTACTTGCTTGATTTGATGAACTCAGGCTGCTGAAGCCTCAAAATAAACTCAGACAACTTAAACATAAATGTTTTGCTCAATAAGAAGACTGTGGATGCCCTCGTAAGGCCTATTGGTCAGTATGAGCAGAAGGGATAACAACAAGAATAAACAGTTTGAATGTTTACTTGACCGATCGAACCATAATAACTATTTGATGCATATCTTGTTACAATGGCATGTATGCTTTGAGAAAGTACAGATTGGATGTTAAATGGCGCAGTGAACAATAGGGTTTCAAGGTGACTAAAACTCAGATTAAAACTGCAAATGTACGTTGTTTATGCCGTTATGAGGAGATTATTTACAATGTTTTTATTTACTACCAAAATATTATTTTCAAACAATGTATTATACGTTTTTATTTTAATTGAGGATTATATGGTGGTGCTCGTCAAAATGTCTCCCACTTTAGGTTAATTATTTTTTTTATAATAATTTTTTAATGAAAAGTAACTTGTACTCTATATAGGGCTCAGAAAATTGATTCCCAGATTTGGCAAGTAAATACAAATGTTTTTTCCAATGAAATTATTTCAAATGTATTGTGTGTGCCATCTACTATAGAAAAAAAAGGATGATATAAAAACAATGTTGTATACCAATTACTACGGGCCTATTTAATGCCGACGGGGTTGAAATGTGACACTCCTTCAGAACAAGTATTAAACTTACAAAGACAATCTGTCGAAAGGAAATCACACTTTTTGCTTTTCACCAAGAGGTCATTTTGTGACTAGAATATCTTTTAATTCTTAAAACATTGTAATACCCTCAATACATTTTTGTATCATTAAGTAAAAACACATTAAATGAATCTGTTTTTATAAACTTTCTGAACTCTATATTTCTAACTCATAAAAGGACTTTGGACATCTTAATTGAGAGTCAAGTGGACCCAGGATGATGAAGATATCAGGAAGAGTCACTTGGTGCTGTGTAGCTCTGCTCCTCGCCCTGACCTCTGTGTCAGCTGTACAGAAGACGCTCAAATCAATCAATGGTTTGAAGAAAATCAACTTCGGCAAATCTGTGCCCAAGCACAGTCTTCTGCTGCTCCACTGGTTTGCCAACGAGATCGACATCGACAACAACGATATTATACAGCTGACCTTTGACCCAAACAGTGGAGATTATGGTTCCCATCATTATGGCAACTTTGAGGATCTGCTGAACCCACTACCTCGGGGAAATCAATACCAGTACCTCACGATTGGAAATCTCCATCAGGAAACGTCCAATCCACTTCCAGCGTATGTAGCACATCCCGGAACAGATTATGAAGGACATAACAGGGACAGGATCATAGTTCGAGTCAGGGAGCAAAACCAAAGGCGAGCTTACCAGACGATAGACGAAGTGTATATCACACAGCATTATGACACTTCTGAAAATCAGGGGACACCTTATGATCCAGATCATACATACAGCATCACCCCTAACCTCCTGAGACAGATCAGAGAGTTTGCTGTGGGACAAAACCAACTGTCGCATCTCAGAAACCGCTTTGGAAGCAGCGCTGATGATGAACAAATCAGAAACGCATGGGGTCACCTTGCTTGCCTTGGACTGCTGCTGTATATTGTGATCCAGGAAAAGCAGTCCTCTAAGCAACAAAACACACGACCAAAAATCTACAACAAACCAGAAGACAACATCAGAGCTGAAAGCGACCATACTAAACAAAACAGAATAAATCCTAGAAATGAGAGAGAGCACAATGTTCTTAGAAATGAGAGAGAGCACAATGTTCTTAGAAATGAGAGAAAGCACAATGTTCCTAGAAATGAGAGAGAGCACAATGTTCTTAGAAATGAGAGAAAGCACAATGTTCCTAGAAATGTCCAAAACCAGGGTTATCTTGCAGTGAATATGGGCGATTATGAGGACCGTGTAGCCAGCAGCCAACCGGTAAACACAGAATCAGACTGTTGCAACACCTTGAAATCCTGTATACATTTTTTTTTGTTTTGTATTGCCTGCATATTTGTAATTGTATTGGTTATAATTATTTGGTTTTTTGTTATGAAAAATTAAGAGATAGAAAAATGTATCTTGAGGGCTCCTGGGAAGAAAACCAAAACCCACTTGTGTATCTAAGAAACTGCTCTGAAAGCAACACTGATGATTTCCACCTCACAAACACTGTTTTAAAAAAAAGAACTACAAACCAGAAAACAGACAAATTGATTGGGGCTCTGCATTTTTTTTGTATTTAATTTGTTTATTTCTGCATTTTGAGTGCATTTAGAAACAAAGATAACATTAAAACAGGGAGTGTAAAGATATTGTTTAACACCTGAACATCCTGCAAGGGTTGTTCTGATGTATGTCTTGTTTCGTCTCCATACTTTTGATTTACTGTGTACTATTTAATCTTTTTGGTGAATGTTGTTTTGGTATAACATGCTTTTGATGAAAAGTTAAATTCTTTAATCTTCAAATCTCAAACTGTGCGTTATGAAAGGCTGAGAGTCTTCAGGACATTTAGAACTTCATAGCTCCATTTATTCATAAATACAGTTTGTAACAGCAGGGTTTTTTCTTTATAATTTGAACTGAACACATTGGCTTTTATTGCATATTATAACGCACTGCTTTGGCACGGTCATAAAGCTCTAGGGTTCAGCATTAATAATTCAATAGCAATGATTATTTTTACAATGTCTGATACAGATGAATAGAATACAATGTCACTTATTAAAAAATGAAACTGTGAATGGCTCTAAGGTCCGTTAAGGACAGCTGTCACTGACATGAACGCATTCCATTTAGTGCTTTTTTACTTTCTGCTATGTTGGAAAGTGTGTGTGTGTGTGTGTGTGTGTGTTAAAGGTGGGGTAGGTAAGTTTGAGAAACCGGCTCGAGAAACACTTTTTGTTATATTCCATGGAATGCTCTTAACATCCCGATAGCAATGAATATCTTAAGACAAAAAATCCATAAAAAAAATGTCATCTGTGGAAGCTGTAGTACTGTAAAAAGTACGACCAATCATTTTAGCCGGCCCGGGTAAAATAACTGGATGGCCTACCTGCCTGTCAGCCTTCCATCTGTGCACAAACTTATCTCGTGCCCTCATTGGTCATGTGCGCGTTCGTGTGTGTTGGAGGAGGGGCTCTATAAGGAAGTGGCAGATTTGTTCCGGCTGTGTATTTTCAAATTCTAGCGATCTCGAGCTGGTTTCTCCAAAATGACATACCCCACCTTTAACTGATGATCTTTACAATGTCCGATACAGATGAAAATAATAAAATGTCACTTATTAAAAAATGAAACTGTGAATGGCTCTAAGTTCTGTTAAGGACAGCCGTCACTGACATGAACGTATTCCATTTAGTGCTTTTTTTACTTTCTGCTATGTTGGAAATTGTATGTGTTTGTTTATTAAAGTGTATTTTATTAGTCAGACTGATGTCAGCTTTTTATTTCAACTTTAAGGAAACTGCATGAGCACAAGTGAGATACATTTGAAGTTGCATTCTGAATGATCTGGTTTGTTCTCTTTGAGAGCATATATAACAAGAGCTGCTATTGCCAGTATGTTTCTGTCTTTATCTCCCAGAGAGTCAAATAAAGACTTTTCCCGGGCATGTCAACAAAAGCAGCCAATTCCTTATCTTTCAAATGAAAGGGCTTTTGTCAATGGGCGACACGCTCAATCAATATTATGTTTCCTCATTCGGCAAAAAACAGTGACTTAACAGAATTATTATTTTTTAAATGAAAATCTCCACAATAACTACTACAGTATACAATGACATGGGAGGCACACACACAGCTCATTGCTACTGACATGAGGCTGTTTGAGTTTTTAGGAAAATGATAATTGTAGTTTCTCACTGCCTTTATTTTGCAATGTTGTAATTATTTTAAATATCTTGACTAAAAAGGCCTTTAAAAAGCTTAAAAGTTAATCAATATATTTTTTAGAAAAGGATGAAAAGATCACCCTTAATGATGGGAAAATATTGTTTTGAAACCAGCTGACATTATTTAGTTTCATGCTCTTCACTCATCATACATTTTCAAACACTCTACTTTGTCAACCAAAAGGCAATATTCAAGACATGTTTGAGCAAGATTTCCCATTAAGATGACAATATACCCGTATTTGAGGACACTTTCAGCTATAGATTCCTCACATTTAGTGATCAAGAGTTGCAACACAGATATTGACACTCATGTATTTAAGAAGAAAGTTAGAAGTTGAGAGCAAACTTTGAACAGTGAACTTTTATAGAAACAACAGTCTGTATCTGTTCTATCTGAAGTTGTCTGTTTTGTTCTCGTCTGTATGTTCAGGGGCAGAGGAGGTCTAGGGACACACCTGTATAATGCCAATTCATATATAAACAATAATAAAAAAAACATGTGAAAATAAAAATAAAAAGCTCAAAGTCTGGCACTATTACAAATCTAAAAGGACACACTCACTGCCACAGGATAATTTGCACCATAAACCCGCTCATTAACATGATCGAGAATCAGAATCTTACAGTGTCGGTGCTCTAAAAACGGTCTAAATAAATAATCCTACTGTACGGCACATAACTGTTAAACCCCAATTACAGCATGAAAGGGAGGACTCTTCCTCTTATCTTGAAGACAGAAGGACGTTTCATCCAAATGGCTGTGTGATCAAAGTCTACTTCCTGGAACCACCAGCAATATTTGTTGTGCAGGTTTCATTTACAGAGAAAACTTCACCTAGAAAGAGTTTCATCTACAGTCAGAGATCTGATACTTGACAGCAGCAGACTAACGCAGGTGAGCTCTCTTATTTTCTAATCAGTAGTTTTTATTATTTACTTTGGATTGGTGAAGCTTTTGAATCCACATTTGTTTTTGAGTGTTCTCTTCTCTTTGTGTTACTATCTCTCCACCGCAGCTCAACAAGGACACGCTGACATAAATGAACTGTAACTTTATGAGATACTTTACAGCAGGTGTAGTAAAGGTCCCATGTCATACTTTTCTGGTTATTACCCGTCCCCTTGTGTGTTATGAAGGTTGTTTTGCATGTAAACGGTATGCAAAGTCACAAACCCTCAAAGTACACCCTGTAGCGAGTAAAACTCTAACACAGAAAAGACCTGTCTATGCTGCCCCAGAACGCCTCGTTGGAGATTTCTCTTTTTCATCTATTTTAGTATACCTCAACAATGGAATTATGATCAGTAGAAATGGCCATGACATGGGACCTTTAAACAAGAAAAACATCTTTCAATGTTCACCTGACTGATCAAATCATGATAATAATAAGTTGATGCGTTTCTAGTAACATATGCGTGCTTTCAGAAAGTAGAAATAAATTGGATGAAAAAAGGCCCAATTCAATTATTGCAACATATCTTTCAGATTTACTGTGTGGCTTCTAATATTTAAAAAGAGGTAATTAAAAACATTCCTTTTCAAATGATAAATTAGCAATATGTCCACCCTGTAGCCACTACTGTTCACTTTCCGAGGATGAATTCTTACAATTAGGGATAAATATGACTAAGGCAGTGCAAGTATCAAACTTACAAAGACAATCTATCAATAGGATATCACACTTGTTGTAGCTTATAGAACTTTCTCTTATTTCTACTCCATAAAAGCCTTTGGTTATCTAAATTGCATTTCTTGTCCATACAGGATGATGAAGATATCAGGAGGAGTCACTTGGTGCTGTGTAGCTCTGCTCCTCGCCCTGACCTCTGTGTCAGCTGTACAGAAGACGCTCAAATCAATCAATGGTTTGAAGAAAATCAACTTCGGCCAATCTGTGCCCAAGCACAGTCTCCTGCTGCTCCACTGGTTTGCCAACGAGATCTACATCGACAACAATATAATACAGCTGACCTTTGACCCAAACAGGGAAGATTATGGCTCACACCATTATGGCAACTATGAGGGGGTGCTGGACCCTCTGCCTTGGGGAAATCAACACAGGTACTACACGATTGGAAATCTCAATGAGGAAACGTCAACCCAACTTCCTCCTTATGTTTTCGATCCCAGAATTGAGGATATGGGAAGTAACATGGACGGATCATAGTTCGAGTCAGGGAGCAAAACATACATGGACGATCTTACCAGACGATAGACCAAGTGTATATCACACAGCATATTCCACATCAGGGGACACTTTATGATCCAGCTCATACCTACAGGATCAGCACGAACCTCCTGAGAGAGATCAGAGAGTTTTCTGTGGGAGAAGACCAACAGCCACTGTCGTATCTCAGAAACCGCTTCAGAAGCAGCGCTGATGATTTTGACATTGAAAACACATGGGGTGAACTTGCTTGCCTTGGACTGCTGCTGTATATTGTGATAAAGGAAAAGCACTCCTCTAAGCAACAAAACAACCGCCCTAAAAACAGAGGAAATGCTAGAAATGAGAGAGAGCACAATGTTCCTAGAAATGTCCGAAAGCCGAGGGATGTTGCACTGAATATGGGCGATGAGGTAAACACAGAATCAGACTGTTGCAACACCTTTGAATCCTGTATGTGTTGTTTTTGTATTTTGGTCTGCATAGTTGTATTTGTAATTGTATTGGTTATAATTATTTGGTTTTTTGTTATGAAAAATTAAGAGATACAAAAAAAAAGAACTACCAAACAGAAAACAGACAAATTGATTGGGGCTCTGCATTTTTTTGTATTTATTTTTGTTTTTTTCTGCATTTTGAGTGCATTTAGAAACAAAGATAACATTAAAACAGGGAGTGTAAAGATATTGTTTAACACCTGAACATCCTGCAAGGGTTGTTCTGATGTATGTCTTGTTTCGTCTCCATACTTTTGATTTCCTTTGTGTACTATTTCATCTTTTTGGTGAATGGTGTTAGTTTAGATCGACATAGACTTGGTATGCAGTAACATGCTTTGAATGAAAAGTTAAATTCTTTAATCTTCAAATCTCAAACTGTGCGTTATGAAAGGCTGAGAGTCTTCAGGACATTTAGAACTGCATAGCTCCATTTATTCATAAATACAGTTTGTAACGGCAGGGTTTTTTCTTTATAAATTCAAACTGAACACATTGGCTTTTATTGCATATTATAACGCACTGCTTTGGCACGGTCATAAAGCTCTAGGGTTCAGCATTAATAATCCAATAGCAATGATTAACTGATGATTTTTACAATGTCTGATACAGATGAAAAGAATACAATGTCACTTATTAAAAAATGAAACTGTGAATGGCTCTAAGGTTCGTTAAGGACAGCCGTCACTGACATGAACGCATTCCATTTAGTGCTTTTTTTACTTTCTGCCATGTTGGAAAGTGTGTGTGTGTGTGTGTGTGTGTGTGGTGTGTGTGTGTGTGGTGTGTGTGTGTGTGTGTGTGTGTGTGTGTGTGTGTGTGTGTGTGTGTGTGTGTGTGTGTGTGTGTGTGTGTGTGTGTGTGTGTGTGTGTGTGTGTTAATTAAAGTGTATTTTATCAGTCAGATTTTTTTATTTCAACTTTAAGGAAACTGCATGAGCACAAGTGAGATACATTTGAAGTTGCATTCTGAATCATCTGGTTTGTTCTCTTTGAGAGCATATATAACAAGAGCTGCTATTGCCACTATGTTTCTGTCTTTATCTCCCAGAGAGTCAAATAAAGACTTTTCCCGGGCATGTCAACAAACGCAGCCAATTCCTTATCTTTCAAATGAAAGGGCTTTTGTCAATGGGCGACACGCTCAATCAATATTATGTTTCCTCATTCGGCAAAAAACAGTGACTTAACAGAATTATTATTTTTTAAATGAAAATCTCCACAATAACTACTACAGTATACAATGACATGGGAGGCACACACACAGCTCATTGCTACTGACATGAGGCCGTTTGAGTTTTTAGGAAAATGATAATTGTAGTTTCTCACTGCCTTTATTTTGCAATGTTGTAATTATTTTAAATATCTTGACTAAAAAGGCCTTTAAAAAGCTTAAAAGTTAATCAATATATTTTTTAGAAAAGGATGAAAAGATCACCCTTAATGATGGGAAAATATTGTTTTGAAACCAGCTGACATTTAGTTTCATGCTCTTCACTCATCATACATTTTCAAACACTCTACTTTGTCAACCAAAAGGCAATATTCAAGACATGTTTGAGCAAGATTTCCCATTAAGATGACAATTTACCCGTATTTGAGGACACTTTCAGCTATAGATTCCTCACATTTAGTGATCAAGAGTTGCAACACAGATATTGACACTCATGTATTTAAGAAGAAAGTTAGAAGTTGAGAGCAAACTTTGAACAGTGAACTTTTAGAGAAACAACAGTCTGTGTATCTGTTCTATCAGAAGTTGTCTGTTTTGCTCTCGTCTGTATCGACTGTATGTTCAGGGGCAGAGGAGGTCTAGGGACACACCTGTATAATGCCAATCCATATATAAACAATAATAATTAAAAAAACATGTGAAAATAAAAATAAAAAGCTCAAAGTCTGGCACTATTACAAATCTAAAAGGACACACTCACTGCCACAGGATAGTTTGCACCATAAACCCGCTCATTAAATTCCAACATGATTGAGAAACAGAATCTTAGAGTGTCGGTGCTCTAAAAACTGTCTAAATAAATAATCCTACTGTACGGCACATAACTGTTAAACCCCAATTACAGCATGAAAGGGAGAACTCCTCTTGTCTTGAAAACAGAAGGACGTTTCATCCAAACGGCTGTGTGATCAAAGTCTACTTCCTGGAACCACCAGCAATATTTGTTGTGCAGGTTTCATTTACAGAGAAAACTTCACCTAGAAAGAGTTTCATCTACACTCGGAGATCTGATACTTGACAGCAGCAGACTAACGCAGGTGAGCTCTCTTATTTTCTAATCAGTAGTTTTTATTATGTACTTTAACTTTGGATTGGTGAAGCTTTAGTTTTTAGTTTAGTTTATTATATTTTTTTCGAGCGTGTAAAACCAAAGAAAATACAAATGAAACAAAAGGTGATACAGACATGATACAGTACTATACAAATGAATGCAATAACAAAACATTTAATTAATAATTGAATAATCTGTAGTATCATTGTCTGATATCAATAAACAACAAAGCTTTAGCTAATTACACGTCCGAAAAGCTTTTGAATCCACGTTTGTTTTTGAGTGTTCTCTTCTCTTTGTGTTACTATCTCTCCACCGCAGCTCAACAAGGACACGCTGACATAAATGAACTGTAACTTTATAGGAGGTGTATTAAACAAGAAAAACATCTTTCAATGTTCACCTGACTGATCAAATCATGATAATAATAAGTTGACCTGTTTCTAGTAACATATGCGTGCTTTCAGAAAGTAGAAATAAATTGGATGAAAAAAGGCCCAATTCAATTATTGCAACATATTTTTCAGATTTACTGTGTGGCTTCTAATATTTAAAAAGAGGTAATTAAAAACGTTCCTTTACAAATGATAAATTAGCAATATGTCCACCCTGTAGCCACTACTGTTCACTTTCTGAGGTTTAATTCTTACAATAGGTATACATATGACTAAGGCAGTGCAAGTATCAAACTTACAAAGACAATCTGTCAATAGGATATCACACCTTTTGTAGCTTATAGAACTTTCTCTTATTTCTACTTCATAAAAGCCTTTGGTCATCTAAATTGCATTTCTTGTCCATACAGGATGATGAAGATATCAGGAAGAGTCACTTGGTGCTGTGTTGCTCTGCTCCTTGCCCTGACCTCTGTGTCAGCTGTACAGAGAGAGCTGAATTCAATCAATGATTTGAAGAAAATCAACTTCGGCCAATCTGTGCCCAAGCACAGTCTTCTGCTGCTCCACTGGTTTGCCAACACAGTTACCATTGACGATAACAATGTCATAAGTCTGACCTTTGACCCAAACAGTGGAGCTTATGGCTCACATCATTATGGCAACGGTGAGGGGCTGCTGGACACACTGCCTCGGGGAAGTCATTACAGGTACTACACTATTGGAAATCTCCATCAGGAAACGTCCGATCCACTTCCTCCTTATGTAGCGCATCCCCAAAGGGAGTATGACGGAGAAAACAGGGACAGGATCATAGTTCGTGTCAGGGAGCAAAACACAGGATGGCAAACTTTCCGGAGGATAGACCAAGTGTATATCACACAGCATTTTCCACAGCGTTTTCAACATCAGAGGGAATATGATCCAGCTCATACCTACAGGATCACCACTAACCTCCTGAGAGAGATCAGAGAGTTTTCTGTGGGACCAAACCAACAGCCACTGTCGGATCTCATAAACCGCTTTGGAAGCAGCGCTGATGATGTACAAATCAGAAACACATGGGCTCACCTTGCTTGCCTTGGACTGCTGCTGTATATTGTGCTCGGGGAAAGGCACCCCTTTACCCCACAATCCAACTACACACCGCAATTCAGACAACAAAGCGCCTACACGCCAGATAACAGACAAACTAGTTGGTGTGCGGCTTTTGTGAAGTGCTTCATGATCGTTGTTGTTCTTTTAGTTGGTCTTTTTATTTTGGCAATTTCTGCAGCAAGGAGATAATTTGAAATTAGAGAAATTACCATATAATGTGTTTAAGCCCAATGTTTCTCACAAAGTCAGCAGGATTTAAAAGTTGATGGGAAGAAGGAAACACACAATGTCCAGGGGTTCTTCTGTTTTATGCTTTGTTTTACATTTTAATTTGTATTATATAACCTTTTTTGTGAGTGGTGTTAGTTTATATTTGAGATAAAGGCTTAAAGGCAAAAAACTTTAAATCCTCGATCTTTTGAGCTTAAAAGTTATTTATAAAAAATGACAGGTTCTGAATAACAGTAGGGCTTCTTCTTCTTCTATTTGAACTGTGCACATTGGCTTTTGCTGTTTTTGTAATAATGCACTGCTTTGGTGCAGTCATGAAGCTGCAGGCTTCAGTTTTGCTCCAGCATGTATAATGTAATAGCTATGATTCACTGAGGATTCCTCCTGTGTGTGAGACAGATGAAGAGAATTCAAGCAGCACTGATTGATAAACCAAACAGATCGGTGAATGACTGTACGGTCTGCAAAGGACAGCCGTCACTGACATGGATGCATTTAACTTTTTTTATACTTCCAGTAATGTCATAAATTGTGTGTGTTTATTAAATTGTAATGTGTCAGTAAGACTGGTGTCAGCTTTTCATTTGAGGTTTTAGGGAACTGAGCACAATTTAGATGTGCAAAATAATAAAGAAACCTTTAACATTATATTCTGGAAGATCAGATTTGTTATCTTTAGCATCACAAGCAACAAAACACTGGTATACATATTTTATCCTTTGCCTTTTGCATTTCTGAAGACTACTTTTCATATCTTGAAATCAGAAGGTTTTTTCAAACACCTGTATGATCAAACTTCTTGTTACCACCAGCAACACTTGTTTTGCCAGTTTTATTTACGGGGAAACTGAAACCTCGGGAGAGTTTAGTCTATGCACACACACACACACACACACAGATCTGGGACTCGACAGCAGCAGACTAACAGAGGTGAGCTCTCCTATTTTCTGATCACTAGTTTGTTTTTATTATTTACTTTGGCACTATTTCACATGTTTGGAAGAAGACTTTGATTCCAGCTTTGTATTTGAGTTTTCTCTCCTCTTCGTGTTACTATCCCTCCACCGCAGCTCAACAAGGAAACGCTGTGTATTAAAACAGTCTACTAGATAGAGTGTAACTTGGTACTCTCTTGATTTGATGAACTCAGGCTGCTGAAGCCTCAAAATAAACTCAGAGAACTTAAACATAAATGTTTTGCTCAATAAGAAGACTATGGATGCCCTCGTAATGCCTATTGGTCAGTATGAGCAGAAGGGATAACAACAAGAATAAACAGTTTGAATGTTTACTTGACCGATCGAACCATAATAACCATTTGATGCATAGCTTGTTACAATGGCATGTATGCTTTGAGAAAGTACAGATTGGCTGTTAAATGGCGCAGTGAACAATAGGGTTTACAAGGTGACTAAAACTCAGATTAAAACTGCAAATGTACGTTGTTTATGCCGTGAGGAGATTATTTACAATGTTTTTATTTACTACCAAAATATTATTTTCAAACAATGTATTATACTTTTTTTTAAATTGAGGATTATATGGTGGTGCTCGTCAAAATGTCTCCCACTTTAGGTTAATTATGTTTTTATAAGTATTTTTGAATGAATAATGAAAAGTAACCTATACAGTATATAGGGCTCAGAAGATATACAACTGATCCCATGATTTGGCAAGTAAATACAAATGTTTAAAGGTGGGGTAGGTAAGTTTGAGAAACCGGCTCGAGATACACTTTTTGTTATATTCCATGGAATGCTCTTAACATCCCGATAGCAATGAATATCTTAAGTCCTTTGACAAAAAATCCATTAAAAAATATCATCTGTGGAAGCCGTAATACTATAAAAAGCACGACCAGTCATTTTAGCCGGCCCGGCTAAAATAACTGGATGGCCTACCTGCCTGTCAGCCTTCCATCTGTGCACAAACTTATCTCGTGCCCTCATTGGTCATGTGCGCGTTCGTGTGTGTTGGAGGAGGGGCTCTGTAAGGAAGTGGCAGATTTTTTCCGGCTGTGTATTTTCAAATTCTAGCGATCTCGAGCCGGTTTCTCCAAAATTACATGCCCTACCTTTAACATTTCCAATGAAATTATTTCAAATGTTCAGATTTATTATGTGTGCCGTCTACTATAGAAAAAAAGATGATATAAAAACAATGTTGTAGTCCAATTATTACGGGCCTATGTAATGTCGACGGGGTTGAAGAGTGGCACTCCTTCAGAGCAAGGAAATCACACTTTTTGCTTTTCACCAAGAAGAAGTCATTTTGTGACTACAATATCTTTTAATTCTTAAAACATTGTAATACCCTCAATACATTTTTGTATCATTAAGTAAAAACACATTAAATGAATCTGTTTTTATAACAATTCTCTACTCTATATTTCTACCTTTTTTAAAAGGGCTTTGGACATCCTAATTGAGGGTCAAGTGGACCCAGGATGATGAAGATGTTGGGAGGAGTCACTTGGTGCTGTGTAGCTCTGCTCCTCGCCCTGACCTCTGTGTCAGCTGTACAGAAGACGCTCAAATCAATCATTGGTTTGAAGAAAATCAACTTCGGCCAATCTGTGCCCAAGCACAGTCTCCTGCTGCTCCACTGGTTTGCCAACGAGATCGACATCGACAACAACGATATTATACAGCTGACCTTTGACCCAAACAGGGAAGATTATGGTTCCCATCATTATGGCAACTATTCAAGGTTCAAGGTTCTTTATTGTCAATCTGACATAGCTACAGAGTAATTATGCAGTTGAAAATCTTATGTCACAGGCTTCTCCAACAATGCAACATAATAACATAACATAATAACAATAAGAGCAACTATGAGGGGGTGCTGGACCCTCTGCCTTGGGGAAATCAACACAGGTACTACACGATTGGAAATCTCAATGAGGACACGTCAACCCAACTTCCTCCTTATGTTTTCGATCCCATGATTGAGGATATGGGAAGAAACATGGACAGGATCATATTTCGGGTCAGGGAGCAAAACATACATGGACGAGCTTACCAGACGATAGACCAAGTGTATATCACACAGCATATTCCACATCAGGGGACACTTTATGATCCAGCTCATACCTACAGGATCAGCACGAACCTCCTGAGAGAGATCAGAGAGTTTTCTGTGGGAGAAGACCAACAGCCACTGTCGTATCTCAGAAACCGCTTCAGAAGCAGCGCTGATGATTTTGACATTGAAAATGCATGGGGTGAACTTGCTTGCCTTGGACTGCTGCTGTATATTGTGCTCCAGGAAAAGCAGTCCTCTAAGCAACAAAACAACCGACCAAAAATCGACAACGAACCAGAAGACAACATCAGAGCTGAAAGCGACCACACTAAACAAAACAGAATTACTCCAAGAAATGAGAGAGAGCACAATGTTCCTAGAAATGTCCAAAACCAGGGTTACGTTGCACTGAATATGGGCGATTATGAGGACCGTGTAGCCAGCAGGCGACCGGTAAACACAGAATCAGACTGTTGCAACACCTATACATCCTGTATAATCTGTTGTGGTTGTTGTTTTGTCTGCATATTTGTAATTGTATTGGTTATAATTATCTTTTTTGTTATAAAAAAGTAAGAGATACAAAAATGTATCTTGAGGGCTCCTGGGAAGAAAACCAAAACCCACTTGTGTATCTAAGAGACTGCTCTGAAAGCAACACTGATGATTTCCACCACACAAACACTGTTTAAAAAACTACAAACCAGAAAACAGACCAATTGATTGGGGCTCTGCATTATTTTTGTATTTAATTCGTTTATTTCTGCATTTTGAGTGCATTTAGAAACAAAGATAACATTAAAACAGGGAGTGTAAAGATATTGTTTAACACCTGAACATCCTGCAAGGGTTGTTCTGATGTATGTCTTGTTTCGTCTCCATACTTTTGATTTACTGTGTACTATTTAATCTTTTTGGTGAATGGTGTTTTGGTATAACATGCTTTAATCTTCAAATCTCAAACTGTGCATTATGAAAGGCTGAGAGTCTTAATAACTTAATAGCTCAATGTATTCATAGATATAGTTTGTAAATAACAGCAGGGTTTTTCTTTATCATTTGAACTGAACACATTTGCTTTTATTTCATATTATATCGCACTGCTTTGGCACGGTCATAAAGCGCTAGGGATCAGCATTAATAATCCAATAGCAATGATTAAAGGTGGGGTAGGTAAGTTTGAGAAACCGGCTCGAGATACACTTTTTGTTATATTCCATGGAATGCTCTTAACATCCCGATAGCAATGAATATCTTAAGTGCTTTGACAAGAAATCCATAAAAAAATGTCATCTGTGGAAGCCGTAGTGCTGTAAAAAGCACGACCAATCATTTTAGCCGGCCCGGTGTGGCAGCTTTTTCCGGCTGTGTATTTTCAAATTCTAGCGCACTCGAGCAGGTTTCTCCAAAATTACATACCCCACCTTTAACTGATGATCTTTACAATGTCTGATACAGATGAAGAGAATATAATGTCACTTATTAAAAAATGAAACTGTTAACGGCTCTAAGGTCCGTTGAGGACAGCCGTCACTGACATGAACGCATTCCATTTAGTGCTTTTTTTACTTTCTGTTATGTTGGAAATTGTGTGTGTTTGTTAATTAAAGTGTATTTTATCAGTCAGACTGATGTCAGCTTTTTATTTTAACTTTAAGGAAACTGCATGAGCACAAGTGAGATACATTTGAAGCTGCATTCTGAATCATCTGGTTTGTTCTCTTTGAAAGCATATATAACAAGAGCTGCTATTGCCAGAATGTTTCTGTCTTTATCTCCCAGAGAGTCAAATAAAGACTTTTCCCGGGCATGTCAACAAAAGCAGCCAATTCCCACAGTGGTATTTGACGACACTTTCAGCTATAGATTCCTCACATTTAGTGATCAAGAGTTGCAACACAGATATTGACACTCATGTCATGTATTTAAGAAGAAAGTTAGAAGTTGAGAGCAAACTTTGAACAGTGAACTTTTAGAGAAACAACAGTCTGTGTATCTGTTCTATCTGAAGTTGTCTGTTTTGTTCTCGTCTGTATCGACTGTATGTTCAGGGGCAGAGGAGGTCTAGGGACACACCTGTATAATGTCAATCCATATATAAACAATAATAATTAAAAAAAACATGTGAAAATAAAAATAAAAAGCTCAAAGTCTGGCACTATTACAAATCTAAAAGGACACACTCACTGCCACAGGATAGTTTGCACCATAAACCCGCTCATTAACATGATCGAGAAAAAGAATCTTACAGTGTCGGTGCTCTAAAAACTGTCTAAATAAATAATCCTACTGTACGGCACATAACTGTTAAACCCCAATTACAGCATGAAAGGGAGGAACCTTCCCCTTATCTTGAAAACAGAAGGACGTTTCATCCAAATGGCTGTGTGATCAAAGTCTACTTCCTGGAACCACCAGCAATATTTGTTTTGCAGGTTTCATTTACAGAGAAAACTTCACCTAGAAAGACTTTCATCTACACTCAGAGATCTGATACTTGACAGCAGCAGACTAACGCAGGTGAGCTCTCTTATTTTCTAATCAGTAGTTTTTATTATGTACTTTGGATTGGTGAAGCCTTTGAATCCACGTTTGCTTTTGAGTGTTCTCTTCACTTTGTGTTACTATCTCTCCACCGCAGCTCAACAAGGACACGCTGACACAAATGAACTTTAACTTTATGAGATACTTTACAGTAGGGCTGTGCAATTAATCGTATTTTAATCGCAATTACGATTTTGGCCTGCCACAATTACGAAAACAACATAATCGAAAAAAACGATTATTTTGCTTTGCTTGGTTATTTTAGTCTAATTTATTTGTATTTATCATATTTACATATGTTTAGTAGCTTGGGGAAGTGCGCTCCAAAATATTTGTTGATCTTGTTTATTGGTATTTATTATTTTGATATTATTTATTTAAATGTATCATTTATTTAATTTATTTTTGTATTGGTTTTTCAGTTGAATTATACGTTCAGGGTAATCAACAGTTAAAAAGATACTGTTCAAATTATTATTTGTATTTGTTTTAAAGTTCAATAAATGGATGTTTTCAAAGTCAATGAATAATCGTATTTAATAATCGTGATATCAATTATTGACCCAAATAATCGTGATTATGATTTTTGCCATAATCGCACAGCCCTACTTTACAGGAGGTGTAGTAAAGGTCCCATTTCATGCTTTTCCGGTTATTACCCGTCCCCTTGTGTGTTATGAAGGTTTTTATGCATGTAAACGGTGTGCAGAGTCACAAACCCTCAAAGTACACCCTGTAGCGAGTAAAACTCTAACACAGAAAAGACCTGTCTATGCTGCCCCAGAATGCCTCGTTGGAGATTTCTCTTTTTCGTCCTGGGTACAGTGACGTGCCCATACCCAAATGGACCCATTGGTCCAAATGGACCAATCAGTGGAGCCATTACGTCACGTCACGTCACGTCACGTCACGTCCGCGTAGCCATTATACACACACACTCAATCTTTTCTCAGCTGCAGCTCCACCGATTTCTCCTCCCCGAGACGGCGGGACGCGGCAAGGCTGTGAGTCGGTGTGTGAGCACACACACATACTCCCAGCCAGGCTGCGGGTGTGGGTGTGTGTTCGGGCTGGGTTTCGCTGTGTCTCGCTGTCGGCCACTGGGCTCATAGGGAGGGGGCGAGGGGGGGGGGCAGGAGCTCCAACAAGCCGTTTAGGACAGAGAGTGAATACACATACTATACAGAGATGCTGTATGAGAAACCAATGTGATTTTGGAAAATTGCACAATATAAATCTATTTTAGTATAACTCAACAATGGAATTATGATCAGTAGAAATGGCCATGACATGGGACCTTTAAACAAGAAAAACATCTTTCAATGTTCACCTGACTGATCAAATCATGATAATAATAAGTTGATGCGTTTCTAGTAACATATGCTTGCTTTCAGAAAGTAGAAATAAATTGGATGAAAAATTGCCCAATTCAATTATTAGTGCGAATGCTGTTTACAGCATTCCACTATAGTACTTCAAATCTTTATTCTTCCCCTTATTATTATTAGTGCGAATGCTGAGCCACAGCATTCCACTATAGTACTTCAATTCTTTATTCTTCCCCTTATTATTATTTCACCAATATTTTGGCTCTCCATAACTTCAGCTTACTTTCAGCTACAGAAACCATTCAAATATCAAACTATTCAGCCTGTTCAGGAATCGATGGGGAACCTTCAACTTTTTAAAAATATGCTATACTTTTTGAAATATTCAGCTTTTTAAACTCTTTTTTTTAACATTGAAGTCAATGGGAGATGCCTTCAAATCCTCTTTTCCTACACTTTGCGCCAAATGCTTCTCCTTCCACATACTTTCAGCTAGACACTTCATTCCAACTTTCAAATGATCACAAGACCTTCAGCTATTCCAACTTGATTTTAATTTTTGATATCTTTTACACTTTTTGAGATAATTAACTTTGTTTGGAGCTTGGTAAAGAGGCTTTCTTCAGATTTTAACATTAGTGTGGATGGAGCAGCTCGTTAAGTCTAGAGTGCTTTGATCTCAAAACAGAGTGCAGCTGTTCTTCAAATTCTCCCCCCAAAAATGTTTTAAACTTGCCATAATTCCCAAACCCTACACTCCTCAGACATATTTTTTCATGAAAAACGGAGGAAAACCTCTCGTAGCTTGAAAAATGACAAACAACAGTGCTAACAGTCCAGCCGTGAAGACATCTACGAGACAGTTTTGAGATTTCTTCAAATGCCGTTGCCATGGCAACACAATGCTCGCCATGAAGCACGATGTCGCTGTAAGTCCAATGGACACGGTCCGATCGTCCCCCAATCTTCACTTGTATATCACCGGTCCATGCCTCAACAGCTCTACGCCAAATCTGAGATCTCACCATATGCCGTTTCCATGGAAACGCATCCCTCGCCATGAAAGACGATGCCGCAATAACTCCTATGAAAATGTTCAAAACGTGCTAAAACTTCACATGTGTGCTAACAGTCCAGCCGTGAAGACATCTAAGGGACAGTTTTGAGATTTCTTCAAATGCCGTTGCCATGGCGACAGACCACTCGCCATGAAGCACGATGTCGCTGTAAGTCCAATGGACACGGTCCGATCATCCCCCAATCTTCACTTGTATATCACCGGGCCATGCCTCAACAGCTCTACGCCAAATCTGAAATCTCACCATATGCCGTTTCCATGGAAACGCATCCCTCGCCATAAAAGACGATGTCACTATAACTCCTATGAAAATGTTCTAAAAGTGCTCAAACTTCACATGTGTGCTAACAGTCCAGCAGTGAAGACATCTACGGGACAGTTTTGAGATTTCTTCAAATGCCGTTGGCATGGAGACAGATAATTCACGTTCAAAGGTTTGCAGTTCAAATATTCTGCTGCTTTTCCAAGCCTTTTTACTTTCTTTTCTTCTCTCATCACACATCCAAGCCCCCAGTGTTCATGTATCATTTCAATCTAAATTCTTCACTTTCTTCTTACACATTACTTTTCAGCATAAAGCATTCCCACTAGCAATTTCTTCAGGAATTGCATTCTCTAGTTAGTGCGAATGCTGTGCGAATATTCTGCTTTCCCAAGCCTTTCTTTTCTCTTTTTAATACAAATTCATTCACTACTACTTACATCTGATATTTAACTACTTCAGCCTATTTTCAGCTGCAGAAACCATTCAACTATTACATTATTCAGCTATTTCAGGACATCAAGGCTATACATGTTGTTTATACCTTTTTTTAAACCTTTTCTTTTAAATATTAAGCTTTTTCTGCATTTTTGTAGCTAAAAGCAGCTACCATTCAGCTAATAACATATTCAGCTTTTTCTGCATTTTCAGCTAAATTCAGCCACAAATGTTCACAGTTTACAGCATTCGCACGCATTTTCTGCAGGAAATGCATTTTCTAGTTTATATTATATAACTTTTTCTGTGAATGGTGTTAGTTTATATTTGAGATAAAGGCTTTGTATGACATGCTTTAGATCAGGGGTTCCCAACCCCCGGTCCGCGGACCGGTACCGGGCCGCGGAGGTGTTACTGCCGGGCCGCGAAATAGCTGTGAGTTTATCGTAATATTTTCAGAATTATAAATATATAAAAATATTTTATCATAATATTTTTTTCAAAAAGTGTTTAATTTTCGCACCTATGCCACCAGTCATATTATTTCATCCAGTAGCTTGTTAATCTTTCACCAGAAAACCGTTGAAAATGGCTTTTATGATGTTCCGAGGGATTCGGCGGCTCAGCCTAAGGTCTCAGCCTCTTGTGCGCACAAGCATGTTACCGGTGTGCCAAGTAGGAAGAGGAGCGCACAGGAGACAACCGTTTGATTGCAGACTGTTATGTTTATGTGGGGAAATGGTGGTGCATACATTATTTGAGATATATTTCAAACTCGGACTTCATTTTAAGGACATGTCGGCCAGGGGTGTAGAGGGAGCTATTTCTTTAAGCACCGGATTGGCAAAACAGGAGAGTAAACCAGTCTGCCTTGATCTATGAATTAATGTCCGGGACTCTCACGGTATCTGCTGCCCGCAGCTGTTTTATAGAAGGAAACCCTCCTTCACTTCATGATTTGGCTGCAGCATCAGGAGGCAGCGGGACGTACTCGGTAAAGAGCTGTGCCTTTTTACGCACCGCCTTCGCTGTGTTTAATTTAACCAGAACAGTTTAAGAGTGACTGCAGGCTGCTACGTGTTAACCACACACACATCTACACACATCGAACTGCCCGATTACTCCCCCTTTTATTAGTTTTATGAAGGAGATGTCCAGTCAGTCACCAAGGCGCATGTGTGTGTATGTGCTCTGCTCAGCTCAGCTCTGTGTGTTCGGTGTGTCTGTCCGACACCGGCATATATGCGGCTGTTCCCAAAATAATTTAGTTTAATCTTAATCTCGATGTAGTGCTAAACTGTCGGGAGTGCACCGGAACGAACGACACTATCATAATATCTTCTGAAAACAAATGCCAGTGACACACACACACACACACACACACACACACACACACACACACACACACACACACACACACACACACACACACACCACACACACACACACACACACACACCACACACACACACACACACACACACACACACACACACACACACACACACACACACACACACACACACACACACACACACACACACACACACACACACACACACACACACACACACACACACACACACACACACCACACACACACACACACACACACACACACACACACACACACACACACACACACACACACACACACCCTTCATAATGCACCTTCTCCTCGTTTTCCCAGCATTCACTGGATTATCCGTAAATCATACAAACAAAACTGAATAACGTCGGTTTTTTGGTTTTCCGAAAAACCAAAAAACAACACTGGTTCTTTTTTAAACTTTGTTAATATGTTTTGGATGCATATTGTTCTAGTATTTGTTCAGGCTGTTACATACAATTAGCCTCTGTTGCTACCTGCTGGTGGTGAGTAAATATTAAAATCAGTTAAAATTGACAACCGGTCCGCGATTTTCTTTTAATGTATCTACCGGTCCTTGGCACAATAAAGGTTGGGAACCCCTGCTTTAGATGACAGGCCAAATACTTAAAATCTTCGATCTTTTGAGCTTCAAAGTTACATTTATTAAAAATGACAGGTTCTGAATAACAGTAGGGCTTCTTCTTCTTCTATTTGAAATGTGCACATTGGCTTTTGCTGTTTTTGTAATAATGCACTGCTTTGGCGCAGTCATGAAGCAGCAGGCTTCAGTGTTGCTCCAGCATGTATAATGTAATAGCTATGATTCACTGAGGATTCCTCCTGTATGTGAGACAGATGAAGAGAATTCAAGCAGCTGTCAGCTTTTCATTTGAGGTTTTAGGGAACTGAGGACAATTTAGATGTGCAAAATAATAAAGAAACCTTTAACATTATATTCTGGAAGATCAGATTTGTTATCTTTAGCATCACAAGCGACAAAATGCTGCTGTACATATTTTATCCTTTGCTTTTTGCATTTCTGAAGACTACTTTTCATATTTTGAAATCAGAAGGTTTTTTCAAACACCTGTATGATCAAACTTCTTGTTACCACCAGCAACACTTGTTTTGCCAGTTTTATGTACGGGGAAACTGAAACCTAGCAAGAGTTTCCTCTATATACACACACACACACACACAGACACAGATCTAACACTCGACAGCAGCAGACTAACAGAGGTGAGCTCTCCTTTTTTCTGATCACTACTTTGTTTTTATTATTTACTTTGGCACTATTTCACATGTTTGGAAGAAGCCTTTGATTCTAGCTTTGCATTTGAGTTTTCTCTCCTCTTCGTGTTACTATCCCTCCACCGCAGCTCAACAAGGAAACGCTGTGTATTAAAACAGTCTACTAGATGTAGTGTAACTTGGTACTCTCTTGATTTGATGAACTCAGGCTGCTGAAGCCCAAAAATAAACTCAGAGAACTTAAACATAAATGTTTTGCTCAATAAGACTGTGGATGCCCTCGTAATGCCTATTGGTCAGTATGAGCAGAAGGGATAACAACAAGAAAAAACAGTTTGAATGTTTACTTGACTGATCCAACCATGCTAATAACCATTTGATGCATATCTTGTTACAATGGCATGTATGCTTTGAGAAAGTACAGATTGGCTGTTAAATGACGCAGTGAACAATAGGGTTTACAAGGTGACTAAAACTCAGATTAAAACTGCAAATGTACGTTGTTTATGCCGTTATGAGGAGATTATTTACAATGTTTTTATTTACTACTAAATTATTATTTTCAAACAATGTACTATATGTTTTTTTTAAATTGAGGATTACATGATGCAGCTTGTCAAAATGTCTCCCACTTTAGGTTAATAATTTTTTTATAAATATTTTTGAATGAATAATGAAAAGTAACCTATACTGTATATAGGGCTCAGAAAATATACAACTGATTCCATGATTTGGCAAGTAAATACAAATGTTTAACATTTCCAATGAAATTATTTCAAATGTTCAAATTTATTATGTGTGCCGTCTACTATAGAAAAGAAAGATGATATAAAAACAATGTTGTAGTCCAATTAATACGGGCCTATGTAATGCCGACAGGGTTGAAGAGTGAAACTCCAGAGCAAGGAAATCACACTTTTTGCTTTTCACCAAGAAGTCATTTTGTGACTACAATATCTTTTAATTCTTAAAACATTGTAATACCCTCAATACATTTTTGTATCATTAAAGGTAGGGTAGGTAAGTTTGAGAAACCGGCTCGAGATCGCTAGAATTTGAAAATACACAACCGGAGAAAATCTGCCACTTCCTTACAGAGCCCCTCCTCCAACACACACGAACGCGCACATGACCAATGAGGGCACGAGATAAGTTTGTGCACAGATGGAAGGCTGACAGGCAGGTAGGCCATCCAGTTATTTTAGCCGGGCTGGCTAAAATGATTGGTCGTGCTTTTTACAGTACTACGGCTTCCACAGATGAAATTTTTTTATGGATTTTTTGTCAAAGCACTTAAGATATTCATTGCTATCGGGATGTTAAGAGCATTCCATGGAATATAACAAAAAGTGTATCTCGAGCCGGTTTCTCAAACGTACCTACCCTACCTTTAAGTAAAAACACCACAAATGAATCTGTTTTTATAAACTTTCTGAACTCTATATTTCTACCTCACAAAAGGACTTTGGACATCTTAATTGAGGGTCAAGTGGACGCAGGATGATGAAGATATCAGGAGGAGTCACTTGGTGCTGTGTAGCTCTGCTCCTCGCCCTGACCTCTGTGTCAGCTGTACAGAAGACGCTCAAATCAATCAATGGTTTGAAGAAAATCAACTTCGGCCAATCTGTGCCCAAGCACAGTCTTCTGCTGCTCCACTGGTTTGCCAACGAGATCGACATCGACAACAACGATATTATACAGCTGAGCTTTGACCCAAACAGTGGAGATTATGGCTCACACCATTATGGCAACTATGAGGATCTGCTGGACCCACTGCCTCAAGGAAATCAATACCATTACTACACGATTGGAAATCTCCATCAGGGAACGTCCAATCCACTTCCAGCGTATGTAGTGCATCCCGGAACGGATTATGAAGGACAAAACAGGGACAGGATCATAGTTCGAGTCAGGGAGCAAAACCGAGGGCAAGCTTACCGGACGATAGACGAAGTGTATATCACACAGCATTATGACACTTCTGAAAATCAGGGGACACCTTATGATCCAGATCATACATACAGCATCACCCCTAACCTCCTGAGACAGATCAGAGAGTTTGCTGTGGGACAAAACCAACTGTCGCATCTCAGAAACCGCTTTGGAAGCAGCGCTGATGATGAACAAATCAGAAACACATGGGGTCACCTTGCTTGCCTTGGACTGCTGCTGTATATTGTGATCCAGGAAAAGCAGTCCTCTAAGCAACAAAACAACCGACCAAAAAACAGAAGAAATCCTAGTAATAAGAGAGAGCACAATGTTCCTAGAAATGAGAGACAGCACAATGTTCCTAGAAATGTCCAAAACCAGGGTCATGTTGTAGTGAATATGGGCGATTATGAGGACCGTGTAGCCAGCAGGCGACCGGTAAACACAGAATCAGACTGTTGCAACACCTATAAATCCTGTATAATCTGTTGTTTTTGTTGTTTTTCCTGCATAACTTTAATTGTATCGGGTATAATTATTTATTTTTTTGTTATAAAAAAATGATACAAAAATGTATCTTGAGGGCTCCTGGGAAGAAAACCAAAACCCACTTTTGTATTTAATGGTGCGTTCACACCCGATGCGATGCTTGGGGGCGGCGTGATTACATGTAAAGTCAATGCAGCGATGTGGACAGACGCGAATTCGCTCCGACGGCGCAAATGACGAGGTTGACGCGAATGCCGCAGCTTGATTGAGGCGATTGAAGGGGGCCGCGAAAACCGCTCGAGTTAAACATTTTCAACTCGAGCGTCAAATTTGCGTGACGCGATCTCGCGGTAGCCAATCAGCGGTGAGGATCTCAGCCTGCGGTCACTGACGTTGAACCAGAAAACCAAAACATCAGCCCTTAGTTGTTAGCACTCAGAGCTCACAGCTCCTCATATCTTTTCAGAAACTAGACAAAAGTTAAACAAGTACAAACCACAGAGTCTCTGTGTCATGGTGAATACAGTCGCTGGTTTATTTATGTCTGTAGGCCGTTGTGAGTGTGGACGGAGCATATGAAACGTTAGCTTAGCCCGATCGATCCGATCTCCATTCAGAAAACACGCATTTTAAAAGGTTTTTCGCCTGCCGTCTTGTCTGCAGACTTATCAAAGCATTAATTCATGGTTTTTACTAACCGGTATCAGTATGTTGTTACTTCGGCATCATTTTGAAACGTGTATTACAATTCAATCACGGTCAAATATGTTCATTGTGTTGTAGTTGTAGCTCCCTGGCCAGCGAGTCTTGTTTGAATGATGCGAGTAAACACAGCTGACAGCCGCGGTGAAACTCGAGCGTTTAAAGCGAAGCGAATATTCGCATCGCGTACGGTGTGAACGCACCATAAGAGACTGCTCTGAAAGCAACACTGATGATTTCCACCTCACAAACAGTATTAAAACAAACCAGAAAACAGACAAATTGATTGGGGCTCTGCATTTTTTTTGTATTTAATTTGTTTATTTCTGCATTTTGAGTGCATTTAGAAACAAAGATAACATTAAAACAGGGAGTGTAAAGATATTGTTCAACACCTGAACATCCTGCAAGGGTTGTTCTGATGTATGTCTTGTTTCGTCTTCATACTTTTGATTTCCTTTGTGTACTATTTAATCTTTTTGGTGAATGTTGTTTTGGTATAACATGCTTTGAATGAAAAGTGAAATTCTTTAATCTTCAAATCTCAAACTGTGCGTTATGAAAGGCTGAGAGTCTTTAGAACTTAATAGCTCCATTTATTCATAAATATAGTTTGTAAATAACAGCAGGGTTTTTTTCTTTTATTTCACATTATATCGCACTGCTTTGGCACGGTCATAAAGCTCTAGGGTTCAGCATTAATAATCCAATAGCAATGATTAACTGATGATCTTTACAATGTCTGATACAGATGAATAGAATACAATGTCACTTATTAAAAAATGAAACTGTGAATGGCTCTAAGGTCATTTGAGGACAGCCGTCACTGACATGAACGCATTCCATTTAGTGCTTTTTTTACTTTCTGTTATGTTGGAAATTGTATGTGTTTGTTTATTAAAGTGTATTTTATCAGTCAGACTGATGTCAGCTTTTTATTTCAACTTTAAGGAAACTGCATGAGCACAAGTGAGATACATTTGAAGCTGCATTCTGAATCATCTGGTTTGTTCTCTTTGAAAGCATATATAACAAGAGCTGCTATTGCCAGAATGTTTCTGTCTTTATCTCCCAGAGAGTCAAATAAAGACTTTTCCCGGGCATGTCAACAAAAGCAGCCAATTCCCACAGTGGTATTTGACGACACTTTCAGCTATAGATTCCTCACATTTAGTGATCAAGAGTTGCAACACAGATATTGACACTCATGTCATGTATTTAAGAAGAAAGTTATAAGTTGAGAGCAAACTTTGAACAGTGAACTTTTAGAGAAACAACAGTCTGTGTATCTGTTCTATCTGAAGTTGTCTGTTTTGTTCTCGTCTGTATCGACTGTATGTTCAGGGGCAGAGGAGGTCTAGGGACACACCTGTATAATGCCAATTCATATATAAACAATAATAATTAAAAAAACATGTGAAAATAAAAATAAAAAGCTCAAAGTCTGGCACTATTACAAAACTAAAAGGACACACTCACTGCCACAGGATAGTTTGCACCATAAACCCGCTCATTAACATGATCGAGAAACAGAATCTTACAGAATATGTGCTCTAAAAACTGTAGAAATAAATAATCCTACTGTACGGCACATAACTGTTAAACCCCAATTACAGGATGAAAGGGAGGACTCTTCCTCTTATCTTGAAAACAGAAGGACGTTTCATGCAAACAGCTGTGTGATCAAACTTCCTGGAACCACCAGCAAGTTGCAGCAACCCTTGTTTTGCAGGTTTCATTTACAGAAAAAAACTTCACCTAGAAAGAGTTTCATCTACACTCGCACACAGTCAGAGATCTGATACTTGACAGCAGCAGACTAAGGCAGGTGAGCTCTCTTATTTTCTAATCAGTAGTTTTTATTATGTACTTTGGATTGGTGAAGCTTTTGAATCCACGTTTGCTTTTGAGTGTTCTCTTCTCTTTGTGTTACTATCTCTCCACCGCAGCTCAACAAGGACACGCTGACACAAATGAACTGTAACTTTATAGGAGGTGTATTAAACAAGAAAAACATCTTTCAATGTTCACCTGACTGATCAAATCATGATAATAATAAGTTGATGTGTTTCTAGTTACATATGCGTGCTTTCAGAAAGTAGAAATAAATTGAATGAAACATATTTTTCAGATTTACTGTGTGGCTTCTAATATTTAAAAAGAGGTAATTAAAAACGTTCCTTTACAAATGATAAATTAGCAATATGTCCACCCTGTAGCCACTACTGTTCACTTTCTGAGGATGAATTCTTACAATTAGGGATAAATATGACTAAGGCAAGACAATCTGTCAATAGGATATCACACTTGTTGTAGCTTATAGAACTTTCTCTTATTTCTACTTCAAAGCCTTTGGTTATCTAAATTGCATTTCTTGTCCATACAGGATGATGAAGATATCAGGAAGACTCACTTGGTGCTGTGTAGCTCTGCTCCTCGCCCTGACCTCTGTGTCAGCTGTACAGAGAGAGCTGAATTCAATCAATGATTTGAAGAAAATCAACTTCGGCCAATCTGTGCCCAAGCACAGTCTTCTGCTGCTCCACTGGTTTGCCAACACAGTTAACATTGATGAGAACAATGTCATAAGTCTGACCTTTGATCCAAACAGTAGAGCTTATGGCTCACATCATTATGGCAACTATGAGGGGCTGCTGGACCAACTGACTCGGGGAAATCAATACAGGTACTACACTATTGGCAGTCTCAGTCAAGACCAATCCATGCAACTTCCACCTTATGTTGTCCGTCCTTCGAGGCAGTATGATGGAGAAAACAGGGACAGGATCATAGTTCGTGTCAGGGAGCAAAACACTGGATGGCAAGTTTTTCGGAGGATAGACCAAGTGTATATCACACAGCATATTCCGAATCATGCGGAATATGATCCAGATCATACCTACAGCATCACCACTAACCTCCTGAGAGAGATCAGAGAGTTTTCTGTGGGACCAAACCAACAGCCACTGTCGTATCTCAGAAACCGCTTTGGAAGCAGCGCTGATGATTTCGACATCGAAACTGCATGGGGTCAGCTTGCTTGCCTTGGCCTGCTGCTGTATATTGTGCTCGGGGAAAGGCACCCCTTTACCCCACAATCCAACTACACAACGCAATCCAGACAACAAAGCGCCTACACGCCAGATAACAGACAAACTAGTTGGTGTGCAGCTTTTGTGAAGTGCTGCATGTTTGTTGTTGTTTTAATTGGTCTTTTTATTTTGGCAATTTCTGCAGCAAGGAGATAATTTGAAATGAGAGAAATTGCCATATAATGTGTTTAAGCCTAATGTTTCTCACAAAGTCAGCAGGATTCAAAAGTTGATGGGAAGAAGGAAACACACAATGTCCAGGGGTTCTTCTGTTTTATGCTTTGTTTTACATTTTAATTTGTATTATATAACCTTTTTTGTGAGTGGTGTTAGTTT
Source organism: Trematomus bernacchii (assembly GCF_902827165.1). Classification (NCBI taxonomy): domain Eukaryota; kingdom Metazoa; phylum Chordata; class Actinopteri; order Perciformes; family Nototheniidae; genus Trematomus; species Trematomus bernacchii. The sequence continues at coordinate 21,838,513 of NW_022987720.1, read as the reverse complement.
ATATTTGAGATAAAGGCTTAAAGGCCAAATACTTAAAATCCTCGATCTTTTGAGCTTCAAAGTTACATTTATAAAAAATGACAGGTTCTGAATAACAGTAGGGCTTCTTCTTCTTCTATTTGAAATGTGCACATTGGCTTTTGCTGTTTTTGTAATAATGCACTGCTTTGGTGCAGTCATGAAGCTGCAGGCTTCAGTTTTGCTCCAGCATGTATAATGTAATAGCTATGATTCACTGAGGATTCCTCCTGTGTGTGAGACAGATGAAGAGAATTCAAGCAGCACTGATTGATAAACCAAACAGATCGGTGAATGACTGTACGGTCTGCAAAGGACAGCCGTCACTGACATGGATGCATTTAACTTTTTATACTTCCTGTAATGTCATAAATTGTGTGTGTTTATTAAATTGTAATGTGTCAGTAAGACTGGTGTCAGCTTTTCATTTGAGGTTTTAGGGAACTGAGCACAATTTAGATGTGCAAAATAATAAAGAAACCTTTAACATTATATTCTGGAAGATCAGATTTGTTATCTTTGCTGTACATATTTTATCCTTTGCTTTTTGCATTTCTGAAGACTACTTTTTATATCTTGAAATCAAAATGTTTTGTTCACTTGTATGATCAAACTTCCTGTGACCACCAGCAGCACTTGTTTTGCCAGTTTTATGTACGGGGAAACTGAAACCTAGCAAGAGTTTCCTCTATATACACACACACACACAGATCTGACACTCGACAGCAGCAGACTAACAGAGGTGAGCTCTCCTATTTTCTGATCACTACTTTGTTTTTATTATTTACTTTGGCACTATTTCACATGTTTGGAAGAAGCTTTTGATTCCAGCTTTGTATTTGAGTTTTCTCTCCTCTTCGTGTTACTATCCCTCCACCGCAGCTCAACAAGGAAACGCTGTGTATTAAAACAGTCTACTAGATAGAGTGTAACTTGGTACTCGTTTGATTTGATGAACTCAGGCTGCTGAAGCCTCAAAATAAACTCAGAGAACTTAAACATAAATGTTTTGCTCAATAAGACTGTGGATGCCCTCGTAATGCCTATTGGTCAGTATGAGCAGAAGGGATAACAACAAGAATAAACAGTTTGAATGTTTACTTGACCGATCGAACCATAATAACCATTTGATGCATATCTTGTTACAATGGCATGTATGCTTTGAGAAAGTACAGATTGGATGTTAAATGACGCAGTGAACAATAGGGTTTCAAGGTGACTAAAACTCAGATTAAAACTGCAAATGTACGTTGTTCATGCCGTTATGAGGAGATTATTTACAATGTTTTTATTTACTACTAAATTATTATTTTCAAACAATGTACTATATGTTTTTTTTAAATTGAGGATTACATGATGCAGCTTGTCAAAATGTCTCCCACTTTAGGTTAATTCTTTTTTTCATAAATATTTTTGAATGAATAATGAAAAGTAACCTATACTGTATATAGGGCTCAGAAAATATACAACTGATTCCATGATTTGGCAAGTAAATACAAATGTTTAACATTTCCAATGAAATTATTTCAAATGTTCAGATTTATTATGTGTGCCGTCTACTATAGAAAAGAAAGGATGATATAAAAACAATGTTGTAGTCCAATTAATACGGGCCTATGTAATGTCGACGGGGTTGAAGAGTGGCACTCCTGCAGAGCAAGGAAATCACACTTTTTGCTTTTCACCAAGAAGTCATTTTGTGACTACAATATATTTTAATTCTTAAAACATTGTAATACCCTCAATACATTTTTGTATCATTAAGTAAAAACACATTAAATGAATCTGTTTTTATAAACTTTCTGAACTCTATATTTCTACCTCACAAAAGGGCTTTGGACATCTTAATTGAGAGTCAAGTGGACCCAGGATGATGAAGATATCAGGAAGAGTCACTTGGTGCTGTGTAGCTCTGCTCCTCGCCCTGACCTCTGTGTCAGCTGTACAGAAGACGCTCAAATCAATCAATGGTTTGAAGATAATCAACTTCGGCAAATCTGTGCCCAAGCACAGTCTTCTGCTGCTCCACTGGTTTGCCAACGAGATCGACATCGACAACAACGATATTATACAGCTGACCTTTGACCCAAACAGTGGAGATTATGGCTCACACCATTATGGCAACTATGAGGATCTGCTGGACCCACTGCCTCAAGGAAATCAATACCATTACTACACGATTGGAAATCTCCATCAGGAAACGTCCAATCCACTTCCAGCGTATGTAGCACATCCCAGAACCGATTATGAAGGACAAAACAGGGACAGGATCATAGTTCGAGTCAGGGAGCAAAACCGAGGGCAAGCTTACCAGACGATAGACGAAGTGTATATCACACAGCATTATGACACTTCTGAAAATCAGGGGACACCTTATGATCCAGATCATACATACAGCATCACCACGAACCTCCTGAGAGAGATCAGAGAGTTTGCTGTGGGACAAAACCAACTGTCGCATCTCAGAAACCGCTTTGGAAGCAGCGCTGATGATGAACAAATCAGAAACACATGGGGTCACCTTGCTTGCCTTGGACTGCTGCTGTATATTGTGATCCAGGAAAAGCAGTCCTCTAAGCAACAAAACAACAGCCCTGAAAACAGAAGAAATCCTAGAAATGAGAGACAGCACAATGTTCCTAGAAATGTCCAAAACCAGGGTCATGTTGTAGTGAATATGGGCGATTATGAGGACCGTGTAGCCAGCAGGCGACCGGTAAACACAGAATCAGACTGTTGCAACACCTATAAATCCTGTATAATCTGTTGTTTAATTGTATTGGGTATAATTATTTATTTTGTTGTTATAAAAAAATGATACAAAAATGTATCTTGAGGGCTCCTGGGAAGAAAACCAAAACCCACTTTTGTATTTAATGGTGCGTTCACACCCGATGCGATTTTTGGGGGCGGCACGATTACATGTAAAGTCAATGCAGCGATGCGGACAGACGCGAATTCGCCCCGACGGCGCAAATGACGCGGTTGACGCAAATGCCGCGGCGTAATTGAGGCGATTGAAGGGGGCCGCGAAAACCGCTCGAGTTACATTTTTTCAACTCGAGCGTCAAATTTGCGTGACGCGATCTCGCGGTAGCCAATCAGCGGTGAGGATCTCAGCCTGCGGTCACTGACGTTGAACCAGAAAACCAAAACATCAGCCCTTAGTTGTTAGCACTCAGAGCTCACAGCTCCTCATATCTTTTCAGAAACTAGACAAAAGTTAAACAAGTACAAACCACAGAGTCTCTGTGTCATGGTGAATACAGTCGCTGGTTTATTTATGTCTGTAGGCCGTTGTTGTGAGTGTGGACGGAGCATATGAAACGTTAGCTTAGCCCGATCGATCCGATCTCCATTCAGAAAACACGCATTTTAAAAGGTTTTTCCCCTGCCGTCTTGTCTGCAGACTTATCAAAGCATTAATTCATGGTTTTTACTAACCGGTATCAGTATGTTGTTACTTCGGCATCATTTTGAAACGTGTATTACAATTCAATCACGGTCAAATATGTTCATTGTGTTGTAGTTGTAGCCCCCTGGCCAGCGAGTCTTGTTTGAATGATGCGAGTAAACACAGCTGACAGCCGCGGTAAAACTCGAGCGTTTAAAGCGAAGCGAATATTCGCATCGCGTACGGTGTGAACGCACCATAAGAGACTGCTCTGAAAAACACTGATGATTTCCACCTCACAAACACTGTTTTTTTTTTTAAAAAGAACTACAAACCAGAAAACAGACCAATTGATTGGGGCTCTGCATTTTTTTTGTATTTAATTTGTTTATTTCTGCATTTTGAGTGCATTTAGAAACAAAGATAACATTAAAACAGGGAGTGTAAAGATATTGTTTAACACCTGAACATCCTGCAAGGGTTGTTCTGATGTATGTCTTGTTTCGTCTCCATACTTTTGATTTCCTTTGTGTACTATTTAATCTTTTTGGTGAATGTTGTTTTGGTATAACATGCTTTGAATGAAAAGTGAAATTCTTTAATCTTCAAATCTCAAACTGTGCGTTATGAAAGGCTGAGCGTCTTTAGAACTTAATATCTCAATGTATTCATAAATACAGTTTGTAAATAACAGCAGGGTTTTTCTTTATAATTTGAACTGAACACATTGGCTTTTATTGCATATTATAACGCACTGCTTTGGCACGGTCATAAAGCTCTAGGGTTCAGCATTAATAATCCAATAGCAATGATTAACTGATGATTTTTACAATGTCTGATACAGATGAATAGAATACAATGTCACTTATTAAAAAATGAAACTGTGAATGGCTCTAAGGTCATTTGAGGACAGCCGTCACTGACATGAACGCATTCCATTTAGTGCTTTTTTACTTTCTGTTATGTTGGAAATTGTGTGTGTTTGTTAATTAAAGTGTATTTTATCAGTCAGACTGATGTCAGCTTTTTATTTCAACTTTAAGGAAACTGCATGAGCACAAGTGAGATACATTTGAAGCTGCATTCTGAATCATCTGGTTTGTTCTCTTTGAAAGCATATATAACAAAAGCTGCTATTGCCACTATGTTTCTGTCTTTATCTCCCAGAGAGTCAAATAAAGACTTTTCCCGGGCATGTCAACAAAAGCAGCCAATTCCCACAGTGGTATTTGAGGACACTTTCAGCTATACATTCCTCACATTTAGTGATCAAGAGTTGCAACACAGATATTGACACTCATGTATTTAAGAAGAAAGTTATAAGTTGAGAGCAAACTTTGAACAGTGACCTTTTATAGAAACAACAGTCTGTGTATCTGAAGTTGTCTGTTTTGTTCTCGTCTGTATGTTCAGGGGCAGAGGAGGTCTAGGGACACACCTCCTGTATAATGTCAATCCATATATAAACAATAATTAAAAAAACATGTGAAAATAAAAATTAAAAGCTCAAAGTCTGGCACTATTACAAATCTAAAAGGACACACTCACTGCCACAGGATAGTTTGCACCATAAACCCGCTCATTAACATGATCGAGAAACAGAATCTTACAGTGTCTGTCCTCTAAAAACTGTAGAAATAAATAATCTTACTGTACGGCACATAACTGTTAAACCCCAATTACAGGATGAAAGGGAGGACTCTTCCTCTTATCTTGAAAACAGAAGGACGTTTCATCCAAATGGCTGTGTGATCAAAGTCTACTTCCTGGAACCACCAGCAAGTTGCAGCAACATTTGTTTTGCAGGTTTCATTTACAGAAAAAAACTTCACCTAGAAAGAGTTTCATCTACACTCGGAGATCTGATACTTGACAGCAAACTAACGCAGGTGAGCTCTCTTATTTTCTAATCAGTAGTTTTTATGTACTTTAACTTTGGATTGGTGAAGCCTTTGAATCCACGTTTGTTTTTGAGTTTTCTCTCCTCTTCGTGTTACTATCCCTCCACCGCAGCTCAACAAGGAAACGCTGTGTATTAAAACAGTCTACTAGATAGAGTGTAACTTGGTACTCGTTTGATTTGATGAACTCAGGCTGCTGAAGCCCGAAAATAAACTCATCCAACCTAAAAATACATTTTTGCTCAATATGAAGACATCACTTTTATTTTTCTGCAATTTTCTAAATGACACAGGATGTTTCTACACAGTGTCATTCTTAAGAAATACCTATTAAAACTCTCACTTTTGTTTAGGGGTCTTTTAGGGTTGTAATGTATGATATCGTATAAAAAAAATCACATACTTGAAAATGGCTCCATAATGATGGTAATTGGGGGTTGACATTGGCTGCCGGACCATTTTAGGACAGAAAGATCCAAAGTATAATAATCAAATTCATGTTATTTTTTGTTTTAAAACATTTGTTGACAAAACTCGTACAATAATGCCGGTGGGACCTAATTTAGGTTTTATTTGATAAAAACATTTTCTGCATTTCATCAAAAAAGATCCAGACAATCTTCTGATAATTTCTGACTAGAATGTCTTACCATTTTTAAATGTTGTATTACCCTGAATAGCTATTTGTATCATTTGATAAACAGACACTATTAGTTTCTATAAATCTGATTTGTATAAACATTTCCTTGTTTTTACTCCATAAAGGCCTTTGGACATCTAAATTGCATGTCACTTTGATACAGGATGATGAAGATATCAGGAAGAGTCACTTGGTGCTGTGTAGCTCTGCTCCTCGCCCTGACCTCTGTGTCAGCTGTACAGAGAGAGCTGAATTCAATCAGTGATTTGAAGAAAATCAACTTTGGCCAATCTGTGCCCAAGCACAGTCTTCTGCTGCTCCACTGGTTTGCCAACACAGTTAACATTGATGATAACAATGTCATAAGTCTGACCTTTGACCCAAACGATGGGGATTATGGTTCACATTATTATGGCAACTTTGAGGAGCTGCTGGACCCACTGCCTCGGGGATACCATTACTACACTATTGGAAATCTCCATCAGGAAACGTCCAATCCACTTCCACGTTATGTAGCGCATCCCCAAAGGGAGTATGACGGAGAAAACAGGGACAGGATCATAGTTCGTGTCAGGGAGCAAAACACAGGATATCAAACTTTCCGGAGGATAGACCAAGTGTATATCACACAGCATAATCCACAGCGTTTTCAACATCAGGGGGAATATGATCCAGCTCATACCTACAGGATCACCGTTAACCTCTTGAGGCACATCAGAGAGTTTTCTGTGGGACAAAACCAACAGTCACTGTCGTATTTCAGAAACCGCTTTGGAAGCGGCGCTGATGATGCACAAATCAGAAACACATGGGGTGACCTTGCTTGCCTTGGCCTGCTAGGTACTGTGCTTGAGGAAAGGCACCCCTTTACCCCACAATCCAACCACACAACGCAATTCAGACAACAAAGCGCCTACACACCAGATAACAGACAAACTGATTGGTGTGCAGCTTTTGTGAAGTGCTTCATGATCGTTGTTGTTCTTTTAATTTGTCTTTTTATTTTTATATGTCTGCATACACTTGAAATGAGAGAGGGTAAATAAATTGCCATATAATGTGTTGAAGCCTAATGCTTCTCACAAAGTCAGCAGGATTCAAAAGTTGATTGGGAAGAAGGAAACATACACAATGTCCAGGGGTTCTTCTGTTTTATGCTTTGTTTTTTACTTCTGTGTTTAATTGTAATTTGTACTATATAACTTTTTTTGTGAATGGTGTTGACTTAACATACATCCGAGTTCTCGGGAAACAAAACATAAATAAAATAAATCAGGAATTCCCAATACACAAATTTGCAAATTTGACCTCTTAGAAACAAAGACAAAGAATAAATAAGGAGAAAATGTATACGATTACAGTGTTAACAGTTATGGATCATAATCCAAGCAGGTTAACCTCTCAAAAGTCCAGTGCCAGTGGTCCTGGTATCATATGAAACTAGACAAAAACCTGAGGAATGAATTGGTAAAACAATGTTTCAAAGTTTGGCTTAATGTTGTGTATGCGTCTGAACATCCCCAGTTCACCGCGCCTACGCCTTAAAAAAACGGTAAATTGTAATGATACAAATTGGATGTAGTCCAAGAGACTCTGCTTTTATTGCAAATGATAATGCACTGCTCTGGCGTGTTTATAAAGCTCAAAGCTGCTTTCATTCAACGAGGTCATGTTCCAGCATGTATGATCTAATAGCAATGATTCACTGGTGATTAATCCTGTGTTTGATAGACATGAAGAGCATTTAGATTGTTCTGATTGTGTTTCATTTATGTATAATGTATGAGGAAGTAATAATTTAACATCTTCTGTACGTTTCAAAATGGTGTTGTTTTATTAAACTAAAATGTATCAGTAAGACCAATGTCAGTGTTTTTATTTTAGAATTTAAGGAAACTGGATGAGCACAAGTTAGATTTTCAAAATCGTAAAATAGGGGAGTGTCTGTTTTTTTTTTTTTTATACACAGCCGAGTCTCGTGCAAAACACAAACCCACACACAGCTTAAGGATTTATCAGAAAGACATTTAGCATCCCTTGTGACATGCACAAGTGCTTGTTTCTAGCCAAGTCCAAGGCAAGCCTATCAAAAGACCTTTATGTTGGTGTGGAAGAGATGAATACTGTGTTAATGCGCTGAAACTAGGATAGCACTCAGCAGGCCAGCACAAGACCCAACAGATCAGAAGATAATGAGTCATCTCGAAAAACTGTTGCAGACTCAGCTTAAAATAAATAATAATCAAAGGTTCCTTTCAAGAGTCATGGAGTCCGGAGCCAATTGTTAATCACAAACAGGCACTGCTGTTTGATTGGAAGAAAAGGCTCTAAATGCTGACATATAATCATCTATTCTTATCATTTCCCCTACATGTGTTCAATAACCAGATCAGTGTGAGGAACAATGGTAGTGTGCAGAAAACATATTTTTCCTGCCAGAAAAAAAGTCATTGTGCATTTGTAAACATCAAATTTAAACTTCACATTTAAGATGTTTACTTTTCAGTTTACTCTAGGAGCATTCTTGGAAATGTACTGAACTGAAACACATCTGGTTTTCAGTAATGCTTACAGTTCAAATGATGAACACAGGTATCTCAGTTAATATGTGTACAAGTTACAAACATGAGAGTTAGCGATGCAACTAACCGTTATTTTAAAATCACGGGAAATGTAAAAACACAATAAATAACTTGATTATCCTTTGTTAACATTTTCAAACTTCTTTTATCTGACCAACAGTTCAGAACTTAAAAGAAACTTTAAAAAATGATATACAATACAATCAAAATCGAGAAAAGCTGAAGTATTAATGTGCATAGTGCTTGTTTTTTTTCTGTGGATAAATATGTTGTTATCGTTTCTTTGTATGTACGGGCCATCGTGTGCCGTGTAAAACTAAATACGCTTAAGCTGATAACATTGAAGTTCATTTGGCCAAGATGTGTATATCCTTAAAACAAGGTGCTTAATATTATTTTTTAGAGCAGTTACAGAGGATTTTTTATCTTACTTCTTGAGATCAAACCGGTTTCAGTGTCAGTAATTAGAGGAAGTGGGTGGATGTTGGCATGGCAATGGATTATGTTGACATTCTGATCTTGAAAGTGCCGTGTTGTGCCAGTCAAAAGAAATCTCCCTTTCGTAATCAAGGCAAGAATCTAGGCTCGGCCATAATGAGCTTATTAAACAAAGTAAGTAAATATTAGGGGCGATATGAAAATGGATTTAACTGCGTTTAAATATTTGCTCTGTTTAACAAATAGAATAGTCCCAAGATAACAGGTAATCAGATAAAGAGAGTTATAATTGAAAGTAAATGATTCAGCCATCTAAAGAGTGGTTGTTTATGTCTGTTGAAAGGTCTACATGGAGCTGTATGTGTAGTGTTGGCTACAGGCAGCCGTGACAAGATCAAATATGAAACAAAACCTTCAGAAAGTTATACGGGTTTTTAGATTCCAAAAAAAAACTGAAGAACTTTGGATACATTATTTTCTCTATGGTCTTGATGTTTAGGATGTAAACAATAGATTTAGCAACATGCTACATGCTATGTTATGTGTCACAACAGTCAAAGTAATAAAAAAAAAGGGACGGGATGGGACAGGAAGCTAAGTTGAGAAATGTGCAGAATGAATGATTTGTGTCAGTCTGTACACATGGGATCACATTCTGTTGAAGCACACCAAGAATGAATACAGCTGCTCGCCATTATAGCCACCAAAAAAAACAAAAATCAGTGAGACAGAGCTGTCATTACAGCACCTTGTACTTTACAACAGCTGCCACAAAAAACAACCCTGGGTGAGACTTTTTTTTAACCTTGTGTAGGGAAGAATGTACGTATGTATACTTTCAGTTTATACTAGGGCTGCTCAATTAATCGTATTTTAATCGCAATTACGATTTTGGCTTGCAACGATTACGAAAACAACGTAATCGAAATAAAACGATTATTTTTTTATTATTATAAAAAAAATTGTAATTATTTTTATTCATTTTTTATAGTTTTTTTTAGTTGAATTATACTTCAAGTTCAGGGTAATCAACTAATAAAAACATACTGTTCAATTTTTATTTTCAATAAATGGATGTTTTCAAAGTAAATGGATAATCGTTTTTAATAATCGTGATATCAATTATTGACCCAAATAATCGAGATTATGATTTTTGCCATAATCGAGATTATGATTTTTGCCATAATCGAGCAGCCCTAGGTTATACACTGAATAATTGTATTGCACATGATCACACACACACAAATAGCACAGAGCACCAGGAGGCAGGTAGATCCCAATTACTTTTGATAATGAGCCCTCAGTGCAATGGGCCAAATGGGACAGAACAAAAGCACACTGCTAGGATCCCACCGGATACAGAGCTGATACAAGCAGGGAAAGTAAACAACAGATGCTTCACCTGAAAACATTCAGTTTTCCTCTTTTAAATATACAAAGCAATTGAAAAAAAAGTGTTTGGCCTGAATCTGTGTCGTGTGTACTTGTTGAGGAAATGGAAAGTCAATTGTAGTTTTGGGCAAGTCGTCAGAGCTGTGTGGTCTGTCGGTTAGGTTTTACTCCCAAAGGCTGGAGGTTAAAGAGGGCTTCTCTCATTTTGTTTTTCTCCCTGCAGACTCAAAACTCAAACTCTCTTTAATGCACGCTGTATGTCTTTCTCTCCAATGTTCTTCCTCTTTCTTTCTGCCCGCTGAACCTCCTTCTCAGTCTTTCCCTCCCTCTTATCTGCTCTGCGTTTCTTCCAAAGCTTCTTTCTAGCAGCCCTCCCCCCCCCCCCCCCCCCTTCCCTGCATGTGCACAGCTGAGTTGGAAGGTGGGAATCTGAGCCAGATTTGGCAGAAGTTGAGACTTAATCTTATCAGTTTTCCTCGCTTATTTTCCTCTCTACTGACACAAGGCCACACATCAGATATTTAGTATGCATATTTGCTGAATGGCTCACCAATATGATGGTAATTGAGAAAAATATAGGAGAGAAATATCCTCAGTAAAAGGCAGAAATGAAAGTAAATCCCTAGCTGTCTGCGAAGGAAGCACAGTGGATAGAGAGCAACACAGAGTCGAAAATTGGAGGCTTTCTATTTTTATGTTGAAAGTTTTATGACCTCCAGATTTGGAATGTATCACCTCCCAGACGCCTACGCCTGGATACTACACAAGTGAGAGCAACCCATGAGCACAGCTGTCTTCAGATAACAGCACTATACACACACAAACAGTAATGCACCGTACAAAGACGAGCCCTTCTAATAGGAAAAGTTGGGGAATGAAACGGCATAAAACCACTGCATACACATCAGCACAAGTAAACACACACATTTTTCCACCATAACAGAACCAAATCTACTTGTAATTGAACACATTGAAAAGATTAAGCATGCTGATGACACTGACACATAACCTATGCTCCGTAATTCCCAGCTTTGCACATTGAGTTCTACTAAACCAAAAAGGAAAACAAGACTAGCTTAGAGGCCTGCTAAGAGCCCTAGAGGCTGCAATTCATTACACCCCACAGTAACAAAGAAGCAGATGAAATAAACATACTGGCAATTTTGGTCAAAAGGACCTTGCCAATAATTCAGATAAAAATGCTGTGTTTGTCCAGAGGGTGGCACTAAAAGAACAGAGATGGAATAACTTTAATATATATATCAAGTTTCATCCACTGAGGACGAGGAATATCCAACATAATTCATGGAAATTCAGCTATAAATGTGATCACCTTGTTGTTGCTCCAGAGCGAAGAATAGTGGTGTTATTAAAAAAGGAGGGGTATGGGGGGACAATAATGACTAAGAATAGGTTTCTCTGGAATAGGAAAATCAATACTAAGTCAGAGGTCATCTAAGGTAATGCCTTGACTCTAGACAAACATGCAGGATTGACCCACTCTGCCCAGCAAATAGTTTATAATCAAACCACACACACATGCTATGAACTGCAAGCATCTACATGAGGTTATCTGAATTGACTGGGATTTTATATATAGTGGTTAATTCAAGTTCAAGTAAGCAGGGTTATTCAGCTGCCTGACTGTAGAAGCTTTTAAGTGCTGAACTGGGAGCTGCCCTGGGTTTCTCATCATCACCCGCTCTGACCTACATTCGCAGGTAGTCTAGACTGACATGCTCACAAAGACACATGCTTGTGCTTTTTATGGTTGGTATCTTGATTAAATATAAAGTTGGGTAAAAAGGTTGAAATGCCTGTCATACTTAATTACAGTGTGGAGTGTTGATGTAGCTAAATTATGGTTTTAGAAAGGGAAAAGTGTGTGCTTGCAAACATATACATGCATCCTTAAGTGACTCATCGAGACGGTGTGAGTGAAAATCAAAAGTAAGGACAGTAGATGTAGGTTTGGTTAAACTGTCTGAAATGCCGTCTAGAGCAGAACAGCTCCCTTCAACTCCATTTTAAACAGTTTTATACACGACAGTTTATTTAGAAAATATGCTGAACCGAGCAGCTACTCACTTTCTGTTGGTCGGGCCGTTGGAGGCTCTGGGACTGGAGACTGTACCCTCTCCACCCTCTCCACCCTCTCCACCTTCTCCACCTTCTCCACCTTCACCTTCTCCACCCTCTCCACCCTCTCCACCTGGGGCTCTGCCAGTGAGGGCAGGGGGGCACTAGGAGCAGGAGGCGGGTGGTTGTTGTTGTTGTTCTCCACTGCACTGCTGGGCACCAAACCGTCTGACTGTCTGAAGACCGGCATCTCTGGCTTCCTGGAGGCTGCCTCCATTGGGCTGGTGACTGGGGACTGGAGCTCCACTCTTCTCTGAGGGGGCTCGGGGATCCTCGAGATTGGGGCTGAGGACATCTGGGAGTCCGTTCTCTTCGGAGGGGCGGGGGGCTCGTGCTGCCGTGTCATGCTGATCTCAGCCCGCCTGTTTGTGGAGGTGGAGTTGGAGGAGCTGTCCAGGAGTATACTCCGATTGCTGAGACTGACCTCAGGCCGCTTGAGGCCAAAGCGGGCGATGCCGGCACTGGGCGAGTTGTCAATCTGCTTAGAGGAGACCTCAATGGACATTTCTGGGCGGCGGGATGAGGCTGTGTCAGGGTTACGACCCCCTGATAGCTCCATGCGCCTCATGCCGGTCTTTGGAGAACGTGGATTGGTAGTCTCAGAGGGGGAGGATCGGGGGGAGGAGTATTCAGTGCTACGGAAGCTCTGGTCGTAGCTCCGCTGGCTGGATGTGGAGGAGGCGGACGAGCGGAGAGGATTGGTGTTCCGACGAGTCAGGGGCGAAGGGTTTGTGGAGGACTCTGTCTCCTCCACCTCAAACGACCGCTTCAGTGCTGGAAAACAGAGCATTTGGGATTAGACGACATGAGAATATTTTAGCCCGTAAACATGCTGCCTTAAATTGCAGCACTAGCATCTGTATGATATCTTACTGTATTTATTATTAAGGCATCTTATGATTAGCATTCAAAACAAATCATGAGGCCCTGAGGCAGACACACTTCAAATGACCTTTATTGAAACAAAGCAGCTACTGATTTTTTATTCAGTGTTGGCAGTGTAGAGATTATGAACCCATTTTGGAACAGAAAGAAAGTCCTTGATACGCCATAAAATCCTTTATTCTGTCGGGTCTGACCATCCTGAATAACAGCTTGTTAAATAAATTCTCTCCTCCAACACACATACACACCATGACTGAAACCTAATGGTTCATTTCCATTATATGTACATTTAATGGAGAATAAAGTATTCTGAATCTGGATAAAAACACTATGGCAGCAACTCCAAACCGCACCAGGACCTTGTTGCCTTCATCAAAAGGTTGTGGAAAAAACATAAGCGAAAGAAGGTCGGTTGCATTTGGTCGATTTAGCAAAGTAAAAGATGTTTGTGTTGTGAAAAAAGCAATGTAGCTGAAGATGAGAAGCAGTCAGCGTCAACACTGATATTTATACCACGATACGAAAAGATGCAATGTTAGCAGAGGAAGAAGAAGTAGCCTACTCAGATTATGTACTTAAGTAACAGTAGAACTACCAACATGTAGGAACACTCTGTTACAAGTAAAAATCCTTAATATTGAAAATCTACAAAAGTAATGGCATCAGAATATACTTAAAGTACCAAAAGTAAAAGTACTAATTTTGCAGGTTGGGCCACTAAAGTCTTATTTAAGTGTTGATGAAATGTAATATCATTAATCGAAATCCGCAAGTAACTAAAGGCATAGAATAAATGCAGTAGAGTAAATGTGCACGATTTAGCAGTGGGGTAGAAGTACAAAGTAGCACACAATTGAAATACTCAAGTAAAGTACCACAAAAATACCACAAAATTGTATCGAAGTACAGTACTTGAGTAAATGTACTTAGTTACTTTACACCACTGCACGTTAGCACGAACACATGACATGCTAGCGTCATAAAATATAATTTGACTTTTTTTAAAACTGACACTCCGGACACCTGCTAACAACACACACACTTTTACCGCATGTATCTGACATTATGTATGGTGGCAAGTCTGGGAAACGTGCAGTTGGCGGCAGTTTACTGTAGCAAAGCAATCCCCGTAAATAAAAACAATTCAGGATGCTAGTCTTACCGTTTTTAACACGCTTCGCATAGCTCGATATCATGGTGTATGGCATTTCTAATTCACTCGCGAGATGAATATTCCTCTAAAGTCACCAAGTAGATTCTAACAATATCGTCAGGTACAAAACACATGCACCATTAAATGAAAAGAGGGTGTTTCTTACATCTTCCCTTAAGTATGTGACGGCCGTTACCCGGCTTTTTCGCACACCTGTCATGATGAGAATCACCATAATGACCACGCCTCTAATTGATAGCGTGACCGTTTAGGCATTTTCTAATGTTGCTCTATCAACATTTGTATAAATAAATGATATAACATGCTGCTACTGTTTGCTTAGCGAATAAAAGTCAATATGTGAACTACAACCAGCCTGGTTTCACCTACTGTGTGTGGTGGGACATTACGGGACATAATTCACCGTGGTATTTAGTGTGTTGCACCACGGACCTGTTAGTGAGTGTACCTTGTTGTTGCTATCATTCTAGCTTGACAGTAGCATGTAGCAAGTTATTCTTTCCTCTGTAAACCTAATGGAAAATAAAGTGTGGAGTTCCATACTTAATGCGCCGCCGCCGACTCATTCATCAGCTCTACAGTAGCCTACTCAGTTTTTGTGGCTTGTATTTTTATTTTACCCTCTCATCTTCATATTTTTATTGTGGGGTCAGTACATTTATGTCCCACTTGATATGTCACTGCTTTGAAACGGAGAACACATGAAAAGTGAAAGATAATAATATTGTTTCAGATCAATATGATTGGCTAAATACATAACATGGATTTATTTTTGTATTAAGTGTCTGAAAAATCACCAAATACTTATCAAAGAAGTTCCCACTGTAACCAGCCCTCTCCCTCCCTGTCAGCTTATTATGTCAATGTTACATCACCAGCATTTTGTTTTTACTTGTTAAAGTTGTTTGGTAAAATTATTTTTCTCTAGCCAAGGGAGGCTCCATGTCAGTTGTGAGGCGGACACCACCAGGCTCTTCTTGGCTCAGAGTAGAGTATGGAATAGTGAAACATGGCCTCTGTCCCAGATAAACATACAATCCTGTGCATGCTTCTGGCCTACAGCGAGTCTGACTGGCCAAGCACCAGTATGAGGGAAGACCCTCTTCCTTGAACTCAATGTTTTCCATCCTTCATGTGTTTCAGCAGGCTTTTGTGTCTGATATCACAGGGTCTGCAGAGAAGCAGGAAGCTCATGGTGGTTCACACGTTCCACGGGATGCAAATGTGAAACACTGGGTTAACTGTGTGTCAGAGAGTTAGATTAAACTTTCCAATTTTCCATTGTGAATCTTTGATTGTAAAATGTACTCATCTTCAGCAGAAAGGACAGCAGTTAATGACAAGTTCATGTTACAGTCAGCAATGTTAATCAGCAATGACAACCAACCTTTAATAAGCTCACTGTGTATCACTCACAATAATTCATGTTAACCCAGCCACAGTAATACTCTTTCCCACTCTTGAATACACATGCTTATAATTCAATCAGATGTATTGCAAATGTGCCATGTGTTTGTTAGACACACGAAAAATGTGTGTTGTTGATTTGCCAGTAAGTCAGAAAACAGAATACCATAAATATAAATTCCTGTGTGTTAACTGAACGTGGCAATTTTGGCACTTCTTTATTACACGACTGAATATACAAGGAAACAAATAGAAAGAAAGGTCATTGTGACTTTGATATAAAAGTCTGATTGTATGTGGTTATAGTATGCATCTCCATCTCCACCATATGTCTCTCTCAATAAACTCTGTTAGCTGCTAACATGAAAACATTTGATTAAAGAAAACTTGCCTCGAGCCGTGTACTCTGTTCTTCTTTAAGTAGACAAAATAAGGGCAGAAATCACCTTAATGGAAAGAACTTGAGCAGTGAAAGTCTATGTGCAAAGGCATATTCAAAGTGCCACAGACCACTTCAAACTGTGTTTAATGTGATCTTGATATAATGACCTCTTTGCCTGGGATTGTGCTAACTGTGTGGTGGTGTGTGCCTGCGCTGTGGTGACAGAAAATCCTGACACAGTGAAGTCCCCACAGACACACTGGAGACAGAGGCCTTATCAGTTATGTTTCCCTCTCTCTTTCTGTATGTGTGAGTGTTTAAACACAGCTGTAGAGTAAAGCAAACACAGCCGTGTCAGCTCTGGTCGGAGCCAAACTCTCTGCCTCTGTTAACGTCATAGCGCACTGCATCCTGGGATTTGTATCATAGGGAGGTCACACTTTAATATCTCTGTTTCTATGTGTATTCATGTGATCTAGGGGTGTACTAATTAACTAGTATTGGTAAGGCAAGTTTATTTATATAGCACCTTTCAACACAAGGCAATTCAAAGTGCTTTACAAAAATGAAAAACATGATGAGGTGATTTTATAAAAAAGAACAACAATTCTTAAACATTTCCATTTTGCCCACAATAAACAGTTATTTAAGAGTCAAATATTACATTATTTTAAAAGAAGATTCACGTTACTGCCATATTATCTTTATTATGATCATTTTTAAGCCACAATGTCGGTCTTTTAGCCGTGTGTGTGTGTGTGTGTGTGTGTGTGTGTGTGTGTGTGTGTGTGCGCGCTTCTCTGAGGTGATAACAGTGATCACAGCCCTTTTAACCAAGCCAAAAATATACTTATTAGCACCAATGTGAACCAAAATTCAACACAAGTCCTTTCTTTTTAATTGGCTCTGTCTTCTCAGCTCTCGTTAACTCTTTTTGCCTCTCATCTAACATGGAGTTGAATCCCCATTCCTCTTGGACATCCTCTCATGTAAAATTGCTAGCAGACTGAACTGCCAAATAAGGAAGACATTGCAGCCAAGCATGATTTTTTTCAACTAACACACAATGAAACATGATTGAACTTCCAGAAAATCACATGATGATGCTACTCCGTTCTCCAGTGTAGCATTACTGCATGAGTACCACATGGACATTCTCCACGCCTCTCTGAGCATGACAGTAGATGAGCTGATGGGTCAACAAGATGTAGCACTGAAAACTACAGCTACAGTATAAGCATTACCTCAACTAAACTTACGCTACTACTACTGCCAGAAGCTACCCTCATACAACGAATTCTTAATATACTGGCATATTACTCCTAAGATTCTCACAAAATCAAACCTGTTTTGATACTATTCATCCTATATATTTAGGAATAGCCTTTCCATGTATTTGTTATTTTGTAATTACTTTTCTTTATGGTAGAGTTTTTATTGTTACTAGCAGATTTAGCTATTAAGTTTATTTCATATCAGGCCTCACAGTTTACTGTTCACCTGCCCACAACTGTATGACAGCTCTGTTAAATTACTGCTTATGCAAATGCAACATTTCCTCCTGCTGCTGTTCCACATAGAAAGCATTTTACAGACAAAACCCGAGATAGCTTTCATTGTGAAGTGTTTGGCTGCACAGTTAAGAGAAACACCAGTTGCAATTCTGTAAAAGAAAGCTTTTGTAAGTGTTTTTGTAGTACTGGACCACATTTGCTGTGACTATGATAGCCAGTGCCACGCGTGTCAACAAATCAGAAATAAACTTGGCATTATAGCCATTTTGACATGTGAAACACTCCGCTAACGCTATCACGCCCTCTGAAAAAAGGTTCTGCAATTTAAACCAGTAGCAAGCTCTGCATGTCAAAATGTGCTTTGGATCACTAGAACAAGAGCATTTGGCCTTAAGAATATTCTTAAAGCCCAACTCTATTTCCTTGAAATGTATATTACAGCTGTCAAACAGACTTTCAATTTCCTGCAGAGAAAAAAAGACCTTTATACAAAAGAAAAATCCTATTTGGTTTCAGCTGTATAGCATGGAGTCTGATGATAACTTTGGGGCCTTGCCTTTTGGTTGGCATTGAGGAAGGTTTCACTCCACGTGTCCAACAGGGAGAAAAACAGCAGCCTAACAAAGACCCGCTGTGTTCGCTGCACCTCAGTTTGACCCTTGGGGCTTCCCAGAAGCTCCGATGCTGTTGGCGTCATTACCAGGATGCGTCAGTGGTGCGTATAGAGCGTCCTGATAATGCAGATAAGGACGGAGACTCCTGGAGACGGCTATCATCAGCTTCTGTCAGGAGACACTTCCTCTCATAACACACAAGCTCTATCTGTGAGCCTGCATCGTGGCGTTTTGTCATAAGACTGACCTCAAAGTGTAATGGTTAAGATCAATGCTTGTGTCCTTTGGCAGAAAATAAATATTTATACCAAAGCTCTTTAATAGCAGTTTCAGTGTACTACCAACCAACTTAACAGAAATCCTGAAAGAAATCCAAAACCACCGCTAAGTGGCAGTTAGCTCATAATCACAGTTTTCAATGTGAAAGGCGTTTGAGTCTTCCCTCGTCTCTTGTTATGTGTATGATTAAAGAGCAATTAGTGTTAGTTTTAAAATGATCCAATGTAAAATGTTTCATATGACCTTTTAAGAAATAAGAATGATTAAAAATCACTAATTTCCCAAAATGAATATGGGTTTAAAATACACTTGCAGCTCTGAACTTGGATTCATCTTAAATACATTCTAATCAACATATCCTTCACATTTTACATCATAGGTGCTTACATTTTTTTCACTTTGCCCTACTCTTGACTGTCAAAGCTTATGTTTTTGTGATGGATTGGGGAGTGCCAGGCCACATGCAGCTCAGTAAAAAGAGGCCCGTCTGTGCTCAGATCCACTCCTCCACTGCCTGCCACAGCATTTTCACCAACCACAGAAATCTATCCCTGTGGAATTTCCTCTCCCTGGACCAGTGAATGCCCTTACCATGCTGCTCAGAGATCGACAGGAAGCAGTGACCAGGGATGTTAAACTACCAATTGTGACTCTAATACGTCTTCTTTTTTTCCTGATGGAAACAAAAGAAGCTGTTTACAAGACAGACCTCTCAGAGTGAGCTGTAAAAACACTGTATCAATGTGTGTGTGTTCACTCTGCTGAGCGGAAAAGCCCACTGACTGCGGTCAACGATCTGAATGGTCTGTGAGGTTGAAGTCACAGCTGAGGTCATCAGCCTCATGGGCGAGAAAAATCCTGTCCTCTGTCTTTGAGCCTCTCACTGGCGTCATCAGCTAAGGGTGTGACAGAGTGAATCAGTTGGACATTCTCTATTGCATAACAAAACATCATCCTTTCATTCACAAATTGACTGCAGGCTATAGGTTACAGTAGCAATGACCTGTGCAAATTAGTGTATGAATAAAGTGATCCATGTTTCCTGTGATGCTTTTCAAGAGCTCTAAAACTCAAATGATGTGAAAATATGTTATGCACACCTTTCACAATGTTAAAAGTACTCTTCAAAATGTAATCAGTTGACAACATTAAGGTTTGTCAGCAAATATACTTATATAATGTAAAAGATTACCGAGCATCACTAAGAAAGCTCCAAAGATGCAGTCACACTAAATAAATCAAAACACATACCTAATTAGTTATGGCCTTTTTTTTGGCTAAATATTCCTTTATCAAAAATATTATTTATTATCTAAACCTAAATGCTACAATCTAGTGTCACTGTTCAGTAAAATGAAATGTACGCTATAGCAATATCAGTCAAAAGTGTGCTAACAATAGCCACCTTAAGCTAGTACTCATACCAGACCAAGTAAGGCTGTAGCAGCAAGACACCCTGTGTGTAATGCCTTTAGACTGAGAGGGTGTTTTATTGCTCCTCTATTCAACTTTATATTGTAAGAGTTAGACTGTTTTTGTTTCTCCTTTCAATAGTGACGCACTGTAGCTCAAATTATAAATATACATACAGTCAATTAAATGGATAATTTTCTTGACTGCAGAATATCCTTGGTTTATTGATTGTTTCAATCGTTTTATTTCATTATATTTTAAAATGTCTTATCTAGTGAAAGAAAGAAAAGCATAAGCTAATCTGTTACTGTAAGGCGATATCTTAAACTTTCCAACGTCTGATTCTTATCAACTTGCAGGACTCACGCCCTGCTGCATCTGTGCCATGCTGTCCTCACTGAGCCACACAGGGCCATATGTAATAGTGCATGGTGGTGACACAAAGGTATTACCACCCACTCAGCCCAACACAGGGTAACACACACCATTGACAATCACAACAGTGACCCATTATGTTGGTGTTACACATGATGGAAGGAAGTCTAAAAGCATGACTTCCAGCCACATGGTTAACGCACACTTTCCTCGCCCCTGATGCGCCTCTTTACTGAATGCCACTTATCTTTCTGCTCTGTTGCACTGTGTAAGCCAGCGGTGTAAAGACATAAAGACAGGGAGACATGGAGAGGGAAGCAGAGAGATCCACTATACATACCACAAGCAAACTGGTGTTGACAGAGGAGCAGCTCTGGACAAGTGTGGATGCGTTCCTAATGGCTATGTGTTTGTGAGAGACAGGAGACAGATAGACGGATAGACAGACAGGTTGGGGGAGAGGTGTCGGCCTGTCAGACCCCTCCACCCTCCTCGCATCCACCAGCAGCCAGGACAAGGGCTGAGGATGGACGAGCTGCTGAGAGAGGAAAGAGGGAAGCACAGCCGTGGGGATGAGGAGGAGGAAGAGTGGGAGGAGAGGGATGACAGGGGGAATCTGTGGGCCAGGGGCAGCGAGATGAAAAGGAGGAGGAGAGGGAACAGAGGGGGGAAGGTGAGCCAGGTGTTCCCCTCACAGCTGTATGGTCAGTTGCTGTCTCCTGAGAGTTCAGCGTACAGTATGGCCTCTCTATCATGCAGCCTGTTTTTTAGGTTAGGCTAAACCAGTTGCATACTTTCTTCAGCGTGCACAGTTCCCTTTTTGACACATGTCAGATACACACATGACACCCACAGACACTCAGGCATCTCAACAAAAGTTACAGAGCCGTTAAAGGCAACACTTCAAGCACAATTTCCCTTTCAAAACA
This sequence comes from Trematomus bernacchii, assembly GCF_902827165.1. NCBI lineage: Eukaryota > Metazoa > Chordata > Actinopteri > Perciformes > Nototheniidae > Trematomus > Trematomus bernacchii. Next base: position 21,817,037 of record NW_022987720.1, on the reverse strand, counting down.
ACACAGCTCACCGCAGACGTCAACAGCCCTTCACGCTCTCCACTTTTTTTCCATATCCGCTCGGTTCCAATCAAACATGTGGAAACCATCTATAGTGTCCTCATGGCAGGGTTAAAGCGTGCCTCGCTCCAGGGAATGACAAGAAGAAGAAAAAAGCGGTGGTGCAGCAGCAAGAGCTCAAGAGAGACAGGAACTAACCTTCAAAGTCTGATATGATCCCTTCCAAGTGAGCGTTGACAGTGGAATCAGACATTCTTTAAAAGCAAGTGCGTATATGCGGGTGTGTATAATGCCAGAGAGAGGGAGCAGGGTTCCCTTTCCCTCAGCAAGGAAAAGTCTTCCTGAGGCGCAGTCCTGCTTTTTAAACAAATCCCAAATTAGGAGCCGTGCAAGGGAGAGAAGGGGAGGAGAAAAAAAAAACTGTTAAGAAGCTCACTGATCCAAACCCCCTTCCTATCTCTCCTCTCTTTCATAAGCAGCAACTTATTTTCCCTTCTCCTCCTTCTAACTTCCACAGCTTGGAATGAGCGAGCGATGACAACCCCCCACCCTCCCTCTCTCTCTCTCTCTCTGGCTCACTGTCTTCCCTCCCCCCTTTTCTCCTTCCCTCCATGCCTCCCTCCCCTTCTGCAGCCGTCCTCTCAGACTGGCTCCTTTCTGTGAAAGCTCTCATTTTTTACTGAGCTGGTCAAATTATACGCATGCTACATCTACTTCCTGTGTAGGCTCAATCACATGACTAACACTCTGGACGACTGATGAAACACACAGATAACTATTACTGAGATTCCTTTAAAGGCCTCACTCACAGTTATGACAACATCAGCATCTTATATGCACAGATATCAACATACTTAATTCAATTAACATAGAAGAAGACTTCCCTTATATTAGATGATGTGTGAATTCAAAGGAACTATCCAGAGTGTAAATAAATCCAGAGTGTAGAAGGAATCATACTTTGGACTAATATGGTCAGGACAGGCTCACACAGGCGGTCAGTGGATCGTCTGACATGCTCAGTCGCTCTGGAGGCAGACATCAATAAATAAGTAGCCTAATGACTTAATGACCATGTGAATGAGGCTCTGTGTGTGGGGGGCGGGGGGGGAGGGAGGACAGGGGCGTTGGTCAGTGTGTGTATGTGTGCATGTGGTTGGGAAGAAAAAGTTAGACAGATGTTGCATTTTTGGGATGTCAGTAACTGTGTGTGTGTGTGTGTGTGTGTGTGTGTGTGTGTGTGTGTGTGTGTGTGTGTGTGTGTGTGTATCTGTATTCAGGGCCAGGTTCTGTGTATTTATTTGTCCAATGGTAGAGAGGATATTAAACAAGCAATTTGTAAATAAACTTGCTTTTGAAATAATTCTGACCAAAACATATAAACTGGACCTTTGTCCAATAAATGCATGCCGGGTTAAACTTGTCCTCTGGATCGTCAGGGTAGAGAGGATATGAAACAAGCAATTCTTGCTTTTGAAATAATTCTGACCAAAACCTATAAACTGGACCTGTCCAGCTGTCCATTTAATAGCCGTTATCAGTGGCCCCTCAGCATCCTAGGTGTCGATAAGAATGGGTCTGATACAGTTACAAAAAAGCTTTCTATACACACGGTTGCTTATTGATGTGTACACAAAGAGACCTTCATAATTATGACAGGAGCAAAGAAGGACGTTTGGGGAAGTTGTATAAAGAACGATGAAGTCCACGTAGGTGTACATAGAGGATGGATGGATTACACAAACACAGGACTTTCAGCCAGGAGACCAGATTTTGAATCCCATGTGAAACAAAAAGTCAAAATGACATAAGGTGAACTTTGTTAAATTCTATACAAATGATGGGAACGTTATTCCAACCTTAAATCCACTATATTTTTTGCTAAATCTAAATAAGTACTTCTGGCAGCTGAAGCTAAACAAAACTGTGATCCTTTTATTTTGTTGGATATGCACCGTTTTTCTCTGGTGTTGTGTGCAGTTTGACCATTTCAAAGCATTTTATTGGTAGTGAAAACAGCTCTAATGGCCATGTATTGGTCTGATGACATTCGCAACAGGTGAGTAGTTGACCTTAGGCAGTCTATGGTGATGAACCATTGCTGCTGGCCTCTTCGCCAACATTAACAGTAAGTACTAACAGTGTGTGTGAATGTTGACTCTATTCTCACAAAGCTCACAACTGTCTTTTCAAATACACACTTCTTGCAAAATTGGAGCAGCTCCAAGAGACAACAACCGCACAAAAAGAAGATACTTGAAATGAAAAACGAGTTTGGAGAGAACATTGAAAGTAGAGACATATGGGAAATTATTTGTATTTCAGATGTAATAAATTATTCAAGCTGTCAAGTAAGGGGGAAAAAATCCCTTAATAGTTTTTGTCCCATGTGTGATTTATCATAAAGTGTTTGGGACTGAAATATCGCATGTTTGGCAAATTTGTTGCTTACATTGAAATCAGAGTTTGCATTTTCTGTTGATTTAGGCATGTTTACCAACCATAAACACAGATGTGCAAGAGTGCACAAACATCCACTATCACACAGGTTTGAAAACAAATATGAGGCTTTACTGTCCCAAAACCTGCAATATGAGTTAAATCTTACACCGCATTTCCCCGCAATTGAACCATGCAAAGTATGTGACGCACAATATTCCCTTAGTATCACTTAATATTTCTGGTTAACATGAAAACTTAGAGTTGCCTACTATATTATGTACTCTTTTCCTTATACACCCCAATATCTGAACATATGTCGCCTTCTCCAGCAGGGGTCAGTGTTTTGCCTATAAATAAAACCTGTTGCTATGGTACACACTCTATAGTGGTAGCAGTGCACAGGCATACAGTAATGTGATACAGAAATAGATAAAGATGGAGACATGAGGAGAATCCTGCTCCACACCCTCAACCCACACAGTGTGTCTTGACCAGCACATGTGTGTCAGATCCCCCCTCCATTTCCTGGCACACACTCATAAAGACACACACTAAGATACATATGATACACAGATTCAGACAACAAATGTGTGTGCAGCAGATGCATCCAAAAGTGTGGGAACAAACATGCACGCACACACACAAAGACACATCCTTCCTCTGCATATCCTTGCAAGCCCCAGCAAGCCCAGACAGCACTAATTAAATCTGCTGTAACAACTGTCACACACCAGAAGAAGGCTTCAATTTCACCCTGATCTGTAAAGATTTCAAAGCAGCTCCACTGTAGATATGCACTATAAAAACAGTTTCTAACACTAGCAGGAGATATGCCTCTTTACTTAATGGCCTAAATGTTTGCATGGCTGTGAAAGGTTATACAAGGTCATGTTTATTCCATGTGTTAGCGATGATATCTTAAGCCTCTGATGGTGTGAATAACAACACGCTGACTCTTTTTTCTAAGAAATGGAATTGCTGCACCCTGATGCTGCAGAAGGTCTAACTGGAACAGCGTAACACACTGCATTAGCTCCCTGAATCTGTTCTTTTGCATCTGATTTATGCTGTTATGCCCCTTCAATTGTGTACTCACTGTCTCTGGATATTTGAATGACAAGTTATCTTTATCTTCTTAATCTCTTTCTCAATTTGAAGCTTTCATTTAGCCTTAGTTTTTAGGCTTTATTTCTTGTTTTTTAAATCATTTCTGGGGTTTTTATTAAATATTCATATTAATATTATAACTTGTATACATTAGTACATTTTAACATGCTGTAATTGTAATATTTACTGTTGTTTATTGCGGTTTTTAATATGCAGTACTTTGGGTTCTATAAAAAATACATAAAGTGGAGTTAAGCATAGCACATCCACTTTTATCCCAATAATGAATGAATACAAAAAAAGATTGAAATGTTTTAATTCTGACTGAAATTATTTTTGGTATAGTATACAACTGTTGTTTTAAAAAAGTGGTGACAACTAATGTCTGTAAACAATAATAATGAATCTCTTGGGGCCACAGGCTTCCTGTACATTTGTGTATTGTAATGTGTGTGTTGAGCAGCTGCTGGTGTAAGGTTGCACTGCAGCATACAGATGAAGAGAGACAACCGCCGACTGCTTAAAGAAACCCAGACCACCACCACGCTAAAGTGGGTCCTGCCTGAGTGAGAGATGAAAAATGAGAGGAGCAGAGAGGGAGGAGAAGATAACTATAAACAGATATCAAGTCATCGTGGCAGTTGCTAGGGTAATGCCATTACAACAGCAGGTTGTGAACAAACGCGTTTTACCACAAAGACACCAATAGGTCCACATGCTAGGCACCAGTCTGCACCCTTCCCTAGGGCCTGTGCCAGGGGACGGACGTCCTGCAATCTCAGGAATCTGAAATACAGTTCCAAGAATCGATTGAATGGTATCCAAACCAACACTGAGCCATGGGGTGCAGGGATACACTTGGACTGTTTAGACTACGACTACAGCTGCAAACAAATGCCACTTCTTACAACCTCTGCAAATACCACACTCTGGCTCACTACCTAGAATGATCTACGCATGTCTCTGCAGATTTAATAAATCAGTTCTCAACATCTAAGTGGCAGAAGGACAATTGGAAACATTGGGGAAGATTTAGTCACATCACAAGTTTATTATAAATGGTTTTAGTAGGGGATTTAAAAGACTAGAACTCGTTCAATAATCTATGTTAATGTGAAGAAAACAAACTGTTTAGTAAGATTATATCTGTTGAAAGTTGTGTGTGAAAGGAAATGACCAGCACATGCCGGCATGAATAATGATCAGTGTTTCATTCCAGGTCATGTCAGGTTTAAACAGTTTTTGTTATTTTAAACATCACCAGTATCAGCTGCAGAGGAAACCCCATGCTTCCTGCTGAGTTCATCCTAAAACAACAAAGGCTTTGTTGGCCTAGATGTGCATCACCCATGAGTCCGACTATATAAAATAAGCCATCTGGATTAAGGTAAAATCTTTGCGTGCTGAGAGTTGGTGAGTCCTTGCATTGCTTCTATTGATGCTGGTCATTTTTGCATGAGTGTATATTTTGGATGTGTCTGGCTAGTTACCGCAGCTCTGTTTACATGGCAACCTTCATAATAGGCAGCTTTACCTGGCTCACGATTTGAGAAGGAAAAGGGGGAGAAATAGATGGACTAGACAAGAAAGACAGAAGGGGAAAGGTGTGCCAGTTTCTCCCCGGGCAGAGAGATAACCCCAACTGGCTTTAATGGAAACTAGGAAGCAGGAAGATATGAGAAAGGGAGACAAAGAGAACGAGAAAGAGAGCAGCGTTAGCATGACGAATGGAAAACAGCAGTACTGGTAGGGTAAACATAACCAGAAAAGAGCCTGGATTTCAGTGCAGTACTGTACAGGATCCCTGACTGTAGAGTATGTTAAAAAAAAGTTAGCCAAAAACAAATACTTAACACACATCTGAAGCTAATCAGTGTGCATGATGTTACTCAGTCACAGTCTGCACTATTGGGTTAATTGTAAGTTGTAAAGATATGGGGCAGCAGGTCAGACAATTTCACAATATTACTGACACACACACACACACATATGAAAACCCCTCATGTGGCCCCAGAGCCCACATGGTGAAGTAGCTTCGTCTAAAGTATATGCACAGCTGTAGTGGCAGCAGCTGCCCTGAACCAAATGTTAAACAGCAGCACCCAGCCAGGCTCTGCTAACTTTAATCAAATGCAGCACCTGTTGGAAACGTGGCCCGACTGCACTGCATGCACACACACATACACACACGCATATCCCGTCAGTGGTTCTCTTTGCAGTGTGCCTGTGCATGTATGTGAGTGTATCGACTGTTGCCTGCATGTGTGTGTTTGTATTCCCTCACGCATGGGATGGCTTGGTAAATAGAGCAAGCAGCTGTCCTCCATCACAGATGACTCTCAATGGGCCTCTCTTCCACCTCGGCCCTCTGCTCCATCTCTGCACCATGTAATAACACTGTTTAGAAGCATTGTGATTGCTATCCTAGTCTACACATTGTTCTGTTCAGCACATAGTCATGGAAACTCACCGAACAACAACACCAATGCAGGAAGCAACATGGCCAAACATTACTTTACATTCTCTCTGCGATTTGCAAAACCAGTATGCGGTGACAAAGAAAGCAACACAGAAAAGACCAAAAATAACACTTGTGAGCGTTCAGAGAGGGAGAGTATTTTTGTATTACTCTACTCAACATCTCCACCTGGTGGGGGGAGCATATATTACACAACAAACACAACTCCACACAGATTGAACATTTCATAATTCCCTGAATTAAGCTAAACTAACCGAGGCTGCTCTTCTCTGTAAGTCATGAGTGTTAGCTCGCTGTGTCACACAGTCTTTCATGATACATCATCAGATGACCTCGCTGTGACTGTAATGAATGGGGCACGTCAGCCCCTTTTTACGCTCCATTATCAGCCTCTGTATGGCTGACAGACAGTTTCCGTTCAGAGCGTCATCACTGTTGATTCATGGTGGGAGAATACATAGGAAACAAAGAGAGGCTTGCACATCAGCATCCACACCAGAGTGAGAGGGAGATTAGCGAGAAGAAGTGAATGGAATTGATTTGGCCGAGGGAGATGAGAGGAACTCATGATACATGTTTAGAAAACATGGCAACACCACAAGTGATGGAGGCCTCTGCTTCGCCACAAGCTGAACACACACACACACTCAGAGCCCACAGCCTTTAGTCAGACACATTCCTTCCATTTGTGCGCACACACATACACATACTTACAAGCTCACTAGAAAGCATGAATGCCTAAGTTAATTTTCTCTCGACATACACAAAGTATGTCCTGCTGAAGCGTTAAAGCTCCCACGAGGAAGCACCTGGAAATAGCGAGAGAGAAAGTGAAACGGAGAGGAGGGTGATACGTCCTTCACGCACACACTTGTCAATGATCTCACCTACATCCAGATTTCACACACCGTGGAGGTGCTACAAGCTATGCTAGGTCACAAACACACACATGCTGCTGCTGCTGCTGCTGCTACTTCACCATTTCCACTCGGTTTTTTTTCATGCCAATGAGTTTTTTAACAAGACACACTTACGCTCATAAAAATACCATTAAGGAGCAGACAGCATTGCCTCACTAATGACTTTAGCACAATGTGCAACACACACACACATAGTGAGTAACCGTTATCCATTCGATATGCATGTCATTTACAGCATCCAACAGGGAAACGATGTCACAGGAACAGTTTGGAAAAAGTATTGGATTTTAATTCAGCTTCCTCTTTGTTAGAGGACTGAAGTGGGATTTCTCTCTCCTGTTAGCTGAAGGAGGAACTGACTGATGGCCGCCTCGGGATCAGAGCCACAAGGGACAAGAGTAGTACTGTTTAAACACAGCTCTTTCCTGTTTTCACACCAAAGAAAAATGGTAGAATGCAGATGGATGAGTGGAAAAAAAGAAAGAGAAAATGTTGAACAAATAAGAGCTGTTCCTGTGTCCCTTCAGAAAGCTCCCTGGAATGAATGTCTTGTAAAAAAAATTGTAAAGAGAGAGCAGACGGGGACGGGAATGGAAAAGTGGTGGCGACTGGGCGACAACCTGTAAAGACAAAAATATTTAAGTGGAAACAATGGGAGGGTGGAGATGGTGTGGGCACAAACAGACACAGAACAAACACAACCGGCACAGAGACAGATAAAGACAGACACACCAAAGCAAGTCCACTTAAGCTGCTCCACAAACCCTGCAGAGCTCCAGCTCCAAACCCCAAAGAAAACATGCAGTCAGCAAACAGGACAGAATGAGAGAGTGGAAAATACCATGGAGGGGGAAAATAGAGGCAGGCTCTTACAGAATAGACACCCGATCATAGTAACAAAAACGCTGATTGAAGAACCTTACACTTTGTTGTCCATTCAGAATAGAAGCATGTGGGCTGAGAGTTTGTCTTACCTGAGAATTTGTCCCCCTCCATAACCAGATCACTCCCTCCACAGCCACATGCAGTGTCTGCTCTTTGACTCCACTCTCTTTCTCCCTCTCCCTCTCTCCCTCTGTCTTTTTTTGGACTTCCCTTTCTCTCGTCCCTCTCTCCCTCCCTCCCTCCCTTTCTCTGTCCTTTTCCTGCTCTTCTCACTCTCTCTTTTTCTTTTTCTCTCTGTTCTCCCTCACTCTCTCACAGATTGATTCCTTCAGTGTGTCTAGCTAATGAATTCAGAATTACGACATCGCCATGTGCTTATCATATGTTGCATTCACAGCTCTCTTTCTCTCTCTCTCTCTTTCCTCTCCCTTCTCTCTGATGAGAGCAAAGGACTGAAGCAGCATTGTATCTTGAAAATAGAAACCATTAGCTCCACCATGTGACATGCACAGGCTCCTTGAAAACTAAAATAACCCGCTGGACTTGCAAGCTCTTCTGTCAGCTCTCTTTTAAGGTTCCTTGTGTGTGAGTGTGTGTGTGTGTGTGTGTTGCATTGATTCATTTGATACCAACAACAGTCCTGTCAAGCTGGAATGAAAGACATTCCCTTAACTACGTCTAGACTTCCCCTTAAGATGAATCGGATACAGCTCTGCCTTTGTAAACGTGTGGAAGGATGATAGCCTGTTGAAATAATACTGACATGCAAAAACAATAGAGGGTGGAGGCAAGGGGGACTCCATCAAAACACTCTTCCTAAAAAAATCCTTTCAAGGGTTAATACAGGAGAGGCAGTGTGAGGAACAACATGACAGCAAGAGTGAAGATTTGAAGAAAAAAAAGTGTGTGTTATGAAGATTAGAGAAACCCCAGGCCAGGTTTAAAAGTGTTTTGCTTAGTGTAGACCCGTCTCTGCGTTCAGGAAACTCAGATGACCTCTGACCTTTGGCACGTCCCTCGCACTGCGCCGGGGGGGGTCACAGGTCACATGGCAAGCGTCTGAGCTCTGATAGAGAGATCAAACACACTCAGCCATGTCAGTCTGACGTCTTGTGCAACACACACCACTCCAGTGCCCCTTGTTGTGTATTGCATGTTGACCGTACATGTGCTTGTGTATTCATGTTTGCATTGAGAGTGCTTGTTTTTCTATTATATGTCTGTCTCTCGCCGGGTGTTCATTAATGTTTTCATTAAAGCCAGGTGCCTTGTTTGAATGCAATGGCTGATGAAAGAAGGAACATGTGAGCATTGGCGGCCCCAAATGGCCAAAGCATGTAACTCTCGCTTTTCCAAACCTAACAGGAGGTGTGGGGAATAAGGAAGTCCACAGTCCAATAAATGAGTTTAGTTTTGTCTGTGATGCTTTGTACTAAATATCACAGAGTTGAAAGAAACTGTTCTGGATTGGGAACTCACTCCCTTCAGTTTATAAAATACTCAAATTCATTTAATAATTGTGTTGATATTTTGCCAACAGTGTGAAGCTGTCTCAATAAAGACGTTCTTCCCTCTTCTTTCGGATATAAGATATCAAGGTGTCCATATGTTAACATAAATTCCTGGTTATTGACAATCATATTTGATAGACAATTAAATGAAAGATCAAATAAGAAAGTATTTAGATGAATTAATTACATAATATTGTACATGAGACTTTTTGGTCCTGAAATGTAACTATAGCATTATTTTCATATTATTTGATCACTTTCCCAAAAAATCTAAGAAGAACCATAAAACAGGATGATGTTTTATCCAACTCCAGACACCTCTGATTGGATCAGCTTTAATTGTGTGTCCAATGCGGCAAGATGTGTTGAATGGGAATTAACTACACTCAGATCAACAATAGGGACAGTATTGGATGGACCTGTGTGTGTGTGTGTGTATATATATATATATATACATATATATATATATATATACACACATATATATATATATATATATATATATACACATATATATATGTATGTGTATATATATATATATATATACACATATATATATGTATGTATGTATGTATGTGTGTGTGTGTGTGTGTGTGTGTGTAGGTACCAGTAAGGCATCATCCCAAACACCCGTCCGCTCGCTCGTAAATCTGTTTTGTATGGTGTACACACATACACACAAATGTACACACATAAACGTACACACGTACACGTACACATCATGTACACATACACACACACTCACACACAAACGTACAACACGTACTGAGAGACACACACACACACCCTGTGGCGACTGCATCAACGACAGGGAGGTCTGCTGACAAGCAGGTCCTTATCCTCACCCTTAAGCACTTCCCCACAACATGTATGTATCTGTTAATGCATATCCGCGTGTGTGTGTGTGTGTGTGTGTGTGTGTGTGTGTGTGTGTGTGTGTGTGTGTGTGTGTGTGTGTGTGTGTGTGTGTGTGTGTGTGTGTGTGTGTGTGTGTGTGTGTGTGTGTGTGTGTGTGTGTGTGTGTGTGTGTGTGTGTGTGCGCTCTGTCCCCCTAGTTCACAGAACACAAAAACAGGCTGACAAAACTGATAAACTTCTTTGGAGTTTGTGTAGCCTCGTAAAAATGTACTCTCACAATTTTCCACAGGTTTTTGAGCAGATTTGTAGCATGCCTGACTTAAGTAACACACACACATTTGACTGCTTAGCTGAGATGTATTTAGTTTAGCTGTTTTTAAAGTCTAGACTGGGTAGTGGCATGTGCTCACTCACATCTAACAATCAAGTTGCTCTTGTGTCCTCAGAACATTTATGACGCTCATGGTGCTGTCCTCATCTGCTCCCAAAACCTCTGCTTGTTTTGTACTTGCTCATTTATTTTATTTGAATTACCTACATAAACCTCTTCTTGTGCACACATAAGTGTACGCACGAACACACTCAACCACTATGCAATGTCAAAGTGTGTCGGCTGGTTCGTTGCCTGTCAGCTGTCTGAAGTATGACATCCTGGGGCCTGCTTCACGAAAGAGATTTGCCAGCACACGCAGATTACAAATGGTGATCTTGCATGCTCATGCTTCTTAGTAAAGGTGTCAAAATAAACACGAAAGGAAATGAAAAACTGCCTGAGTGCTGAATGACACTCACCCACTGACATGAAGTTTATGTGTTTATATGTGTGTGTGTGTGTGTGTGTGTGTGTGTGTGTGTGTGTGTGTGCAGGTACGTGCAGGTATGTGTGTGTGTGTGTGTGTGTGTGTGTGTGTGTGTGTGTGTGTGTGTGTGTGTGTGTGTGTGTGTGTGCAGGTACGTGCAGGTGTGTGTGTGCAGGTATGTGCAGGTATGTGTGTGTGTGGTGTGTGTGTGTGTGTGTGTGTGTGTGTGTGTGTGCAGGTATGTGTGTGTGTGTGTGTGTGTGTGTGTGTGTGTGTGTGTGTGTGTGCAGGTATGTGTGTGTGTGTTTCTTTCCCCCTCCTTTCTATGTGCTGATGGTGCAGAAGATGTTTGCTCATCTCACTGGTAGAAGATGCTTCGGTGGTGAGCCACAGCCACAGATTTAGCTTGCATGCCAATACTGTGTACACACACACACACACCACGCACGCACACACATGCATGTTGACATAAAAAAACAAAGAAGGGCACAAAAGACACAATAGCAAGTCTTCTTCTTTTTATGCATGTTTGGAAATAGCAAATGAAAAGCTCTGAAGGAAACCTGTTCGAAAGGTGCTGCTAAAATAATTATAATTGATTCTTGCAAAACATATTGCACCAGAAGCCTTAAAAGAATATAGAGACGCAACACAGTGACTGAGGACAGAGGCAACAATATCTAAAACTAAAAGTAATAAAATAAGTACCAAAGACGTGTGGATAAACCTGAGTGACGGAAGAGATACAGCTGCTCTTTTACCGTTACCATTTAATCTTGTTCACAGATAAACTGATTTTACAATATAACATTTTCTTTCATAGTTTTGGGGAATTTTGTTTGAAATGTCCTTTGTAGACAAGAAAGAGGCACACAATTCTGCACGTAGAGACTGAAAAAACACATCCACCCACACACACACACTCACACACACACACATATACAGACGGTTAGTCAGGACACTTTGGGACACTGCGCTGTCACTGAGGCTGTAATCTGATGTTTACATGCTATCAGCTGTTATCTCCCCAGGAAACAGTAACTTCTCTGCCCTGAGTGTTACCACATCCCTCTGCAGAAGGTCAATGACAGTGAATTATGTAATGCTTTACAGGAACAGGCAGTGATTAAATGGAAACTGGAAACTTGCATGTATGACTGACTATGACTTGTCAGTGGACAGGATACACCAAATGTGTGTTTGTTCGAAGTACAACAGTACAAATCCTGAAGAGAGAATGGACTGGTATGTGTAGATGGAAATGACAGTGGTGCAGTCTACTTACTGGGACTGGTGATGCCAGATCCCTCCCTGTCTGTTCTCCTTGTCCGAGCGCTGGCTGATCTCACTGTAAAGGGGGGGGGGGGGGAAAGGACAAATTAGTATCATTATCTGGAAAGTCTAGAGCAACTGTACTACAATCAACAGTAGTGGCATTGCACATTCATCAACATGAAGCTCACCATTAGAAGAATACATGATAAACACCTCGAGTGGCAGGTTTGGTTGTTGCTTGTCCTATAAAAGACTTAACAATGCTACAAAACATGCATAACCACCAAGTGGAAAACATTTTCTTCGCATTCTCCTTTGGGCCAAATTCTCCACAGTTGTCATGTGGAAAAACAAAGTCAGCCGATATTTGAATGTTCACTATTATTGCTTGACCACTGAGAAAATGACATTTGGTTACTGAAAGAAAGCCAGATTTTTATCTCAATTTCATTGTGGCTTTTATATTTTTACTACTTTGAGGATGCTGTAGAAATAATTAGGATTAAACTGGATGGAAAGAATGCATGGATAGGATGAATAGGGTAGAAAGAAAACTGCATGGCACAGTGTGACTGCTCTTCCACTATAAAAATATTTGTTGTGTTTAGTTAAGTAACTTGTGAACCTGCAGGTAAGTTAAACGCACAATGGCAGGATTTTCCTAGGACAAGAATGTATAGACTTTTACAAAAAGAAACCCTCTCAATCATCAGTTATATCCCACTACAATTGTGTGGCAATGTTTGTATTGACAGAGGTAGACCATGCTGCCCTCTTTTCTATTTAAATGTTTTTACTTTTTGGACCTTTCTTGGCGTCTACCAAACCAAGAATACATGTCTGGGGTTGTCTTTAAACAGTCGTCGAGCATCCTAACTATTGTTGAGCCTGGGGAAAAAACATTACTCCGTGTGCATTAAAGCTTAAAAGTCCAAGTGCTAATCACAGAAAGGGTCAATAAGAGTTGAGAACATTCAGGGAAAATGTAATAAGACCCGGTTATCTCATATTGATTTGAACATTTTACAAAACAACTGAGAATAAGGAGACACATTTGTCACTTTGAGAGAACCCCAGAAAAAACCTGACACTCTTATAGTAACACATTAATCTTCTGGCCATTTTCCAGTATGTTTAGCTTTTTGTACAGCCTCATTCATGCTCATCTAACGTCTCCCAGTGCCAACAGCCAGGCCCAACATGACACCGGCTGGTTCAGGGGAACGACTCGTCCTCCTGGCTGACCCTCTGTGCCCTGACACTGGTGGAATGCTCCGGGTAATCTCTCATTGATCATCTCTGGTGCTGTGTGTGTGTGTGTGTGTGTGTGTGTGTGTGTGTGTGTGTGTGTGTGTGTGTGTGTGTGTGTGTGTGTGTGTGTGTGTGTGTGTGTGTGTGTGTGTGTGTGTGTGTGTGTGTGTGTGTGTGTGTGTGTGTGTGTGTGTGTGTGTGTGTGCTGAATCATCACCAGGCACTGCTTGAGGGAAGGATGATCCAAACAAGGACAGCTCTGTTGTTGTTTGTTCGGATGTGTGATTCAGATTTATTAAATCAGTTGTTTTTTCCATATCTTTGTTCTGGACTAAAATATCTCTACAATTATTGAATTGCCACACAGTTTTGTACAAATATTCACTGTCTGCTTACAATAAACCCTAACTACTTTGGTGATCCCCTTACTTCTCCTCTAGCACCACCATAGGGTTCACATTTATGGTTTCCTGTTCCTAAGATCACTCACAATCTTTTGCGACTCCCCCCATGTTCCCTGCATCATCCAGTCTGCTGTTCAGATGAGGTAAATTAATCCGGTAGCTGGTGAGTCAAATGTCCCATACTTTATTGAAGCTCTTAGAAAAACTTCTTACCGCAAATCACGCGATGATGGTGTTCACTTTCTGCCAATGTTGCCAGCAAACATGGTGGTTTTCTGTCTGTGTTGTTATTGGTTTCAACTCAAAGACAGCTGGAGACAGCTATGAAGCCAAACAAGTGACACCAAAAATAACAATACTGAAGAGCTCCCGCTAAAAAGTCAGTACCTTAAAAGAGAATCCGACATTCACATACCATGATTGGCCAGCTTTAACAACTATTTTGCCTACCACTGAGGTCAGACAACGGGTCATATGAACTAAGTCTTTATCAATAATAAACCAAAAGTGGCAAAAACCCACACTAAAATATTGTGGTAATGGCAGTAAACATAACATCTAAAATACCTTGTGTGAGAAATGTACTCTGTATACAATATACTACTGTTACTCTGATACCGACAACAATCCTATTTGTTCCACAATAATCAATAAACAGAACAGGCAGCATAACCAGTACACAGCAGCTTAACAAAACATGTCTTTGTTTAACTAATGGCAATGATCCATGTCCTGCGATGGAAAACACTTGTACTTTCTGAGCTCCTGCAAAACAGGTTAACATCATCTTTCAACTAGCAGTGCATCCAACACCTGCTTTATTAAAAGAGACATGAGTCAGGCTGTTTAGTATTATGTTCCTTTTTGTTGTTTGAGTTACGTCCATAATTATCTACGGAGTTATAAATAATGTCCTTAGGCCATTCTGACTTAAAATGTCAACATAAATATAAATTGTTTTAACAGTAAGTATTAATCAGAAATGGGTATAAATGTCAGTAACAGAGCAGCTTCTGGCTTCACTGTTGGTTCGGAGAGGAAGCATTGACTAATTGTTTTGACTTTTGAAATCACTAACTGGGCGTTAAGAGTGTCAAAGGTGCAATAGTGAAAAAGCCAACCCTTATTTCCTGTTTTAAGTGCAAATCATTCATCTGCAATGACCAATGTGATAGCACCAAAAGTTTGATATGTGAGTGCTTATATTTTTATGTGTGTTTTAGAGCTTCATGGCAACATGATGGAACAAATGAGAGGCAGCCAAATCTTTAGAGCCTTGTAGCCAAAAAGCATGCCTGTACCTATTTACTCTTCTAGCTGGGAATACCGTTTGAAAGAGGCGATGTACACACACACACACACACACACACACACACACACACACACACACACACACACACACACACACACACACACACACACACACACACACACACACACACACACACACACACACACACACACACACACACACACACACACACACACACACACACACACACACACACACACACACACACACACACACACACACACACACACACACACACACACACACACACACACACACACACACACACACACACACACACACACACACACACACACACACACACACACACACACACACACACACACACACACACACACACACACTAATTTGACCAAAGTTTACCAATGCAACAAAGTCCTGGAGCGCCGAAGCAATGCCAACACAACACCTAGTTATCTTGATTAAATGATGTTTGGCATTTAAGAGTTATAATTTGCTGCATGGTTTACAGTGAGGGCAAAGTACTGACATACATAAATCATGTCGGCGAACTGAAGTGAGCTTAAATACAAACTAAAAGAGTGACATCTGAAAAGTTAAACTGTATGTTGGCACAAAGGTGTGTATGTGTGTGAGTGTTTATGTGTGTTAACCTGCTCAGTCTTGTCTGGGGCCACAAAGCACACACATAAACACACACATCACATATCATAGGGGAACAGGTTTCATAAAAACCTCCCAACACTCAGCTTCATGTCTTTTTTCCCCTTAAGGCGATTTGTAATCTTCTGAGGTCATATTTGCCTTATGACACTGCTATGTACAACGGAGGTCATTACGTGCACATGACACATGAAAAGAAAGAAACCAGTGTTTATGCTCAAAAACTGCTTTGAGCATTGCCTGAAGTCATATTGTGGACCCGAGTTATTGCACTGCTGCCTGTGTATTTGCTATAGGCCTGAACTGATTGATGTCAGTTGCACAGCTTGGCATAGCCGTGTATGTGTGTGTGTGTGTGTGTGTGTGTGTGTGTGACATGACCGGTCAAGTGCACGGCTATGCCTGGACAAACATGTCAACAGATTAGTTATTGGTCTCAGATGACTGGAGCAGGTACACAGAGGGTGCAGCACTTCAATGTACTTGAAACACACACACACACACACACACACACACACACACACACACACACACACACACACACACACACACACACACACACACCACACACACACACACACACACACACACACACACACACACACACACACACACACACACACACACACACACACACACACACACACACACACACACACACACACACACACACACACACACACACACACACACACACACACACACACACACACACACACACACACAGATTTACAAAATGCATTGTCTGTCTAAATCACAACCACACACAACTACCTGAGATTTGTGTGTTTGCGAAAGGAGGCCACAGCATGTTTTATTTGAGCATGGTGAAGGATGTTTACCTCACTTCTTTATTTCCCAGCCTTTTCTTCTGTCATTTGCGACTTCCACCTTCCCTTTAGGGCTAGGTGGCGTTTCAATCCAAAACATTAATCAACTTTGTGGTACACACAATTTTAAACATGATGAAAGATGTGTTTTCTTATTTATTAATCCCTGCTGTAGTTCCCTCTATCATTCCTTCTGGTTCACACACTTGTAAGTGAGCTATCACTTTAACCTGCATGTTCGTGATAGGTGAAACCATACTGTGTTTTATTCACAGGATTAGCCAATGAAAAACGTTCCAGTCACATTACTTTATTAATTAATTATTTCTAAATTCATTTTGATAATATAAAAGGCAACTTGCATCTGTTCTACATGTAGCACCAACATATGCTGACTCTTATGAGTATGCATTGAGTCATGAGAAATCAATATGCTCAAGATACAAATCCAAAATGTAAACCAAGTAATAGTTTTCTTTTTTTATTAAAAGAAAGCAAAAAGTTATTTATAAAATCTAATTGTGCTTCCCTTTGTTCAATGCTCATTTATCTCTTGCATCTCCTTTTCTTTTATAATCCTGTAACACATTTTTCAACAATCCCATTTTGAGCAATCCAATCAAATTTAAAGGACATGATCTAAATCTCTTTCGTAAATAAACATCACCCTCAGTATTAGAATGCGTTTCATACTGAATCTGAAGGCTCTATGGACGAATATCACATATCACAATTGTTTGTTTCGTCAAAATGTCACACTGTGAAAATGTCAACATCATTCATCCCTCATTTCCTTCCTCATCCGTCTGTCCGCTCACCCATCTGTTCCTTTGTGCTTTTATGGCCCTCATTACACATGTTAAGGGTGCGCAGCAAACACACCGTTTCACAACTCTGCCTGTGAAAGAGCTGGGAGCAGAGTGAGTGGAAAAAAAGAAAGCAAGCAAGACAGCCTGAATGACAAGACTGCCATTTTTCAAGATTGTTTTTAAAGCCCAGATACGACCTCTACCTGGATGCATTCTTAATAAGTAAGGACCACACAAAACACACACACACACACACACCGACATGCACATGCGGTCACACATCGAGGAAAGATGGCTGTGACCCTAAACTGCACTCCTCCCAGATGAATAGCCGTTGTTCTGGCGCCAAAGGTATGAACCGGCAACACCTTTTCCTACCTTTGCACTTTCAACACAGACCTATTCCTCACTCACCACGCTCATTGAAAACCAACACCGCTTTGACACACACACACAGTCACCTTTCTGTACTCTTCACAATGCAAACACAAGCCCAAATTACTTTATATAAAACCAGGGTTAGACAGGATACTGCGGCAGTCTATAAAACAATGCTGGTGTGGAAGATAAGGATCGGCCTTCCTTCTTTAGAGGCTGTTAAAAACCCACAGAGTCAGTTTAAAAGTCCATAGAGCTTTATGGGCTGAAACACCCCCAGGAAACGTGTAGTTACTGTATGTTATAGGTGAAAAACTGAGTGAGTGAGCGGTTGAGTGCATGTTGAGAGATGTTAGAAAGACAGGGAGAAAGATTATTTAAGATTTTAAAAGCCAGATACATTATCTGCCTAGAGAACTCACTATTGTTTTTGTAGCTGCTGCTTTCATTCCAAAATGCAAAATGACATTGACCCCATTTACACGGGAACGAACGGGTCTTCGCTGCTTTTGGTGTATTTGGTGGCGGCAGCAGCGCCACTTACAGGCCTGGCATATGTACTACAGCGTTTCCAGTGGGTCGAGCGGTCTCGTGTGAACAGACACGTTAAATGAATCGAATGCGTGTGAACGGAAGACTTTTTTGAAAGCGCATACGGTGCGTAAACGCAAACGTTCCCGTGTAATGATCCTTGAATCCTTGAGTTTCAGCAGGACGCAAGTGGTGACTATCATCTTTTCATCTTTGCAATAAAGCAATAAACACAGGATGAGCGAGGCATATGCTTAACAGATGTGTTCTGCATGTATTTTAGATTATTGTATACGTCACAGTAGCATTCGAATTGTAACATTTATGCACAAGGATCAGGTGTATTCACAATCATATGTCCACAAAGACAGGTCTTGTTTAAACATTTACAAATAAAATGTTATGTAAGTTATAATTATCTAAATTATATGTTTCTAAAGCTGTGTCTAATCACTCAACAGTTTCTGAACTATCATGCATAATAGAGTTGATCAAACTGAAACTGAAAAGTAAGCATGCCACTATCTGTAGAGTTCGGTTACTACAAATAAAGTTCATACCACTCCCAGGTAATTAATATGTTATAAAAGGTGATTATCTCAGACACTACTTTTCTGTAAGTGATATAAAGAGATTGGGTTCTGCCAACAAGGCTTGCACACAGCTAACATGCATTATCTTGCAAATGCTCCGCTCCAATGAGCTCTCTGAACAGATATGACTCACTGACACTTAAAGTTTTTGCAATAAAAATATTCATTCATGTCAAGACAAGACACATTGTTCCTGCCAAACAGCCGAGGTACAGTGTGTGGGATCTGTGGCCTGCAGGTGAAGCAACCTCCACAAGTACAGACTTTTTCCTTTAGTGGTATAATCCGTCTTATCAAAATGTTATATTGATCAGATGACTTAATCGGAGATACAGGGTCCCGCGATTCAATAAAGTCAGACTGAAGCACTCCTTTGTGCACCGGTCAATCCTCACAGTAAATACAGAGCTGAATCCTAAAGGGTCTTTGAGCATGTTTTCTCTCAGTGATTGTGCTGTTATGTTGTTTGTTTTTCATGTAGTGTGTCTTGATATTTGTCTATGTTGATGTTACACATGGAGCTGCTGTGATGCAAGTCAAATTTCAGACTTGATCTGGCCATTAAAGTATTATTGTATCGTATCGTCGTATGACTTGGATTTAAGATCACTTTCAAGTTATGAGTTTCTAATTAACACAGCTGCTTTAAATAAAATGTAGCCTGTCCATGCACTTTATTACTGTACCACACATGTTCCAGTACACATCAGAACCTCTGTGAGCCTGCCATTATCTTTTTACGGGCTCTCTCCTGGCCCCGGGCCTACAGTACAGGCAGTCTGTTGTATCAGTTGACACCCCCCCCCCAGCAGCAGCAGCATCACAGGCTGCATTCTTGGCTGCAGATAATAAACACAGAGCGGAGTGGACACTTCAGAGCCGGCTCCACACGGCTGAGAGGGGAGGACCACGCACAGCAGACACAGGACTCTGCAATCAGGGGAAGTCCACATTCCTGAGTGTATCAATAACACTGTATGTGGAGTATAGTGTGGCAAAAGCAGAAGTTATGAATGAGTTACATGCATTTGAGCTCTGTGCACAAACACCGTTTTTTCTTTACTATCTATCTATAAAGAAATAACTGTTAGACTAATGGCAGTCAACACTGAATCACGCCTACTTCTGTTTGCGAGCATCGCAACACCTGTCATTTTATATGTTTTTCTAATAAACTGTACAAAAAAAGGCAAAGTTAACACCAAAAATGTGTGGTAATTCTGGACACATTTATTGTTTTGTTTTTTAACTGTGTTCATTGCAATGAAGACACAACTATTGACAACAAATGTGCAGCTCTGAGCAGTTTGCATATCTCATGACAGTAAGGAGCGGGGAGAGTGAAGTCTTAATTTAACTGCCCCTTACTCAGAAATAGATGGTCTGTCAATCACAGCTGCTTAGCAACCAATACTTACAGTACCACTTTGCAACCAAGACTTACAGTAACGCTAAGTAACCAATACTAACAGACAGTTACAAAACGAATCTGAACTACTGTAGTTAGCTGGCTTATTAAGCTACCATTTGAAATGTAGAAATGTGTGAACCATGTAAAACTGGATGGCTAAATACAAGATATTGTGCTAAAAGACTGATGCTGAATTTGCATTTCCCAGCCAAAGCACCAACACTTATCCATGTAGAGGACTAGAAGATACAGGAGCAGCATTGTTCTTGTACTGCACTTAAGTCTTATTTATTCCTAGATTTGGAAGTACACTTTCTGTTACACGGTGTTCTATTTCTTGCCCATTGCCCCAAGTGTCGTTTTTTTTATATGTAGATAAAACAACTTTAGATAATTTTTGCCTAGGCTTTCAGCACTTAACAGATGCCACAATTGTTAAGTGAAAAATGTCTGCAGCACAAGAGCAAGTCATGAGAAAAAAAATTATGTTAAAAATGAACATATTACTTCAAGCTAACGTAGCTCTGTTTAGCTGCAAAGCTATACTTGACTTGTACAAGGAAGACAGAGGTGAGCTAAAAAAAGATCCGATTTCTTTACATACAGAGCATTGCCATTGATTCAGCCCTATGCACAATGTTTCACCATGTGATACAATCTTTAGCTTGATAAATGTACTGTGTCTTTGCTAAGCGACAGCTGGGTTTAGCAAATGGTGATTATAAAAATTACAGGTAGGTCAATCTACATATTGGTGTTTTCATTATCATTCATTCATTCATTCATTCATTCGAGTCTTAGGTTAGCAACCAGTCAGCGAATGTGTCCGGTTTTGAAAGTTGTGTCGCACCTGTAGCTCCATGACACCACTATTTCAGGTAATACCACCCAGAGTATACTGTATGTTCGTGTCCACGTGCTCCAATACCTTATTAGTCTATTATTCACAGGCTTCTAGGAAGTCAAATTGATGGTTAGACCATCTTCGGCATGCTCTGCTAGATGACAGGGCAAATATGTCTCAACAGAGTTTATAGCTTGACTTTCAAGTCACCATCCAACAATAGCTGTAGGCTCTGAATCAAAGCCTCGCTGACTCTCCAGTATAAACACACTAAAACCGTAATGCAGCGTGGAGTGAGGCGTTTGTCACACAGGTAAAATAGTGGAATCAGGTGTGTATGTGTGTGCTTTTGAGTAGGACATAAAAGCACATACCGGGAGGAGTGTACTTGGAAAAATAATGACTCCGAGTGTGTGTTTGAGTGGGCTGTTATTCAAACAGGTTACTCATTGATCCAGACGACGTGAAGGAGTGGTGTGCAAGGCGGGGATTGGCTCCACTGGCAGCGACTGCATGAGTGAACACAGACACATGTATACAACCCCCCCTCAAAAGATGACATGATGACTCACATTTCTATGCATAAGGTCTAAAACTGACCTTTTTTCACTGGGCCAGATACTCAATCTTTCTGCTCGAGTTTGTGGGGGTATTTGAGTACAAAACACACACACACACACACACACGCTGACATACAGGCCGACCTTCCTCCCTCAGTCAACCATCCACATCTCTGATGCTTGTCTAAACACCCCTACATGTTAGAGAGGAGGGCCTTTCACAACACACACACACACACACACAAATCAGCCTACACACACACTTTGTTATTAGACAATTTTCCGAGTAGAGCTCTGACAAAGAATGTGACAGCTCCACACACGTCGCACGGCAGGGAGAACACACACACACACAGAGGAGGTGGAGGAGAGGCGGCATGACCCAACATGCACTTGGCTCAGATGGAAAACCGTCGGACGCTCCATCACACAAAGACTCGGGAAGAGGAGCCGGGAAAGCCGGCATTCCGGGGGATAGTGTTGTGTACACTGGACTGAGCCGAAGCTTATAGGGGGGAGAAAGAGGGGGGGGGGAAGGGCAAAGGAGGCTCAGAAGAGGATGGAAGTGATAGTAAACAGTGCTGAGGAGTAAGGCTGCAGCGATTAATCGACTGATAGAATAATTGTAAGGATGAAATTACCAACCACTTCATAATCCAATAATCGTTATAGTTATTATTTATGCAATATCTATTTTGATCCTCTGAAATATAGGGATTTCCTGCCTTTTGTGTTCTATAACATATTACTCTGAATATCTTGGGTTTTTCAACTGACAAAACAAGACACCTTGGACTTTAAGAAGCTGGAATGGACATTTATTACTATTTACTTACATTTATAGACCATACAAATAATTGATTAATCTAGAAAACAATTAGCGGATTATCTGGAGAGAATGAGTGGGAGAAATCAAGAGTTTGAGGATAAGAGATGGAAGAGATAGAGGAATGTTACAAGTAGTCAGGATGCATATTTTAGTGGTGGACTGTTGCAAAGTAGCAAACATTTCTCTGCTAAACGGTCTTTGACAGCTAAATAATTTACCTGCCCAGTCCTAATCTTCAAGACATATTATTTGAAAACCTGCAAAAGCTATTTAAAGCCCCAGTTAAGATAACCTCACACCCTATAAAACGCAATTTCTCATTAACCGCAATCACATCCAGGCAGTCCCAGAATAATGTTCATAAACAGGCTTGTGTAGATTTGTTGCAGATGTATAAATCAAGTCATTCCTCGGGTGTTAGTGGGGAGGAGTGAATGAACTGCACAGTGAAACTGTCAATCAGACTGTCTCAAGATCAAAACAGTATGGCGGTTACCTTTTTTTTCCATCCACCAATAAATAAATCCTGCACAACCTGTGTGCATGTTTTAGTCAAATGTAGTGTCCCCAGCTGATCTGTTATGTTACTCAGGGAGGGCTTATCAAAAAATGTCTTTATGCAAATGTTGAGTGAGATCACCTTTGTGTCATGATGTAATCGCAGGGGTGTCAAACTCAAATACACAGTGGGCCAAAATAAAAACATGGGTACTAGTCGAGGGCCGGACTGGTTCAATGTTTATTGCAAAACGTATTGAAATGAATTTATTGCACATATTAAACCTGGAACTAACACAGCTTAAATTATTGCCTATAAAAACAACATTAAACATTAAATAATCAGTTGCATTAATTTCTTATGGCTCTATCTGCAGCTTTTCCGGAGTCATTTCTTATGATTACATTTTTCCACAGGCCAACAGCTTCAAAAAAACAATTTCCCTGAAAAAAAAAACCAAACATGCCCTGTTGTCGCAAGAAAAAAAAGTGCAGAAGGAAACATCCATTTAAACTCAGTTTGATGCTCGGTGATGCTAGTTCAAGCCAGATACTTGGCATCTCATCTCGGGTGCAAGTTCATCAATGTTTGGGGTCAGGCTCTGAGCGGAGGAAACCCTCAGGATTGAGTGAAGGTGTGCGT
Source organism: Trematomus bernacchii (assembly GCF_902827165.1). Taxonomy (NCBI): domain Eukaryota; kingdom Metazoa; phylum Chordata; class Actinopteri; order Perciformes; family Nototheniidae; genus Trematomus; species Trematomus bernacchii. The sequence continues at coordinate 21,793,243 of NW_022987720.1, read as the reverse complement.
GCAATATACCGGCGGGCCAGATCTAATAGTAATTCAAAATTATCCTGCGGGCCGAAATTAAATCCACCAAGGGCCTGATTTGGCCCCCGGGCCTTGAGTTTGACACATGTGATGTAATGTGTTTAGGGCTAGAATAAGACTTCTGGCCTTTGGAGAATACATGTTTTACAAACCACACCCACAAATCCATGTGAGGGCCTTCTCTTTGCCCGAACAGTGATTAAAAATGTTCACATATGTGAAGCACCAGTGATAAAAAAACAACAACATGCTGCTAAACAATTACTTGTATTACGTCAATCCTAGTTGTGTCCCTCTGTGTCTTTAACCCTCTGACAGCCGCATGCACTCACACACCAACTATAGCCTTTAAATAGGCTGATATCGTATAAAGAAAACGCACCACATGTTATGTTAGAGCATCACCCTTACCTGGATACGAGTATTTCTTCATGGTTGTTGGTGTTTCCTCTTGTATTCGCAGATTAACAGTTGATGAGTCGCTCCGGTTTCTCACTGTATGTGTCAATGGGAAGTTTGCATCCGTAACTTTTCCCGGTTGTTGCTATTTGTGCCCTCCCTTCCTCTCTGTCTCTCTCTCTCTCTCTGTCTCTCTACTACGCACCTGTGCGCACAGGTAAATTCACTTCTTATTGAATTTCCTGAACTTAATCCCGTTCTAATTCCGACCGCGAACCACTTTGGGAGACAGTCTGTTGGGAATGGATACAATCACACCTGCGCTCCTGACGCACGCCCAGTAGGGGGGGGGGGGGGGGGGGGGGGGGGGGGGGGGGGGGGGAGTGGTTCCACTGTAACCGAGGGGGCTTTCACGTATCAGGGCTTAGAGGTGGAATAAAGGCATTTAAACAGTATTTGATTGGGGCTTTGGGGTTTGAGGAGCACTTTTTGAAGCAACACGTACATCGGACTGCTCAGTAATCCTGAAATTAAGCAGATCTGATCTGTTGCACAACTTTTAAATGAGGCATCCACGAATGTGAATGAATAACTGTCATCCCACAACTTATAAAACGTTACAATCACCCTTAGAAATAAATGAAATAGAAGAAAATAGAAAGCTTAATAAAATACAACTCTTCCTTAGTTGTGCTTATGGTGTGTAAAGGAGCTGGAATCAGAGATAAAGCTGTGTGTGTGTGTGTGTGTGTGTGTGTGTGTGTGTGTGTGTGTGTGTGTGTGTGTGTGTGTGTGTGTGTGTGTGTGTGTGTGTCTTGTTTCTAGTATAAACGTTGTGGTTGGGTGGGGTCACGTGTTGAGTTAAATCAAATCAGGTTTTATTTATATAGCACATTTAAAAGCGATTTTTGGTCGAGCCAAAGTGCTGTACATGTAATAAAAACACATTACTACAATCACAATAAACGACAATAAATTACAACAGATATATATAAAAAACAAAATAAAAATAAAAACACAAGGAAAAGTCAGGAGTCGTGCTCCGCTCTAACTAGAAGGCCAGAGAGAAGAAGTGTGTTTTTAGTGTAGATTTAAAAACCCCTAGGGTCTGGGCCGACCTCACATGGAGGGGCAGAGTGTTCCAGAGCCTAGGGCCAGCTGCTGCGAAGGCTCGGTGCCCTCGGGTTTTAAGCCTGGTCTTGGGCACTACCAGCAGCAGCTGGTCAGCAGACCTTAAAGCTCTGGCTGGGGTGTAACGCTGGAGGAGTTCAGCTATATAGGCCGGAGCCAGCCCATTTAGTGCTTTAAAAACAAATAAAAGGATTTTAAAATCAATTCTGAACCGAACTGGAAGCCAGTGTAGTGAGGCCAGAATAGGGGTGATGTGGTCACGCTTTTTGTGGCCAGTCAGCAAACGTGCAGCTGCGTTTTGGACTAGCTGCAGGCGTTTAATTGAGGCCTGGTCCATACCCACATACAGAGCGTTGCAATAGTCCAGTCTCAAGGTTACAAAGGCGTTAATAACCCTTTCTAAGTCTTTAAAAGATAAATACGACTTGGTTTTGGCCAATAGTCTTATTTAAAAAAAGCAGGATTTGACTACGGTGCTGACCTGCTTGTCGAATTTAAAAGTGCTAGTGAAGGTCACTCCAAGGTTCATGACCGAGGGGAGGATGTTTTTTTTGAGAGAGCCCAGAATATCAACCGGAGAGGCTGGAGGTTGGGGTCCAAAAAAGATGACCTCAGTCTTGCTCTCGTTGAGGTTGAGAAAGTTTTTGCTCAGCCAGGATTTTATCTCTGTTAAGCAGTCCATCAACTGCTGTAGTGAGTGTTTGACATTTGCTTTGAGAGGCAGATAGATCTGTACATCGTCGGCATAGCAGTGGAAGGGAATATTGTGTTTTGTGAGAATTGAACCTAGGGGCAGTATGTACAGTAGAAAAAGGATGGGGCCCAGAATCGAGCCTTGGGGAATCCCACAGGTAAGAGGGGCTTTGGCAGAGGAGAAGGCACCTAGCTGTACCGAGAAGCTACGGTCTGTCAGGTAGGACCTGAACCATGCAAGGGCAGAGCCTGTGATGCCAGCGGACTGTTCAAGCCGTGACAGCAGGATGCTATGGTCCACAGTGTCAAAGGCAGCTGTCAGGTCTAACAGCACCAGGACAGCTGGGCTACCTGAGTCGGCGGCTAGGAGCAGATCATTAAAAACTCTTAAAAGGGCTGTTTCAGTGCTGTGCATGGGTTTGAAGCCAGACTGAAACTTTTCATGGATTCCATGGATGGTTAAAAAAGACTGCAGCTGGGCGTAGACTACTCGCTCCAGGGCTTTTGATAAAAAAGGTAGCTGGGAGATGGGCCTAAAATTTGCGAGAATGGAGGGGTCGAGATTTTTCTTTTTAAGTAGTGGCTTAATCACGGCATGTTTGAAGGCAGCTGGGACACATCCTGAGCTAAGAGAGGTGTTTAAAAGTAATAAAATACTTGCTCCAACTGAATCAAAAACATCTCTGAGAAGGCGAGAGGGAATGCTGTCTGAGGTGCAGTTTGTCGGCCGCAGGTGCTTGACTACATCCGAGAGAGAAGAGAGGGATACAGGCTCAAAGTGGTCGAGGACAGTAGGGCACAGAAAAGGAGCAGGATCTGGGGTATCACTAGTGTGGGCTAGCCTAAGAGCAGATACTTTTTCAATAAAAAATGAAAGAAACTTATCACAGAGAGTAGTCGATGGGACAATAGAAGAAACATCACAGGGATTAATGATAGAGTTGAGGACATTAAAAAGAACCTGAGGTTTATGGCTGTTTTTGGAGATTAACAGAGAAATGTGCTCTGTTTTGGCTGCTTTGACTGCCGTCTGGTAGTCAGAAAGGCAAGCACGAAGGATTTCTAGGGAGACATGGAGTTTATCCTTTTTCCATTTTCTCTCTGCACGCCTGCAAGCGCGTCTGAGAGCACGAGTACAGTCATTGAGCCACGGCTCTGATAAAACTTAGAGAGTTAGCCCACATCTATTCAAATAGTCAGCTGTGCCCACAGCCTTTAACGTTTTTGAATTCCACATGTCACCCTGTGGTAACCTGCTAGCGATGGTGATATAGTGGTGAGCATAGCTGCCTTCCAAGCAGTTGACCTGGGTTTCCCAGCCATCGCAGTTGTTACTTCTATACTTAACTTTGATGCATGAGAATCAAGTCTGATGAAACCGGTAACCTGCTTCATGTTCATTAGACCTGAATCCACATCCTGCCTCAGAGAGCTGCAGGTCTGAGCTGCAGAGACCTCTGGTGGCTGCTGCCTGCTTTTTTCCCTTCTTAACACTGATCTCTGGTCTGTTCAACAGCTCAACACAGCATTAACACAGGTATTATCTGGAATAACCAGCAGTGATGGCTGAATTATTTATTCAGTAAAATAAATAAAATAAAATAATTAATGTTCATTAAAAGCATGCTCAGGTTTGTACCTCGAGCATCACATCTTTAATGCCATCAATATGGGGTCTCATCAGTGGGCATAGACAGATGATTGGCAAGCATTTTAAAACGTTTACATAAACACCTATTACATAATTGAAGAGGCAAAAACACATGAAGACAGTTCTTGGATTGTCAATTTTTTTACATAAGGTACCCTTCAAATTCCCCTAAAATAAATATCGGTTATTTTAGGGCATGTTTGTCAGTGTTCTTTAACTGAGAAAACAGAACTAGCTAATGAGTCACACAGTGTTGTTACTGAAATAACACATCAACACAGCTGGCAGCTGCAGGTGGACCAGTTTTACCCAGAAGAACCTGAAGAGGCCAAATCAGACCAGATTAGACATTGAAAAAGAAGAAGCGAAATATTCAACGATCCTGTGGTTGTTGTGCTGTTGATAAATACATATATAAAAAAGTTTTTAAAGTCCCTAAACTGATTCTGTAATGTCAACTATACAGAAATATCTAGCTCAAGTTGTCTAACATTGGCCAACATAAGCTTGTCCTATACTGAACCAAAAAAGGCTGTGAAAAACATATGTTTGTAAGAGAAAGAATGTGTTTTTTTAAAGGCACTGTGTCTCGTTTGAAGATGCAGGTTCTCAAGGGAAGTCAGTCGAACAAAAAGTCAATTGAGTCATCTCAGTTCTCAGAAATCAGATGAAGGTGGGTGTTTTGCATGGACGAGAGACGGAGCAAGCGTTTATTTTTTAAAAGGTTGACACAGCTCTTTGAAGATAAAGATAGGATACTTTAGGCTTACTGAATCTTTTTGAGGTTATTGATGATTTTACAGTTATTTTGTGTTGGAAAATATGGTTTCTAACCTAGCCTTATTTCCCTCAAAGCAATCTCCAATAAATAGTTTGCATCACAACAAAACCCAAACTTTTTCTCAAAAAGAATGTGTGGATAAACTCAATGTTTGTCAAAGCTCCCTATCAAAAAGAATCAATTAAGTGATGCACAATACGGGATTATCTATGTTTCATTTAACATAACCATTTTTTCTTTGTAATTGTAAAGAGGCCTAGACCATATAGACGTATAGAGACTATAAGGCCATAATCACATCCTGCTACTGTTTTATAAGCCTATTGTGTTCCACGCTCTAACGTGAAAACCATAAATGTGAACAAGAAATACAGGAGATTATGACATTATATGACTAGTATGAAAAGATTTATCAAAAGGAAGTTGAATCAAAACCTTTTTCCCCCACCCACCAACACCTGAAAAGGCGCCTAGTGAAGGTTAAAGTTTCCACTCTTACATGTTACAGAAAACAGTATATTTTGCAACAGCTGAAAAAAAAAAAAAGAATAACATTTTTATGAATAAACGTTGGTCAACAACACCTGTGTGTGTGATCAAACCTGATGCTAGGCCTCAATGTCGCTTTGAAGTAAAAATGTCATATCCTCTGGTTTTGTGAACACAGCTCTTATTGGCTGTAAAAACTGAGGCAGATTATTATCTCTCACTGTGCTTATATAGTGTTTTTGTACCTAACGTTCTGTCGTACCTTATCATTTGGTGTTTCCTATTACAAGTTATGACAGGTTTGGAAAAAGCTGCAGTTGCACAATCAGGATTCTTCTGCAGTCACGTACAAACCTTGGTCTGAATTGGGTGAAACAAAAATAATTTGATGTAAAGAAACTGTGTCCTTGTGGTGTAGATGCTGTTCTTTTTGTAGACGTGCTTATGTTGTCTTTCTTGTAAGAGGGGTCTTAGTTTCCTGTGTGCTACCTCTCACCTCAATGCATCTCCTATGTCTCGCTTTATGTTTGTGTTGTTTTTAGTTTTCCCCTTTACCCACACACGCTTTTGCATACTCTCAACACCACTATACTCTGACACATACCCCGCACACATGTTCGCACCTTTTTGCTTCGGCTGCTATGTGGATGGAGAAAGAGTCACAGCTTGAGACCGCACAAGTAAACATTGTCGCGGCTCGTATGCTCCCACACCATGAGATTTCTTTTGTTCTCTCTGTGTGACATTTAATTGTTGAATCATACAGTGTCTCTGGGACTCGGGTGTTGATGCAAGTTGTCTTGACTTTACAGTGGGAACTGGTGCTTGAGTTACAGTGTTTGAATATACAGTGTGTACATTCGTGAAAATATGTGCTGGACACGACCTGGTACCGCTTATAAATTATTGTGCTGTTTTCAAAAGGTTGGTTCTTCCACTTGTTGATAAATAAAAAATTGTCATGTGTTGAAGTGTGTAACACAAAAAACTGTGACAAACGGTTTGATTTGATGTTCGATGTTGGTGGCTTTATCCATGTTTACATTATGAAATTATGAAAACGGTAGACGGTTTATATATCTAGCTTGTTCTTTGTTTTATTGTCATGCATTCGACAGTGTTTAGTGCAAGTTTACAGTAAGACCCAGGTATGTTACTGACTCATGTCACCACCTGTTCACTTTTTCAGTAATCCACATAATTCCAGTGCTGCTCATCAATCACCAAAGTCTAAAGTGGAGCTCAGAGATGAATCTGTGGGTGGCTGGGTTAAAGGTTTGAGTTTTCCCTCTCAGAACTAGACATCTTCACTACACCACTCATAAATCTAGCATTACCATTGCTATGCTTACACCCAAACCAGCGCCCCAAACCATGCGTGTAATTCTCACCCTGAACACAGAATAAACAAAGGGTCAGCGTCAGTGGCGTAACTATCGACGGTGCAGCCTCTGGGGCCCAGAGCTGGACAGGGGCCCATGTTAAAATAAAATAAAAATATATATATATTTTTTTAATATATTTTCTTTAATATTCTTTTTTGGGGCCCCAATGGCATTGACCGGTTCACGCAGTCTTCAAAGTAACCAAGCAACCTAAATTAATTTGTAATTTGTCTCTCCAATGACCTTGCTCCCTTTCATGTCATGTGATACCTTGCGTGACGAGCGAACCGTTTAATCAACCTGTACTGTACTGTAGCTAGCAGCAGCAAGTTCGGCAGCATTATAAAAAATGTAATAGCATGCATTTATAATGTACAGCAAACCAAAGCACAAGAGCAGCGCTCAAAAGAGAAAGGACAAGAGAGAACAAGGAGATGTAACAGCTAAACTGACGAAATAGACAGTTTTTTTTGTCATACATCGTCCTCGAAATTGAGCGCTAACGTTAGCAATGTTGTCGTGCAGCGGCAGCCGGAGCCGGAGGCTAACGATAGCTCACCTGCCTCACCACCATCTAGCTCCACAAGTGAAGCTGTACCCGTGGCTGTGCAAGCTTCTTCTCCAGCCAGCCAGGAGGAGAGGATGGATTTGGCTGTGCCCAGCGGTGGTCCAACAGTTCCCCCAAGGGCCCCAACCGATAGGGGACTCTATGGCGCTATTGAGACCCCCTGACGCCAAGATCAAAAGCTATATTATAGCAACCGGTCTATGTAGGCCTACCGGCCCATTCCCCAGAGACAAACATCAAGGAAACAGGTTTAATCCTCTTCTTAGTTCGCTGTGCCGTTGTCAGGCTGTGGTGGTCTGAGGCCAGGGCAGGCTGTTGTTGATAGCCTACATGTGGCGCTTCTGAGTGGTTGTGTATGTCCGTGCGTGTGTGAGCACATCAGCGTGCGCTTATGTTTGGGGCGATGGGGTGGGGGGGGGCCCCAAAAGAATATTTGCACCGGGGCCAATCACAACCTTGTTACGCCACTGGTCAGCGTTCTTTCATCTGATTTTACTATTATTGAAGGTAGATATGTAGATTTGATTTGATTACATTTATTTTGAATGTTTAAAACAATAATACAAAAATGTAACATGAGAATTATTATGCAATAAAAATTAAGCAGTGTCAAATTGAAATACAAAAATATTACTGATTCTAAATGATATCTAAACAAATAATCTTCTTAATTACACATCCGAAAAGGGGTGGGAAGAAGTTAACTCTGATTTAATCGCACCCCTTCTCCCAAAAACTCAATTATTAACATTTTTATTTTTTAAATGTTTTTATTTAAGAAATACATTTGTTGTAGATCACATAGACTTTCATTTAATTCACTCATAACAGGCCTCTCAAGGGACATACAACACAATAAAATACCTTAGAAATGTTAGGTATTACAAGTGCTTTGTGTCTGCTGGCATTATCGTGAGGCACCACAAAACAGCTGGAAGCTTAATCAGTGCTCATCTTGGCATACTGCAAATGTCAACAATCAAAAAATCCTCAAATGGACATAATTCCACACCTGATTGTTCTATTTATGTCGAAGCAACATTACAGTTACCATTATTACAATACATAGTATCTATCTTATATGGCACATTATCCCTGCCTTTATTCAAATAGTAAATCATCTGCAAAAAAACAACTCTGTACAAAACAACTTAAAAAAATTGAAATCCAACATAACAAAGGCTACATATCAGGTCAGGTCTGAGTTCTTGCCACTGAAACAGATTAGACACTGTAATATTTGTGCAACAACCAAATAGCTGTCTTATACATACATTGTGCCCACATGTATACTGGCAGTGCAGCTGTTCCCCTGATGTTCCTTTGACAAATTCATGGAACTTATTGTTTTAACTGTCAGCCAGACACACAGAAGGCTTGCAGAGGTGTTGGAGAGAATGCAGAGTTGCAACTTTGCTTCACTTGCATCGCCTGTGCCTCAGTGCTGCAGAGATTGTGGAGTTTCGGCTCGCTTGCGTGCCGGTTCACATCTTCAGCGTCTGATTGTGCCTCGCATTTCTTCGTACACATCATTGGTGGCGACTCTTCTCGGTTTCTTTGCGGATCGCAGGCTCTTGGTCTGGAAACAACAGATAATGTTGTCAACATGTTAGATGTAGGCCAGTAGGACAATGAGTCAATTTATGTGTGTGTTTGTGTGTGTGTGTGTGTGTGTGTGTGTGTGTGTGTGTGTGTGTGTGTGTGTGTGTTGTGTGTGTGTGTGTGTGTGTGTGTGTGTGTGTGTGTGTGTGTGTGTGTGTGTGTGTATATATTTATATATAAACATCTATATGTATAAACTATATGGTATCATTGAAACAATTGTCTGGATAATGCAATACAATTCAACAGCACCACACACTGCAAACAAAATCGTTGATGTAAATAATGTATTTATTTACATTTATATTCAACATTTTGCTTATGAAAAAGGATCTTGCTCTCTTTCAGACACTATTCTATATATAAAAGTGACAGTGACAATTACACAAATAACATGTCTATGAGTGTTTCTATGAGAATAACAGGAACATGGAACATTTCATAAGGGTTTGTGAGTCATAGGTAAATGCAGAAACACACACGGTAAAACACAAAGGTACCTTGGGGATGATCCAGACAAGGAAGCAAATGATGATGCCGAGCAGCACCGCAGCACAGATCACCACCGACACCAGGATCAGGTTGTTGTTGGATTGTTCACACGGCACCGAACCCCTGTCTGTCTGGGGTTCTGGGGAAAAAAAACTTTAATTTAGATTTATTTTATACCTGTCCCCTCTGAATTAGTAACATCTCTACACTGAAAATACTGAAACGTTGGCTTTAATTAAATGTCACATAACTGTATTAGGTAAGTTAAAAGCAATAATATTAAGTTGAACCTAATATTTTTATTCAAACTTAATATGAATGCTTCCAACTAACCTAATGTGAAATCTGTTGACATAATACATTTAATTAGAGTAACGATTCAGATTGTTCAGTGTAGTTTAGAACTCATGGTTCATGGTTGCCATATATCGTTATACAGGACAACAATTAAGTCTGTTTGTGAAGGTTTGTGAATACACATAAATTATAAAGACTCACCTGTCACCACCACCAGTAAAATAGATCCTTCTCCATTTTTGGTTACCGGTGAAGTCCCTTCAACCTTCTTGTACACGCACCAGTACGTATCTGTGTCCTTAGAAGTCACATTTTTGATGAGGATGTCAATTTTGGGGAACACTCCGTTGTACTGAAGTCTGTCCTGGATATCCTTTGCAATGGTCACTTTTTCCGATGCGCCATGCATCTTAAAAACCTCAGACTCCATATTGAGACCTTTATTCAGAGTCAGGCTATCTTGGTCTTTTGGTGGGGGTCTGCACTGGATGGTGACGTATTCTCCAATCAATTTCCGAACCACTCCACTGCTCCCTAAAGAGAAATACACAAACCTGTTAATCTGTTTCATCTCACTTCACATTTCATAAAGCTTTATTAAATCCTGCCTTACATTAATCTCTAGTTTCAGTCTTACCTGGGGTGCCGGAGAGACAGAGGATGGTCATGATTTTTAAGCAGACAGCGGACATGCTGACAGCGACTGTCCCACAAAGGTTAGCTTGAATTCTAACTCCTCGGTAGGAAATGTGAGTGTGTTTTAACCGACATCCCCACATGCATCAACAACAGAAGCACGTGACCTACATCACATGTCTGACGTTTCTTTTTTTCTGAGTTAGACAGCAGTGAAGTTCATACACATTTTTGACTATTATATACCTCACTTAAGGCAATATATTATCACAACATGATGGGTTATGGAGTTGCACTGGGTCAACTGTAGCAGAAGAAGAAACTTCAATTCAACTTTCACACAGGAAAAAAAACATTGCTTTTTCTAATCTATTCTAATTCTGTTTCTTCTTGCACTTTTTCTTATTTTTTTTAATTAATTGTGTAATTTCTTTTTTATTGTTTCATGTCCAATATAACTATGTTGCAATGTTTTCATTGAATTTGCATTGCCATGTCTACACTGTAGCTGCATATGACTTTAAAGCCTTTGAATCTTGAATATTTTGAGTAGATAAATAAAACAGCAATGGAGATATTACCTTTTAATGTCAGAAAACGCTTCACTGGCTATATTAGTGATAGTTATATGAAACTGAATTTAAAGGGATTGTATTGTCTATAGGGTTAGGGTTAGGGTTAGGGTTAGTGAAATCCTGACAAAAGCAGCTTTAGTGACTGCAATAATTGTTTAAACACATGACATGGAATATCCCTTAACAATATAAAGGCCCCTGTTTCCAAGTCACTTACTGTAGCTCATGCTGAAAGGCTGTAAGACATTTTCTAAAGCAAGGAAATACATTCATCTGGTTGATTTCTTTGACAGCTTGCACTTCAGACTGTCTAAACATATATAGCAGCGAAAGTAGGTCAACAACTTTTGTGGTAACAGATGATGGGATGCCTCTGTGCTGTATTGCCCTCTTGTGGAAGAAGGAAAAAAACATGTCTGATTGTAAACCATTCAGATGTAACATAGTTCCAGCCTTAAAATAAATAAGAGCAGTTACATGGCTTCATAGAGGCTTGTGTGTGTAGAAATAACCCTTAACAATATAGTAAAACATAATGGTAATAATATAGTTTTGTAGCAGAGGTTATAATTGTTTGTATATAAATGGTATTTCACATTTCAATTCTCCCTATATCTTGTATTGAACATCATTATAGTGTGTTCCAAGACATTTATTAAAGTACCTATGGGAATAAAGGATAACGTATGAAACAAAAAGAGTAACCATGGATATAATCGTGACAGAGAACAGATAATCATATATTGTACACAACCTACCTCTCTACACAGCTTTCCACTTCACCAATACTGCACATATTGTGTTGTATTATTCGGAGTACTTTGCAATAGTATACTTTACATAGCTTTTTTGTATATCCAGATTTCATGTAAATCATTTTCTATATTTTATCGTACAATCGTTTTTTTATATATATGTATATTTTTTTACAATGGTTTTTATTTAATTCTTTTTTTTTTTTTTTTTTTACCTTTTTTCTTCTTTAACTGTGTTTATGTGCACCATGTACCCCAAGGCAAATTCCTTGTATGTGTAAACCTGTTTCTGAGTTTGATTCTGATATTTAAGATCAATAAGAGGATAAACTAAATTGCTTTCTCCGTACACCTCAAGGTATGAAATAAAACAATACTCAGGTATATGAAAACAAATTAAAGGGTTGCCTCCACCCTAATATGAAAGGCATGAATTTGACTAAGAATTGTGTACAAGCAACATGATCTTGAAGCCTAAATCTCCCCACATTAGCCTCTTTGAAAAGCAAAATAAATCTTGTAACTGAAATTCAGTTAGGCATATCATAAGGCCATCTCACAATCCTCTTATTAAGTATGAAACGACAAAGAGACAAATACACAGAGCATCTTTTTGCATCAATACTCAACAAAATACCTACTGTATATAAAGATAAAATCCCAGTCATGTGCCTCTTGCTCATAAGGTTTCACAGTGATATAAAATGATTACCCCTGCAGTTTGAAATGACCTCAACAAACTCCATTAGGTTGTCACTGTCCCTAGAGAATTGTAAACATCAGCATCAATAACATCAATAAAGGCTTTCACCGTCTTTGCAGATGCATTTAAAAACCTCCCCCTGCTCTCTCTGCCTCCCTCTGGGACAGATTTTAAAAGAATAAAAGGGTCCATCCCCCTGCTCTCCCCTCCATCCGCCCACCCACCAGTCTCATCCGGTTAAGGAGGCCCACAGTGAGCTGGAGCACACACTGCGAGGAGGCTGTTACGCTCTCTTTGTCACGGCTCTGTCCATTTGCCAACCAGTGCTTCCTGTTGTGGGCTTCAGCTGGAAGGAGAGCATTAGATTTCATAGAGATAATCAGGATCTGTCTGCGGTCTCAGGACAGGAAGACCACAATAATAAAAGATCCTTCATGAGATCTGTATTTTAAGTCTACTTCTGCTATACGTCTATATTTCTGTTGCTGCAGTATGTTGGCCTTGTATAGAACATTTAAATCTATCCAGAATATTTTATATTGTGTATTATTGTGATATATGTCTAGATAGGTTTGTATTTGCTGTTTATTGTTTTTATTTTATTATGTTATACTTTATTACACCTTTTTTACATATTAATGCCTGAACAGTTTCATCCCACAGGCCATAAGAATGTTAAACACCTGAACTTTTGCAAGAACATACAACAAATTCATCTGTTTGCAACCCATTATCATACAACAATATTCCAAATATTGTATAGACTATGCTGCACAGTTTTTATTATATTCTGTTTCTATTATATTCTATTTACTTGTACTATTTCATCTGTTTTATTGTGTTGCACTGTTGGAGGAGCCTGTGACCTCAGATTTCAGTTGTCATAACTACACTGTATGCACACATGACAATAAAAGCCTTGACAGTTGAAACACACTGCTGCTGTAACAAAATAATGTGGGATAAATAAAGTATCTATCTATTTTTGGGGTGGATTTATAATTTAGAGAGAGAAGTAGTGCTGTTTTTCCATCAGGATGATGAGCAACATATCAATAGTGTGTCCACATTCTCCTCCTGCTTATAGTTGCTGAGTCAGCGTGACTGAATGGGAGCATTGATTCTCTGATTGCTTGCCCTGTCACTCAGAGATGACTCACCTCGCTTCCTCAATTCGCTTCCACGCTCTCATATCCTCTTCCTCCTCAGAGATCTCCCCCCCGGGAACACACATGGCCCCGGCTGGCCTGCACGTGGTTTAATAGCCCTGTCAATACATTAAAGTAGCAAGGGTGCTTACGCATTAATCTCAGACATCAGTTAAATAAATTGGCATATGGTTGTGGGGGAGGAAATGGTAATCTGCCGTCTCTCTAGAAAGATTAGTAGGATGATCAAGGGGGGATAGACATGAGAGTCTGTTACTAATGTGGTATTACTGATTAGCTGTTGACCGCGACAAAAGAACAAACAGCAGCGTTGCATTGATTAAAATAAATGCTATTGTGCAACTAACCTACTGCACTCAAAATGAACGCTGTGTATGAAATTGAATGAAAGAGAATAATGTTTAGCAATGAGGCAAAGTAAAAAAAATGCAGGTAATGTAGCCTATTAAGCACAATTTGGAGGTTGTTGATACTTTTACATAAGTAGCTGCATACTAATCCTTTTGTAAAATGTTTATTTCTTGTAGATTTTATTCAATTTGAGTGAAAGCTGTCGACAGGATGGAAGAAGTGTTTAACTTAAAGGTGGGGTAGGTAAGTTTGAGAAACCGGCTCGAGATACACTTTTTGTTATATTCCATGGAATGCTCTTAACATCCCGATAGCAATGAATATCTTAAGTGCTTTGACAAAAAATCCATAAAGAAATGTCATCTGTGGAAGCCGTAGTACTGTAAAAAGCACGACCAATCATTTTAGCTGGCCCGGCTAAAATAACTGGATGGCCTACCTGCCTGTCAGCCTTCCATATGTGCACAAACTTATCTCGTGCCCTCATTGGTCATGTGTGCGTTCGTGTGTGTTGGAGGAGGGGCTCTGTAAGGAAGTGGCAGATTTTTTCCGGCTGTGTATTTTCAAATTCTAGCGCACTCGAGCTGGTTTCTCCAAAATTACCTACCCCACCTTTAAGTAACAATATTACACTTTAGAAATCCTCTGTCTAATTAAAGTGCTGCGTTTAAACTCGTACATAAGCAAATAATACAGAAATATAAGCATCAAGATTTAATACAAGAATGAAAAGTAAAATGATTCATATATAGAATGTAACACCGGACACCCCCCTTCCCCCCCACTCCCATTGCTCCCCGGGCGCTGTACAATAGCTGCCCACTGCTCCTAGTACTAGACTCCTGGTACTAGGATGGGTTAAAAGCAGAGGCCAAATTTCACTGTGTGTGCTGTGTGCTCTGCATGTGTGACCATTAAAGAGGGTTTCATCCCTCCCTATTCTATTCTATTCTTCTAACATACGTTTATATTGCTGGATTATAACAAAGGGACATGTGATGCAGTCATGTTTAGGCATCACTAATGTTCCAGCTGGTAAAAGTGAAGCTAATTTAAATTGCTTTATTTACTGCTGGGTAGACCAATCTATAATAAAGATACATAAAGTGTTATTTTATTAATAATCAAACATCTAAATCTACAAAGTAGTGAAGAAAAATTATATATTCCTCTGAAATGTAATAAAGTGAAAGTAAAACTAAATGTTTTCTTTGTAACTACAATTGATAATACTCAATATTTGTTTAGGAATTGAGAGGTTTTGGTATCTTGTGTGGAATAACTATTCACTTACTACTCAAATGTGTGCATGTACGTTATAAAAACAAAGAGTAAAGCACCAGAGATCCATTCTGACTGTGTCTTGAGGTATAATAAAAGGCACCGGAGTTCCCCTGTGGGTACAGCACTCACTGACAACAAGCTTTCATTGACTGCCATCCAACATCCTGGCATTTCTCCAGGACAGGAAGTTCTTTTCCTGCTCAAACACACCGCTGTGCCAGCGCACTCTTCACAGGCTGCTCAGGGTTTGGCTCTGAAGGAGTTCTAGTTGCAGCTCAGGAGGCAGAGAGAAAATCAGCTGTGACAGGCAGTGAGCATGACCCATATTGGAGAGACAATGTGAGCCAGTAGTGAGCAGAGTATAAAGATTAGCTGGGAAGTGATAAAATCATATTACCCATTTTTTGTGGTGTTTTCTCTAGTAAAATAAATGTCAGCTTCACAGCAAGAGCCTTGCAGGGAGTCAAACAAGACACTGATAATCAAATCAAACCCATGGATCCTATATGTACAATGACTGAGGGTTAGATAAGTGAATTATCGATTAAACTCCGGTTGAGACAAGTTACTTCCTAGGGTTGGGTTACGGCACAATTCCATTGTTCAATAATTGGAATAACCAAATGCATTACTTTCTTATTACTGCCACTCCTATTTTTTTATTAATTAGTCTCATTATTGGATAAACCAAATCAAATTTGGTTCACTACTTATTTGTCCGAAAGAGTTGTGAAAAAGCCCTTATTTTCTAGGTATGATTCACCGCCATTTGTGTTAGTGTTTCTTGAAATAACTCGAAAGATAAACTAAGTTTCAGTACAGATAACTAGGCTCTCTACACATGTGGAAATAAGAAAGGTTCCTTTTTGGACGAGTCAGATATGTCAAAGAGCAACCATTATAAAATCAGCAGAGGCGAGTAGAGCATGCATCCCATTTGTATGCTCCCAATGGTGCTTAAAAGGCAAATGAACTCAGACCAAGACAACCATTTCCAAATAAAGACATCTTTGAAGAGTGCTTTAAAAGGTTGTGTTGTGTTGTATAAATCACTTCACATTTTGAAGCTGGCTTTTGTTTTTCGAAAATAATCATAGTATTCTCAACAAAAGGCAACGCTTTAAATCAGAAACAGTGTACAGAGAGCCAAATATGCAGCGCATGACGTCATTGAAAGACAAGCTCTTTCTCTTTTGGCAGAGTTGGAGGCAGCTGATTACTTTGGGCTGGGCAGACTTCCAGTCAGAGAGCCTGTCTCGGATTTTAATGTCTGCTATCTCACTGTACAAAAACAACATTCAGCTCCACATGTTGAGACACTCGGGGGAAACTGGAAAGATAATCAGTAGCGTTGTTTATATGTCTGCATTTTTATACATTTTGCTTTCCTATGTTCATTTACATTTACTGCAATATCCACTAGATGTTATGTTGATACAAAAGGCATTAAGGCACAGCAAATTCATATCAATCTTTATTGTATTTAGAAATCCACGCATCAAATCTTTTTTATTATTTTTTCCTTTACCATTTACAACAGGGAGGAATGGGGGACAAGCTAGACGTCATGCCTTTCCCAGCAGGCGCGATGCACTACAGGGTGGGCTGAAATGGAAGAGGGGGACAGAGATACATAAAGTGCTTTTGTCAACAGTTTTCTTGTTTTAATAGAAAAAAGGATCAAAACAAAAGGTTCAAGGGTGGAGGGAGAGGACGCGGGGGTCCATGGACGTGACAGCGTGAGTGCGTGAGAAGTAGGGAAGAAGTTGACAGGTTGATGAGGAGGAAGAGAGTGGTGGGGGGTATTTATCTTTAAAAAAAAAAAAAAGCGTTCGAATAAAAAACAAAAACAAACAAGTGGTCTCAACCCAGGATGAGGCTGGACTTGCCACCGGGGGGGTTTCTCCGGCCGCCTGCTGCAGCGATGGGCCCCCCCGACGGGGCGGCAGGCTCTGTCGTCTCCTTCTGCTCCTCCTGCTCCACCTCGTTTTCGGGACACTCTGCAGGCGCTACAGAGACACATTTATTCAAAACATGTACGTGATATTCAATGAAGGCCATCACAGAGTGTTTGTAGATGACTGTACATTTTTTATAATAACACGCCATGTTTATCTGCTAAAACTTAGCCTGGAAGCTAATTGGATTACATTGCACAAGAAGTAAGAACAAATAAATAAACATTTTCAGGGTGAAACTAAGTAAAACATTAAAGAAAATATGTACTGCCTGCATTTTCTTTTTTTGACTAAATCTTACAACAGATAATATTGACAAATATCATACACCTAAAATTGTACCACAATATTTTTGGTAATACTATAGCGAACATGAAGGGAAAACACAGCATTAACAAATACATTTTAAAATCACTTGAGCCTCAATTCTCACTCCTTTCTTGTTTCCAATTAACATGTTCATTTCACCCCGATGTATTGCTACTTATCACAGTATAATTTCATGAGTCATATTTTAAGCTTTCCTCTCACAGCTGAACTAAATACGTATTAATCAAGATCATTACCACCCTTTCTGAGCTAAGTGATCTCATAGAAATGGACCTCTGACCTGCGCCTTAGAGCTTGCCAGGTACTGATAGGTAACGAGCGGCAGTCTTGGTAAATGAACAAACTCAAACTCAATGAAACTGCAGTGCATATTTGTGCCACATCGTTTAAATCTTGCTCTGGGTCTGCCTGCCCTCCTGTCTGTGCGCTAACCTTTCTTCAAAAGGAATGTGAAGAAACCGGCTAGTTACACTGTATATAAACCTATTGAAGTCCTCAATATCTTTCATTTTTAATGTACACTTCAAAGTACACACGCACAATCAGATTCAAAGCAGGGCCGATAAGTGAGCTTTTATTTCTTAATGTTGTGGTCAAACCCTTCCATTATCTGAGCAGCTGCCACTCTCTCTCAGACATGCACCTGGAGCTTAATAAAAAGCTTTTCATACTAAGTGAAGGCTGCCATCACAGAACAGCTGCCTGACTACAGACCATCACGCCATCATGACAGGGAGAAACCAAGATCAAAGAGATCATGTGATGTTGACTTAGAAAGGGAGAACATGTGTACTGTCTCTTTAAAAAGACTCGGTGTGTTGCATGCAGGGAGATTGAAATGATCTGATCTGATGTACCGTGGAGCTATTCACTGGGTAATCAGAGTCATGCTCTGCTCTTTAGGCATAGACAGAGACTTAGTCTCTTGAACAGCTCAAGAGTTCAGGATACTTACCATCATTTGCTGGTTCTTGGCCATTCTCACCCTATAAGGAAAAGACAAAGATATTTAATATTCTGAACCAAAGTGATGTTTTCAGCTGTATATATAAAAAGGCCTTACTGTATTCTGTATCTGAATCCGATTAAGTGTCGTTATCTAAACCACAAAGCCAGAAGAGTACATAATGTAAAGAAATATAATTATTTTAAAGCACCACCAACGATGTGGTTGTTAAAACAGAAGCTTTTGTGCCACCTGCAGATACCAACGATTATGATACTACGACCGTTGAGAAATGATAGGGTTCAAACGGCTTTCAAAAATACTATGCATTAATATTACTTCCTGCTTTCTCTGTGTTTATTATTATTCAACCAACATCAGTCTTGATCATAACTAGCAGATAAGCCCTTTACAAATTGTAACCCTTTAAATGCAAGTCTGTGTACATAATTTAATTGTTGTTTTGTAATAAAAAAACACTATAAAATTGATTATTTTCTGTATACTAAATGCGAGGGTTTTTTCCATTTGTATTCAGTCTTGGATATGTCAATGATGCATTGCTTCAAACCCCATTTATTTCTAAATAGAAAAGCTACATTTGGTGAAAATGTACACCGGATATTATATTACATTATATTATTTATACTGTATGCTGTAATGGCCAAATAAAACATACAACCAAACTGTATGTATATGCCTCAACACAGCCGAAATGATTGGAACATGCAAAAAGTCCCCAGTGAGGCAGAAGAGTTAACACGGGGATTACATATGTCAGTTCAAAATATTGATCCGACAACATCCTGGGTCAGTTTCAAATAGATGGATTAAGTCACCCATCCCCCAATGCCTTTTCAACTAAACAGAATTATTGTTAATCTATGACTATGTGCTTTTCAGCCCCCATCCAGGCTGCGGCTTTGTTTTGGAAACAGCGCCTGTGAGACTCAGTCTGAAGTACCTCTCGTCTCTCTTTCCAGACCATGGCCGCCCCGGAGTTGTGGATGGTGGTCAGTTCAGGATCAAGGTTCTTGGGGAAGAGAAGGGGCTGCGGGCACCGCCTCAGAGGGGCGGAGGGCTCCCCACACAGGGTCCCTGCTGCTGCCCCGGCTGGGAAGAGACAGACAGATTAGAACAGCAAACCACCAAGCGGAGTTTAATAGGCAGATTAATAGCCCAATATCACAAACCACAAATCTGTCTCAGTGGGCTTTACAATCTGCAGATAAAACCCTCCATCTTGATAACACAAACTTAGAAACACAGTCTTTATACACTAGCTGTAATTCCTCTTTTTTTATTATGATTGTTTTATTTCAGGCCAATGGATTACATTCAAAAGGTAGACAGGAAAAAAGAGGAGTGACAAATCATGAGTCAGGCTTCAAAGCAGCATACCATATGGACACTAATCCAATTATCCCCAAAGCCAACCCAGAAACCAAATGTTTTTAACTCACGAGGTTAACATGCTTACCAAAAGACTCATCTTCTCAGATTTGACAAAACATCAGCTTTTTAAAAAGGGAATTTGACCAAAATAACATGAGACTAAATCAGTGAGAACCAACAGGAAACATCACCAAAGCTGCTTGGGCGTCTGCAACAGACACAGAAACACAGTGGAACACTTCCAGGCAGACAACATGAAAGCCAAAACTCACATAACTGAACCAGAAAGAGCATTACATCCAGTGTTTGGCCCACTGTGGGGAACTGAAGCCACACAAGGTGAAAGCCCGGCTGGAGCCCAGAGGGCAGGGAGGGGACAGACTGTCTTTGTCATGAGCAGAACAACTGCTGCTGTAGAAGCGTAGGAGTGGCCATTAGGAGTGGCCATTGTTGTTAATGGAGTGAAGTGAATCAGCAGTATGGAGAGCTTCGATCACTCCACAAGAGCTCCTTCATCACTGGCTCCACATCAATTAACTGGACAGTCATTCTAATAAAACCTGCTTCATGGACTGATGCATTATGTTCTCATCACTTCAACATAAAGCTTTCTTCTTAATCTTATATGTCTCCTGGGTGCATGCGTGAGATAAATGTATGATAACAGCGAGTTCACTGGGTGACAGGCTGCAAGGCAGGAACTGCACTGATGCTGCTGCTGGCATCCCAGCATCCTCTCTGATTACAGAGTGATCCTCATGTGGTCAGGAGCCGAGGGCGCTTCAACACACCAACAGCTCTGCTATCTGAAAACTAAATCTGATGAACAACCTGCCAAAGACTCTGGCTGAAGAAAAATAGGCTTATGTGTCCGCTTAACAAAAGCTTCCATTATACATTTTTTTGTTAAGAACAATTTCTCCATTAAAATATTATTACTTCATCCAGATCACAAAAAACACTTTTGAGACAAATGTGGAGATATTAATTTATAAGGGTCCACTGCTCAGTTTTGAAGGTTCCCTGAATATATGTATATGCATTTCATCTTTGCAAGATGACAGAAGACATGTGGTCTTTCCAAAACTAATGTCACTCAAACTGTGACCAGTTTTTGTTAAATATACTTCTTATAGAAGACGCTATAGGCTCTTATTGGTCTATGAAAGACTTCAATGATCTTGAATAGCGTGTGGCCCAGCGGTCTTTAGCCGTGTTCTCACAGGACGGTATGGCTCTACTCAACTCGCCCTTTTTTAGGTTTAACCATTCGAAAATGTTTTGGAAAATACATTGCACCTGCTACTTTTGTTTTAGTATCATATCAGCTGAGGTTTCCAAGCCAGCCGAGACAATCCTACCAATCCTAAAAGGTGGAGTCAAAACCGTGCAGACCACTGATTGGTCAGAAAATGTTTTCCCTTTACAGATACGGGAAATCCTGCACAAGAACGGAATTCTTATACAGCAAACTACCATCCACAGCGATTGTATTTATTCACATTTCCAACTCTAATTTCAGAAAATGGTAAATGCAAAAAAAGTATCCCGACACCAAGGTTGCACTATGTATAATTAAAAAAAAAATGGATATATAATTTTTTTTTCAAATCAAATATTTGCCATTTTTAAAGTAAAACAAAAAATCAAAATAACCTTCTATTCTTGGACAACATATACAAATTCAAGAACTTTCAATGACCCATGTCTAGTTTCAAACTCACAAACTTTCAAGGATTTCAAGGATTTTGGGGAACCATGCTATGGGAAGGCTCCCCTGAACTTGACCCAAGTGAAACAATGAGAGCAGGAAAAGGTTTTACTGCCCCCAGCTGCTGTCCATAAAGGTCGGAGTAATGATTTTAGGGTAAATTCTTCATTGTCCACACATCCAGAAAATGAGCTACAGCATGTAAACTGTTTCCCACAAAGTGTCCAGTGTGAAAGCATGTGATCCCCGGCTCGTGAGTAACTTCATGGCTTCCAGCTCAAACGAGTCCTGCTGCTGTAGGGCTTCTTCCTCTTTAAGAACATTATTAAATCTTTAAACCCTAATCGAATAATAACTTACTTGTTACCAATTCCCATCCTTCATTACAAGCAATAATATATAATGCATAATAAAGAGTGAATCACATTTGCCTAAAAGTAATACCTGGATTATTATGATAAACATAAGTGTCAGCACAATATTGTCAGAAATGTTTTATTCAAGCCTCTGTGGCTGAACGTTTGCAGTGACCTTGACAACTCGAAGCCATTCACAGGTCTCGTACTGCTGGATCTGCCTTCCTCTCCTCATGTACTCAAAATAAAACCTCCCTTGTGTCTATAAAAGGCCACACGTTTCTCCATTTAACACATTTTTAAACTGACCTATTTCTTTCCATTAAGGGCTGATGCTCATCCACATCTAACAAAGCCTAGTTTCAAATTACACTTATCCCAGTACTCCAGTTCTTTCTGGCTATTACACTTGTGGGATGTGCTTTCTGACAGCCTAAATGGAAAGACACTTAATAACACTGCAATTTGTATCTTTTCCACGCTCGAGTAAGAAGAATTAAGACCGTGGCGCTTTCTGCTTACTTTAAAGTTCTGGTGGTCTACTTTTACAAGATTGAACTTGTCCACACAGAAGTGCGTATACACCCTCACAATGTTAATGTTACCTAATAACTCAAACCCTATTGTTTGTATTTCTTTGGCTCTGGTTTTCTCACACGGAAAATTCATTAAGATATGTTAGAGTGATGTATTACTGGGTGGATTGTTCCTCCGATGAGCATGGAGGTCCTCAGGCTCTGCAAAGATGTTGGAGACCACTTTGCGGGGGGTTGAGTCTTCGTCTGCGCCAAAGGAGATGCTGGAGGCCCCGCCCGGCGGTCGTAGTACCCTAAAGGAGCAACAAATGATGGATTATAATTTAATTGATATCCTGCTTCCATGCTACCATCCCCCACTATGTATGCAAACACAAGGCCTTCCCGTCACATGCCACTGATCAGCTGCACAGTGCAAAATCAATAATCAAATATAACATGAGGACGCCTCAAGCTACGAACAGCCTTCTTCCTACTCCACCCCATACCACACACTCACTACAACACACTGGCTACCAGCAAGGTCTCCGCTCTGTAAGCCCCGGCTGTCAGCCTGTCAGACAGACAGCCACAATCTCTGCCCTGCAGCTGACTCCAGTCGCATATAATCAAAGAGTGAGCTGGCTAGCTGCTGCCTCTCCTCGGCACAGATTCCTTTGCTGTGACACACTGTGGCTTGGTGTCAGTTCCTGGTAGCATTGTTATACCATTGATAAATTAGTAAATGAAATGTAATGCGCCTCTTGGGTCAATATTAAACAATAGAGGTGAAAAGTGTGCAGCTAATACAGGTCACCTAATATATAGACCGTTCTAGAACAATATAGAAACCTGCATGCAGACTAATGCTTGGTAAACAAATGCTTTTCCACCGACATTCCTTTCTCCACAAGCTACACAAAAGGAACACGATAATGAGGAGGGAAAGCCTTTTTCCTTGCTGTGTTGAAGGACAGTTGGGGTGGACCACAAATACTGGTGTGTTTGCAGAGCCCCTGTCGGACCCCTCCCTCTTTTTCCAGCAAACTCTCCTCTCAGAGTCCCTGAAGCCACCAGCTGCACACAGGGCAGCTGTCTAAGGGCCAGGCAGGCAGATGGGGTACAAATAACAAGTCAGCTCTCTCGAAGGAAAGCTACAAAAGAAAGTACATGAGGACAAGCCACACCGCATGGACTGCATTGGCGTAGATTTTCTTAATCAATTCTTGTGTCCACACTAGTGCTCGTCACACTTGGCTGTGACAGTAATGCCTAAACCAGACTTCACCTCCCGGCCAGAGAGGATGAGCTCATGCTTTCCACATGGATTGCGATGGCGAAAAGCTTTTGCCTGGCAGCAGACCCCACCCTAGTGTGAAACTGCAAATAAAATCAATGAAATGGCATAAATGTTTAGAGGTTGGGGGGGGCAGCTTCAGGCTAAGGGAGTAGGGCAGATCTCCACAGTCAAAGATGGCCTGTCTGATAGGGCAGGGTGGGAGGCTTTTGATGGCCTACTAAGAATTTAGCCTCATTTTGCTCAAGGAGCTGCTGTACGGATCCCTTTGGTCAGCCAGCATCACAAATGAACATCAACTCGTAAAAACGGCTTAAAAAAGGAGCAAAAGCGAGGAGCCAAGGAAAGATTTACAGGCTTAGCTTGCGCAAAGCCCCCACCCAAGTCTCCGCATCATCCGAAAACAGCATGCGCCTTCAAAACGCTTAATGACTGACCGAGATCTGACAAGCTCTCTATATGAAAACGCTGATAGCTCTCATTTTTTTGTCCTACATGTCCTTAATTGACGACCCATTTCTGAGGCAGCATTACATGTAAGGCTTTTTCTCTGCATTGTTTTTACCGCAAAGGGCCCGGAAGGCATCCAGACGAGACGCATCACTTACTGGGAAGCTATGACTGCATGCTTGGAGGATGAGTGGCCCTCTTAAAAAGGTGTTTCACCAGGAATAAAAAGATTTAACAGATGATGTTTGTAAACCAAAGACAACAGCTTAGACATGCGTGTTGAAACTAGGCCTACAAATGGATATTAGCTTCTCTAAACTTCCATTTTATAACCAACAATGAGCCATATCCCCTTTAATGACATATGCAGACCCATGTCTCGTCTAGGATTCTTCCTGCAATCAATCTCATATCTGGACCGCTGAGATGTACATTTCCTCCTCTATTGGAGAAAATACTACAAATCGAGACGGGAAAAATATTAGATATGGTAAAATTAGCTACTTCAGACAACAGCACATTTAGACATTACCGCATGACAAGAGATGTGTCTTGAGCAACAAAAAAAGTTATTTTGAGGTCGACCACAGCCAGTAAAGCAGACAGGCTAACCTTAGGTAGCTTTCATGATTCTTCTCGAAAAATTAAATACAGAAAACACCCCTTATTGTACTCCGTGTTCCTTTCTTTTCTTTCTTAAACTCGCACGCCTCATTATCGATGTACTACTAATCCCAGCCATGCTACAGCCTAACTCACGTAGTGTGGCTAACGCCTGTGTGGTGAATCAGTCCCCAAATAAGATTAACTTAATTAGCAAGACTATGACAGTTTAGCTAAACCCAACCACTAGCGGGCTAACGTTGGGTAGCAGGCTGCCCGTTGGGAAGAACAGAGGCGTTTGCTAGCAGAGAGGCTGGCCCGCATCACACTTCTTTTGTTCCTCGGTGAAAGGTTTTCAGCTTGTTTTTACCTGGAACTGCTTTTAGAACCAGGCTCCATTCCTTTAAAAGTGGTTGTCGTAGTCATCTTTATGGATAAATGTCGACGCCTCGGCGGTTTACAAAGAGTGAATGACAAGAAACTAATAAAAAACAGTCCAGTCCTCCTCCTTCCCCGCAGAGCTGCGACGGGATGTAGACTCCACCCGACACTGACAAATCATAACGAAGAACAGATCCACTGGTTCTGCGGTGCCAGCCCACCAGACCCAGCCCACCAGCGTTCGACCCGCGCTGATTGGTAACAACATCATAGAACTCGTCTCTGATTGGACAGCACATCATCAAACTCGTCTCTGATTGGACTGAACCTCAGCCTCTCTTGTTGGTGGCAGGTCTTTGCTTCAGACAGCTGAGACCACATCCCTGAGGCCTTTTTTTCATGCTATCTAATCTATTAGCATTGATCATGACAACCTGCAAAATGTTTTAAAACTGCAGTGTAAGGTGTACAAAATAGATGATTTTTGAGGTGAAGATTATGGGGACTAACCTTTAGTCATAAATAAATAGTCCAGCTATTCAGTGTGAGCTGTGTCACTCTGCCCTAAGGACGTTTTCAATTTATTTAATGAAATAACCCTACCATATTTTTCCCCAAAACTAAAAAAAGTATTTGAAACAAACTAAATAAATTAGAAAATGTATTTGAACTTAATCTCATACATCTGTAAATACGTTCAATAGTTGTCCGATATCTTTCAAATCCATTATCTCTTGTGTTATTTTTGACACAACCAAGACTTTAGAAGGGTAAAAATAGGCTTAATCAAGTTATTCCATGGGACATGCATGAGGTGGTGCTCTGTATACATTTTAAATGTTTCAAAGGGTTCTTGGTAAAAAAAAAACTCTTAATTATGCAACAAAATTATGATCTGGTCTTGCAGTTAAACACAAAAAAAGACAAGACGTTTGGAAAAAGACAATATTTTTATTTTGACAGGCTTATTATTAGAGAATACAGATGTTTATTTCACTGAGAACTTCTTAAGGCTTCCCAAAATGTGAATATTGGCCTAGTCAAACGATTAATCAAACATTTTTCTACACATTCACTACAAAAAAAAAAAAAAAAAAATCAAATAGTTTTTCTCAGATAACAGAAACCAAATGAAAATGCAGCCCCATTCCCAAAACTGGGTGCACTGTCCCCCAAGTGATAGCCAGTCCCAAAGTAGTACATGTTTGAGAACAGATTTCCTGGAGACTAACCAAGCCTAGCCCAACAACATTTAATAAAAAAAGTCAGTTGTATTTCGTCTCATTCTGTCTGCTGCCTTGCGAGAGGACGTCCTTAACATTGTCCACAACACAGCATGAACAAACAAGACCTGGGTGTGGTTTATGTACATAAACAGACATGTAGCAAGGGCAAGTTTGAAAATACTATACAACAGTTTTGTGTAGCAGAAAGGACAACTTCTTCTGCATGGAAATCTGTTGAGACAACGGGACAAGTGTCAAAGAAGCAGTCGCTGTGTCTCGCAGGCGGGGAAGCTTGGTTGTGTTGAAAAGGAAAATGGTGAACAATGCAGTGGATTAAATGAGGCCTCCCGTCTGTTGTTGAAACACGTCAATTGTATCTTCATCTTCCATTTCCAACTGTTAAGAGAAAAAGTTTTATAAACATGAGTCATGACTTTGATTAGCCTAAATTTGGGTGCAACCTCTTTCCCACACAATATACTATACTGGCTGCAGGCATGATGTGCTTTTGTACACTAACCCTGAAGCAGGACACTGGTTACCTCGACAAAAGGCCAATGAGATTATTCTATTGGGTTTTGGAATTATTCAAAAAACAAGAAAATATATTCTGTGGTTAACCATCATTAATTATACTTACAGCAGGTTTTTTTTCAGCAAGCTATTATACAAAATAACTTTCACTGACCTTATAGGAAACCAGAAGCGCAAACATGCTAACTAATATCCGTGTTTTTCAACGCTGAGAATATTCTATGTAAAAACTTAAATGTGTTGTTTGCATAGGCAAAATGGTACCATCGCAGTGAAAATGAAACATTGTTTTAGGCTTTGATAACCATAGTGTGCAGACTGCAGAGCAAGGCTTCCACATCATTTTAATAAAATGCCATAACATAGAAGTTGTGTCTCCTCAACACAAGTTGGAGAACACAGCAACTCAAATTAAGTTTGGTGTGTTCTGAAAGCCTGAGGCATCTAGATGCTTTCCATGTCAGTGTATCCGCAAAAATGACAACACAAAGATCTGGTGTGTGTCGGCTTTCAGCCTACAGACATTCCTACAACATACTGCTCACTGGGGGGTGATCTCATGCCCATTTAACTTTTTAAACTGTTTACATTTCCATCCATTTATGAATATTTCCAAAAGAATGTCTGAGATGTGCATATTTGCTTGATAAGGATGGCACAAATGCATGCAACCCGTGCTGGGTTTTGACACATGGAAGCGTCTGAAGCATGTTCAAGCAGACATGCTACACTAATTGTCTCAAGGCTTCACACTTACCTGCGATGGTGTGTCTGTCTCATTTATTGGCTGGCCATCAAATCTGAACCTGATTTGCCTCATGGACAGTCCCTGGAAACCAAACAAGGAAACACAAGAGAGGAGAGCAGACAAGATCATTAAATAACAGTCATATATCATTAATACAAAAATAAAAAGGGGCATTTTTTTTTAAATTAACAAAAATGAATCACATAAAAGTTGAGTTCTTAAAGTTGTTTAATGTATAATTGCTTGAAGCATGTGTTTCCTTGTTTAAGGTAAGCCTGCTGTAGTTTCAAAGTAGTAGAACAATATTGAGCTATACAATCTTTTTCAGTGAAACACAAATAAAGAAATAATGAAAAACATCTGGTTCTCATCGTAGTTTTGAAAATGAGCTGCATGACTAACATGTCTCTTTTGCTTTGCTGGCAGTAGAAGGAATGGACATCATTGAGTTTCCAGAGAGCTGAACCCTCATTTGACTTTCAGATAAAGAGGATTGTCAGACTTTGCATTGCTTTTGATATTCTATTTACTTTTCAGATGCTTCAGAATATGAAAGTTATCCAACCCTAAGGATTGTTTTTGGAGCCATGCAATCAGAGTTGCAATCAAGATTACAGAACAATTTTAGGAACCGAACTGGCACTCATCCCAACTGTTAATTAGAACAAGTCAGCATTCCTGCATATGATTACAGCAAGTACGGTGGTGAAGGACAACTTCAAATGATGATAACTGCTGATGGAAAAGATGAAGCAACTTTTGTGATTAACATGGAGTTACAGACAGACAGGTAGATAAGGACATTTGGTTGGGGGGGCGATGAGAGAAAGGTGAAGCCTTAGGCTGTGTTCAGTTATTGAGGGAAGATGTGCATCAAAGAGACACAGAGCAGACCTGGATCATTGCTCATAAACAAAAACCAATAACTCTTTCAGAAAAAAAAACCGACTAGAAACATTACCATGAGGAATCCCGTTTTAGTGAGAACCATCTGGCTTTTATTTTAGGTATGACCTTTAACCACACAGCATAGTCGCTATAGATGCGGTATATGATCTGTCTCATGGACACAACCTCGATTCGATGGACACTATTAAGTATCCTGTATAACAATAGCTCTTTCACTGTATGAATGAGTGATACGTGTGAAAAGGCTGAACATAAATAACTCTTATCTTAGCTTTTTTTGTATTTAAACAAGATTAAACATCTGCATACATCAATGATGTTGCTTTGATAAGTCTTAACAATGGCCAAAAAAATTGCATTTCATAATATGGAAAACAGATATTTACATATCTAATATTGGCTGCATTATATTTAGCTGTGCCAGTCACAGTTCCCCAGGTTTGTGCATACTGAATAGTACACTTAAATGGTAGGCAGCCAGCGAAAAAGGCCAATTAGGAGAGAGCAGGAGTTATGTCAAGAATTTGCAGGAGGGACTGTATCATTTACCCAACACATTGTTCCAAAAATCCACACGAGAGGATGTATTACATGAAGTAGGTGTGAATATTAGTCCAGGTGCTACAGCTTTTCACCTCAAAAGGATTACAATTCCAAGGGGGACAGTTTCTACACATTACAGACAATGCAGTATTAAAACAAGAGCTCAGTTAAAAAGTAATTCGGAGGAACTCAAACCTTATCTAAGATATAACATTGGCTTTTTAATTAAGTGGTGTTTAAAATACCCACCGTTTATGCTTAACAGCCTAATTATAAAGGACAAAAACGGACTGGATAGTAGATAATCGACTCCTGGAATATTTTTCTTTATGACGGATACTAAGCTAAACATGTGAGGGTAATTATATCAAAGCTATCTTTATAAGGATCAGAGACTTAAATTACCAAATGGCAGTGTACAAAAGAGAGAAATCCTTCTTCTTTACGAATACAGTATAACAGAAAAGGATAGGCTATAGTGCTGTACGAGGTGAAAATTACAACGCACTAATTTGTGACCACTGGTTTAGGAAATAAATCTTTAACATCATCCTGAACAGCTATTGTTTTCTGTGCTATTATTGTGTCATGCCCACCTGTCGATCACAGTAGGCCTTCATGAGTTTGATGAGCGGTGTGTGTCTTTTGATCTTGAACTGCACTATAGAGCCATCCTGACCTGCCACCTTCAGGTTTATGTGTTCGTTGCTCTCTGTCTTCACTGCTTCCTGAGGGATAAAGTCAGATAAAATAAACAATTAACACAGCCATGGAGTAAACAACAGCTGATTAATCAGACAATCAACAAAAATAATGATTTCACTATGTAATTAAGATCAGAATATTTACATTTTTCAAGAACTCTTGTCTCTCTTGTGATCAGCAACTGTCATCATTGTTTGCATTTAACAAATGAGTATCTGATTAATAAAATAAGATGAAGCCTCCAATGTTAACTGGTTAAATGAAAACAGGTGCTTACTTCAGAGTGGCTGAATGAGTAATGCCCAATTTTATGAAGAATTATTTCATTTTTTTCTTTCATTTACTGAGGCAAATGTTCCCTTTGTTTACATTTTGTCTCAATCAGTTGCCCACAGGCTAATATAAGTATTGATATATCAAGAAATAAATAATGTGCATCAGTTGTAATGGCATAACGCTGTAACACTGCTACAAACTTTCTGCCATTTGCACCCATAGGATTTACATTATGAGCCACTCAATCTCTCTCATCACACGCACACACACACACACACACACACAGACAGATGACACCAGCTGGTCGGCTGTGTGTGATCAAGCAGAAAGAGAAATGCGCGCCTCTGGATGCGCGTTCACAAACCTTCCGGTCTATCAAAGTAGGTACAGCTGATAGTTGAATTTTAGCTCACAACTTTACTAAGGTAAAACAGAACATGTGAAAAATGTCCCCTTTTTTCTATTAGCACCTATGCCACATATCTAGTAAAATATTTTTGGAAAAATGTAAAAAACACTTACCTTTGGTTTTTCATCAGCCATGGTCACTCTTTTGGCGCTTCTCTACGCTGCCACACAAAGAATACGGGTACGCGCACGTGCTCGTTTCCGGTTAAAATATTCGAATGGAACGTGCGCGGTCACGAGCAAGTGCGCGTCCACAGCCCCGGGCTCCGAATGGCTAACGGTGATCACATGGGTGAATGCGCGGTCTGGCCATGGGCGGGAGAGTCTCAATGCGCGTTACAGGGATACTCAGCACCACGTGCACGCGCACAGCGATGTTTTTCTTTTTGTTGTGAGGTTTGTTGGTTCAGTTATCCCACAACATGCACCCCACCACCACACTGACCTCTCATTAGCTCATTATGGTTCATTCATCATCATCATAAAGGACATTATACTGGGAATGTTGTATTTGCACATTTCCCCGTCTTTTTAACCCTATAAATCAGTGGCCATCTTGTTTTTTTTACTGTCTGGTGATGAAGATGCACCAAACTATATAAAATACATATCTTTACATAAAACAGACCTATATAGTTGCACAAAATCAAATCAAAAATCGTGTTTGTGACAGAACACGGAGGATGTATCTGTATGTTTGTTCGTGAATAACAAAAAAGAACCAAAACGACACCACAAGCAGAAAACACAGCAGATGGAAAAACAGGCAGGAGGAAGGCCACCTCTGCCGTGACGTCATATCACTTGCGTCTGGGGGCTTTCGTATGAATGACTGAGGCGCGTAAGCAGCACGGCACCTGTAGTTCATGGCGTGGAGTGTTTATAGCTGAATAGTTTCGTTATTTACATTTCATTGGGTCGATAATATTGTTCCCTGATGGAGGAGTTGGACGTTGAGCCGGCCATCACCGTAAGTTTCTGCACGAGCTCAGTCTTCTCTCTTTTCTTCCACATGATAGCAATGCTACCAAGCTAACTGTATCGCAACAACATTACTAAACGTCTGATCTAGATTATTGGGATATGATATAATGAATACAAAAAGCCCACAACGTGTGTCAGGTCATTAAAGATTATTACAATAAATACATACCTCTTAAAACTGTGGAACAAGGTCTCAAAGAAGCAAGAGTATGAAGATGACAGTGATAGAAAGCTAGTTAGTTATTAGATAACATAAGAAAACATTTTATGTACTTTACTAAAGCATTTCTACTTTCTGTTACTTTCTACTTCCTTACCATCACATTTCAGAAGAAACTGTTTGTACTGCATTTATCTGACAGCTGTAGTTACAAGTTGCTTTCCATTCATATTAGCTAAACAAAATATAATCATACAAAATATATAATGCCTGTGCTAGCCTAATGTCCAACTGTCCAACGATAAAGAATCATGCATTGGAGAGGAATTTCATGTTTAAAAAAACCAAGAACAAAACACAGTTTAAGTTCTTATTTAATTTGTTGATCACCTGTTTCAGTCTAAAGACTTTGTCTCCCCTTTTAAAATACAGAATATTCCTGCAGCCAGTGATGGGAAGCACTTGGGATTTGCCTGGGGTCCAGGTGATATCCTTGTGTACGAGACCCTTTACAAAGCATCACCAGGTATGTGTAGACACTAAGACAAGCCTGTCTGTATGTTTCCTCTCTCTCTTACCTAATATCACTCTGTTATTGATGGTCCACTCTGTATTTTCAGGTGCCAAAGGATCAGGCTGCTCCTTCGTCCATGAGGTCAGGAAAGATGAGGACATATATTCCCCCATTTTACGGAAACTCTTCAATGAGTCACATCACATCTTTGTTGGCCTGCAGACAATTAAAGAAGACCTCCCTAGCAAGAACAAAAAACCCCAGTAAGGCCAACTGATGGCTCCTTCCTGTGCATGTCACTGTAACGTTTCTCAACAAATTAAATCTTTGTTACGAAAGGCAGATAGACACCTGCAAAAATTATTTAATTTAATGATTTGTCTCTGTCTTCCTCCTTAGATTTGTGAGCATCAGTAAAAACTATAGATCTGTGATACGAGCCTGTATGGAGGAGCTTCAGCAAGTTGCAGGTCCGAATTTTATAATATAATACCAGCATCTTAGTCTTTAATGTAATTACTCAGGAAATATCTAATTTGCATTTCTCTCTTTTCTGCAGTTTCCACAAAAGATGCAAAAATGGCCATGCAATATGGAAATCAGGTATGTACCACTGCTGTATGTGTATCTGTGCCATAACCTGCAAATACATGACATCCTTATGTGTAAAGTAAACTAATAATGCACATACAGGATTCCATACTGGATATTGTAAATATCAATATGCCTTGAAATATATGCTCTTTGTTTTTTTCAGAAAACATCTCTTCTAATAAAAGTGTCAACAAATAAATGGAAATAAATTAATTTAGAATTAGCTACAATAAGTAAATGTTAAGGTGCAGCGGAATAAATATTCGTTTTTAATTGAAATGTTGACTAATGTTCTTTTCCCATTGACACAGTCCTAATGTCAGCTTCTGTTTGGTGTTACAGGTGTCCATTCTGTTGGCCATAGAGCTGATCTGGAATCTGGCTGAAGTGCTGTTCATTGATTCTGCTCCAGGTTAGAGTTTTTTTGGTTGTTGTATACTTAATCTAGCTTTGTAATACATTTTATAACGTGACTTTGAAAGCACCCAGACAAACAATTCACCAGTGTGTGTGTGTGTGTGTGTGTGTGTGTGTCCTCAGCTGGTTCCCTGTTGCTCCACCTACTCGACTGGGTAAGGTTACACAAGGCTGATGTGGATGAAAAGGCCAGAGAAGTGCTGCAGAGTGAGAGCCCTGCTGAGCACAAAGACTACTGGGATGTGGTAGGTGCAGAGCAAACACACACACACACATTTCTGTCTTTAGAAACCAGGCCAGTCACACGCAAACTACAGTGCTGATTTTTTTTGGTGTGAAATCTCAGTTATCAATTGTTTTGTATCTGTGCTATGCAGGTGCTGAGTTACGTGATGCAGGGCAGGTTGGAAGAATCCAGACAGATGTTAGTGAAGCAGGCCACCCTACACCCTGCCCCCAGGAACATGTACAAGCTGATGGACACTCTGCTCAGCAAGATGCCCTTCTACAATGTAAGACCCTCTTTCATTGGTTTCTGTTATGTGTAGCTTGATGGTATTCATATTAATGATTTGCTGCAAATTCATTTCTTTATTTATCAAGAAGAGGTGCACTCAACTGTTGGTTGGTTCTTTTTAATATGCCCATGTCACACCTACATGTGTAATTCAATTATGCAGAATGACACATTGATTAACAGCATTAACAAGCCATTATTTGACCAAACAATGTGCTGCTGCTTCTGACATATAATCTTTTGTATCTGTATTTTGCTCATGCAGTGGGTAAAACAAAATCCAATCTAATCGTACCTTCCTGACACATCAGCTTCACTGATTACTGATGCAAACGTACCAGTAATGTTCATACAAGACAGGCAGGAATTTAGCACAATGTATTGCTCTAAAACCAACCAATTGAACTCTCTGATAATCATCAGCCTGGAGGCAACCAGACGCTGACAGAGTATGATGTGAAGTGGAGGCACTGGCATGAGGAGGTGGACCGCTGCCTGCAGGACAATTCATTCGCCAGCAACAAACATCTGGAGATCATCTGCAAGGTCAGTGACTTCAGTCAGCTCGAGCTGCTGTCCATTTACTTCTTACATGTACAAAATATGCAAAATGACCTGAATCTGTGTTAAACTGTTGGCAACGAGATGTCCTGATTAAGGCTTAATCATTGAATGAGTCACATCGATATCACAGTTACTTCTTTTTAGTTTTAGTTTTAGTTTATTTTTGACTAAATTCTAGATCCTAGTTGGGGATGAAGACACATTGCTGGAGCACAAGGAGCTCCTGGGCACCTGGTATCACTTCCTGGTCACGAGACTACTCTTCAGCCACCCTACAGTCCAACCCACAGAGTTGCACTACTATGCACAGGTAACCTACACTAACCGCTTCAACACTCCGCTTTTATCTTCACTGTTTCTTTATTCCTGCTATTTACTGTGTGTGTGTGTGTGTGTGTGTGTGCGTGTGTTTGTGTTTGTGTGTTTGTGCAGTCCTGCATGACGATGTTTCTGGACTCGAGGAGCGTCCCTGAACCCCTGGACAACATTTTACTGGCTGCGTTTGAGTTTGACATCCACCAAGTCATCAAGGAGTGCAGGTAACATGCAGAATAATATCAATATATACATCCAAATATACAGTACATAAAAGCCAAGCGGGTTCAATCCTATAGTTTCATGTATTATCTTTCACTCTTTTCTAATGTTTCCACCACGTGTCTCTTCAGCATTGCTCTCAACAACTGGTGGTTTGTGGCCCATTTGACAGATCTGTTGGATCATTGCCATCTCCTCCAGTCTCACAATCTGCAGTAAGACTTCTACTCTGTTTGTACCTGCATATCATTTTAATCTGGAGATAAATAGATTGCACTCTTTATCCATTTAACATCTACCATTCTGGTGTGTTCAGTTTTGGATCCAACTTGCGAGAGTTTCTCCTGCTAGAATATGCTTCTGGTCTCTTCACTCATCACAGGTATGGTTATCTAAGTACTATAATTATCCTTATGGTATAGAAATAATGTTAAGTGGTGTATTTAACTACTCGGGTTAACTCAAAGTAGGCAAACATGTTCAGTCTTTATACATTAGCTTTTGGATCTGCAAATTATGATGATTATTAATGCTAACTAATTGACTCTTTAGTTTAGTCTAGAGGTTGTCAGCACTGTTGAAACACCAGACATCAGCATGGTGTTCATTTGACTTGGTTCTACAAATGTCTCAACTTAAAGGATGATTATGTGTTTGTGTTTAGTCTTTGGCAGTTGGCCGTGGATTACTTTGACCACTGCCCAGATTTAGGCCGGGTGTACCTGGAGCTGCAGATTGAGCGTGTTCCTTTAAACACGGAGCGCAAAGCCCTCAAGGTGCTCAGGATCTGCGAGCAGAGGCAAATGTCAGAGCAAGGTAGCACTTTCTTCCTCTTGTATCCACCTGTCTTTCACAAAAACCGACATTAAATGTGTTTCTGCCAATGCAGTTAGGACTTATACCTTTAACTTCCTGTCCTCATCCAGTGCGGAGCATCTGTAAGATCATGGCTATGCGAGCCCTGAAGAACAACAGGCTGGGCTCAGCTCTCTCCTGGAGCATCAGGGCCAAAGATGCTGCCTTCGCCACCCTCATCTCAGAGAGGTTAGTTTCTTTAACACCTCAATTCTTCAAGATACCATTTAAAGGCTTTTTATACTTCTTCCCCTCATCAGAGAGTTGTTTGTCTTTCCCTCTTCAACACCATGGACTCTGAACAACAAGCTTGTTGTGGGCTTTCTGGAAATTCCTAACTGTGATATCAAACACGTGCAGGGCCAGTCTTTGGCATAGGCGGCCAGCTAAAATCTCGCCTAGGGCATCAAATTGTCTAGAACCGGCCCTGAACACGTGCATGCTTTTATCCTCCGCAACTTTGTGATTAGATTCATCTTGTGGGATGATATTTCTTTGGCTGATAACACCTAAAGCGAAGAAAAAGCTGCCCTGTTTCAGTTGTGTTATGTTTGTCAGCCAGCCATTATTGGGCCGTTCTCTTGTATTCTGGAGAGACCTTTGACATAAGAGAAGTGTAAATAATTAGAAATGATTTGTTTCAGGTGTTAAATAAATTGTATTTGGCTGGTCTCTCTTTGAAAGCACTTTGTTGTGAGGTGGTTTCTAAAGTGTCTCCGTGTGTGTGTCAGGTTTCTACAGGATTATTGCGCCAGAGGGACATTCTCTGATCTGGATCTGATCGACAACTTGGGTCCAGCAATGCTGCTCAGCGACCGGCTCACTTTCCTTGGTACGAACTAGAAACACAGACACACATAAACAAACACACACACACTTCAGCATTTGCAGCACTGCTCAACTTGTGACTCACAAGTTAGATTCACACATGAAGTGAAGGGACATTCAGTCAGGGCAGATTTTCTCCTGTACAGCTTCCCTTAAACAAAATGTCTAGGACATCACATGAGACTCAGACACAGAGACATGTGTGCACACCCAGATATAAATAAAGCTATGTACCGCTTAATCCAACAGCATGTGACCGTGTGATCTACTGGAAAAACATCTGTGAAAATAGATAAACCATTTGTAAAAGAGAACAGTAAATATAAAGAAATTACTTTACCATAGATTATGATTTATAACAAAATCTATGTTTTAATAATACAAATGAATTATATTTTACAGGGGACATAATTTAAAGTTGTTCTAAGTAGGGCTGTGCGATTATGGCAAAAATCCTAATCACGATTATTTTGGTCAATAATTGATATCACGATTATTAAAAACGATTATCCATTTACTTTGAAAACATCCATTTATTGAAACAAAAATGTGAACAGTATGTTTTTAACAGTTGATTACCCTGAACTTTAAGTGTAATTCAACTGAAAAACCAAAAAAAAATTATAATTACATTTTTTTTTTTTTTAATAAAAATAATAATCGTTTTATTTCGATTACGTTGTTTTCGTAATCGTTGCAAGCCAAAATCGTAATCGAGATTAAAATACGATTAATTGCATAGCCCTAGTTCTAAGTGTTTAATTGCTGAAAAAAGCACATACACAGACAGTGATGTCTGAAACACTGCGAGAGGAGCAGAGATGAAAAAGAGATCAGTAAAAGCAGATTATATGTAAATAAGTGTGTGAACGATTCATGCAGATGTTATTAAACTGCACTTTTATACCGTATGATAACATCTACTGTTTGTCAGCATTAGCTTAGTGGTATTAAAAGTATTTGCATGAGCAGGTCAGAAAACGGTCCTGTCTTTTCACTCCTAGGGAAGTACCGTGAGTTCCACCGGCTGTACGGAGAGAAGCGCTTCGGCGAGGCGGCCAAGCTGCTCCTCTCCCTGATGACGGCCAAGATCGCCCCCCGCAGCTTCTGGATGACCCTGCTGACCGACGCCCTGCCGCTGCTGGAGCAGAAAGAGGTCAGTCGCTGTGCGCAGTAAACTGTTGATATGAATTCTTAACAATATAATCACATTGTTCCAGTTAGGATATATTACCATGTAACATTCAAATGCTAAACTGATATAAATGTTTGCCCCATTTCTATTGTTTTGTCATTTCTTTATACATATTGATCAAATATGATATTTTTTAAAGACACATACATCAGAGTCAACAAAGGGCTGCAACTTAAGGATTAGTTTCAATATGGTTGAGCTTTAATATATATATATATATATATATATTTAATATATATATATATATATATTTAATATATATATATATATATATATATATATATATATATATATATAAAAAAAACATCAGACAGTGCAAAGATATTCAGTTCACTCTGATGGAAGATAAAAAAATCCCATATTCACCATATGGACATTTCCACAGAACATTTAGCCCATTTTCCTTTGGAAACAACCCTCAACATCTATTTATTATATCTAAATAGTTGCAGATATATTGAGCCCAGTTCTGTCTTTAGTAATTCTGTTTTGGTGTATGAGATCTTTGTTCATTACTCAATTCACTTCAAAGCATGTGTGTGACTGGATAATACACTTGGGTCTTATTCTGATCATGCATTTCCAATAACTAATCTCACGATCTTAGAAATTATCATGTCTTTTTTTGGTGAAATTTCATTTAATAAAATTAAACTTGTTATATGTGGGGAAACAAATGAACAAAAGAGGAACTTCAATGATTTGAAGAAGTTGTTCAGTCTCTTGATTAAAAGGTGTCTTTGTTTGTTGAATGTTAGGTGATCTTCTCGGCCGGCCAGACCTACGAGCTGATGTTCTGTCTGGAGGAGCTCACCTCCTCTCTGAGCTCCGTGGCTCCCGCCACAGACGGGACTATGCAGGTACGCCTCTCCTCTCAGCCTTAATCCTGATCAGTGTGTACAAGAGAGACCAGCTGTTTAGTGTTGGTGTCAGCAGCTGCTTTTCTTAATAGTTGATTGGTGTCGATGTACATTTGGTGCAAAATTAAAAAGATACTAATAACTAAGCAAGTTATTAATATGTGTGCCCTCTATATGAAGTGTAAACAAATATTCCATATCTAAGACATTTAAAAAACTAAATTAACAAATGTTATAATATTTCAAAGTGTTTTGACTAGGTATTTTAATGTGAACTAAAATTGTCAAAGTTGGACTGTTCGATACTTGCCCAGACATATCTATTCCAGATTTCAAACTTTAGATGTATCAGAACAAATTGTGGCGTTCTTATCATATTAAATATGGTCTTTTGGGCACAAATGGCTTAGTGTTCATCCTTTCCACTTCAAGGTAAACTCCTACAGAACAATTAATTATTTGACTTCTAATTCACAGTCTTAACTCTGGTGCTGTAAAGTTCATTTTGTCTATATGTTAAAGACACAAGCACACTACTTAATGTGAGTGTTTTTGTCTTTTCAGGATGAAGACATCGAGCAGACCAAGGTGGAGCTCCTGAGACTCGCTCTGGCCAGGAACCTGGCCATGGCTATAGTCAAAGAGGGAACTGTGTCAACATGAATGATGCCATTTAAAAACAACTCTTATTATTCATTTTTGTATTGTATATAAAGTTTGAGTTATCAACATGTGCTCTTTGATAATAAAACCGTTTCATGATGTACATTGTTGTTGACCTTTGGTTAGTTATTTACCTCCGAACAGCAGACATCCATTGAAAGAAATATTTATTTTTCCATGTAGCGAACAAATGGCACATCATACAGTATGTACAGACCTAACTCTCCCAAAATCTACACGTCACATGTTCACATAACTGGTCATACAGCAAACATTAGGTACATTACGGACTATGTACATGAAACACTCACTTCTTCTGTACATGACAAGTTGAGGAGACCTAGGGGGGGGGGGGGATCGGGGTGGAGCACAGATCAATTCACCCACTGCTGAAGACACACTAATCCTCCTGGTGACAGACTTCCCTTTCAAACTACATTTTAAATTCAGATTTTTCAGTTCACTTCATTTTCTAGGTTCAGTGATGCACTGAAATACTATTAACAGAACATAAAGTAATACATGTGTCAAAAATACTCCCAATACTTTCACCGGTAGACGAGTTAAGATCTGTAAATACACGACTAAAATATAACCACCGACTGCTTAAAGCATGACTGAAAAGCAGACAATCAAATCAGACCTTCAAAATGTAATCACATGACATAAAACAGGACTCGGTAGCCTCAAATATTAACGATATAATTAAAAATATCAAACCTTGTTTGCAGTTGTTTGCCATTACAGCAGATAATTAAACATGGTTGTCGACTTATCTGAAACATGGCAAAACAAATTATTACTGATCACACTAAGTTTCCTTATATATATAATAAAATCTTGATGGCTGAAATTATTTTAAAACCTTTTACTAAACCGATTAATTGTCCAGTTGAACTCCATCTTAAGACATCTACTGGATCCCATATTCAAATGGATATATTCAAGTATATAAAGTATAGAGTAAATAAATAAATAAAAACTGTTGTGTCTTAGGCTCTGGTAAATTGACGATAGATATGTTTTTGCTTTGATTTCGAACATGTAATGGCTGTAGAATAATGACTACATCAATGTTAGGATTGGTTCCCAAATGCAATTCTGTCTGTCACAAGGCAACCAAAACCCCCCAAAAAGCCTAGTTGTTTCGTTTGTTGCAAAGAGACCCTTTGTTGCTGGCAAAAAGCTGTTGACTGCATTTACTCTGAATAGCATGCAGCAGGAAATTGGTTACAATAATGTTTATTTTGGAGGGAAAATGATAAACAATCCAAAAGTCTTTGGGACAGTGGCACCAACGGTACTTCCTCTAAATGGGGGACACTTTAATTTAGAGGTTAGTTTATTTTAACAGTAATTTTGTTATGAAGCAATCAGTCAGGGGCTTAGCTCTAATGCATGGAATATTTAGAGTTCATTAACATGTGTTGTAATCCTCTTGGGCAAAATCTAGTAAAATATTCATCTCAGGCCCTGTAAACAGCACTACTGTCCTACTTGCAAGTGCATATCTTTAGTTTGTTAGCCATCTGCAGGAAAGTATACGAGCACTGTATAAATACTCCAGTGTCTGCTGTTAGCTTCTCACTGCCGGTAATGACAATAGCGAGGGAAATGAACAACTATAAGGAATGTGCAGCTGAATTTCTCCACCTTCCCCTCCTTCCTCTCTGGGATGGATGTGAATTCACAAACCCTTCATGGAGTACGACCCGCTCTCCCTGCCTAGAAGAAGCAGGCATCTTCGCTCCTATAGATGACCCCAACTCTCCTGTGGGGGGAACTGGTTGACCTCTCCGACCTCGTTGCACAGACGGTCTCCGAGTGTGAACGCCAGTTTGAAGCGCAGACGCACCTTATCCTGTGAATGAACACACACACACACACACACACACACACACACACACACAAACACACACACACACACACACACACACACACACACACACACACACACACACACACACACACACACCACACACACACACACACACACACACACACACACACACACACTTCTTTTAGTGTTATCCTTAAAGTTGTGTGGCTCTGAGATCCCTCGTTATATGTTCATTTATGTCCTCGAGTGTTAATGTGTCACCTACTTTTGTTGGGTTGGCCAGCAACATGATCTGGGTAATGGAGGCCGGTGGTAGGATCGGGTTAAATGGAGCCAGGTCTGTTCCTGATGGAGGCTGCAGCTTCACCTTCATTGACTGGTGGGGGATAAAAGGTGGAGTCAGCACAGAGTATTTAAAGCTTTATTTATAAGACGATTTCACAACTAGTGTTTTCTTGCTACGGGAGGCTAAGGCGGGTAAAGAACAGACCTAAATGACCATAAGAAATATTAAGCTGATGAGCCTATTATTATCTGAGATTACCTGCAGGCAGACATAAATACAGCATACCCTCAAACACTTCTTCTCATAGGCTAACTCCTGGCAGTTACAGTAAAACAAACACATCACTGTCTGAGGAAGAAGTGTGTCTACCTTGGGCACAGCAGCCTGCAGTACCACATTTTGAACAGGCAGGGGGGCAGTATTGAGCGTTGAGACCACCATCACTAACACGTCAGTCCTGCCGGGGGGGCAGTTAGCTGCAAAGTTGAGGAGCATGCGAACACCGTCCTTATCGTAGGCCGTCACTGGCAGCACTTTACCTGAGGAGAGGCAGACATGAGACATTTAAAGAGTTTACATTCAGCTACATGTTTTGGAATCATTTTTGAATCCCTCCCGTCCTTACTCGGTCTGATTGTCTCCAGAGGGATGTGCACGTTGCTCAGGGAGACGTCTGTGGCTCTGGCCGGGCTGCCGTGGAGGGGAGGGTGGCAGGGGGACAGAGAGCGGAACAGGGGGCTGCCCGGGGCCGAGCCCAGGCTCTGGACCTTAGCATGGGACAGAGCGGGAGAGCCCGGCACCGTACACTGGAGAAAAGAGGGTGAGGAGGGAGAGCCATGTCCAGCTATGAGGGGAGGCGCTGCTGCAGACATCCCGAAGCTGCTTCCTCTTGCTGCCATCAGCGAGGAACTGAAAACCACAATTTATAGATTGCTTTGAGACCTTAAAGTACTGTAGAACGGTCAAATAGAGCACCAACATTGCTTTAGTAGAAAAAATAAACACTGAAACATGGCAAAATGTCTACAAACAAGAGACAATTCTGTGGAAATGACTGTTTTTGCTTTCGTTCAAATAGTTATAAACCACTGTTTCTGTTATTAAACATAACAACAGATAATGCTCATGAATCTGTACCTCTTATGATCTGGAAACCCCATCATGGCCAGGTCCTGCAGGTTCTGCAGACTGTTTGTGGCTGCAGCGGGCTCAGACGGTGGTACCACGGGACCTGAACAAGCTGCACCGCCAAACATATCCAGACCTGAAGCTGAAGCCTGCAGAGGAGACGAGGAGACACAAGATAACTTACACCCTCCTTTTACATATGAACTAACAAGCTGTGGTTTGGTTCAAGTTGCTCACAAACCATTGTAGATGTACCTGCAAGGTAGTCCAGTGATTGGACAAATCGTTCAACTTGGGTTTCGATTGGCTGCTCAGAGAGGTAGGGGGGTCGTTCAGTCCTGAAAAAAGGTACAGACATTTGTATCGTCAAAAGAGAGGGGACACT
The DNA here is from genome assembly GCF_902827165.1 of Trematomus bernacchii. NCBI lineage: Eukaryota > Metazoa > Chordata > Actinopteri > Perciformes > Nototheniidae > Trematomus > Trematomus bernacchii. The sequence continues at coordinate 21,750,643 of NW_022987720.1, read as the reverse complement.
ACAGGTGAATAGGATAAAACGAAAACCATATTGTTTGTATTAAACTACATTAAATATGTAAATGAAGCATTATCTTATACTACATTTTGGTGGATCTGGGCTAAATCTACAAATCTAAAAAAACACCTTAGCGTACAGTATATTCTGGATGTTTTCTATCAACTAGAAAACATATCATCGCAGTCTGTCTGTAGAGTCGAGTGGAAGCTAGACTAGCTGTGGAGTCAGAGTTTTCTTGCACGTGTCTGGTCTTTTTTCAGTTTTATCTAGCAGTGAAATCTTTGTGAATTGACCTGCTTGTGGAATAAAAGTTGTATGTGTTTTCTCAGCTCTACAACGGACCCAAAGTGTATTTTGTAAAACTACATCAGACAGACACATGTAGGCTATGACAAACAGCTAGAAGGCCTTTCTGAAGATACAGATAGAGAGCATGAAGCTTATTACCCACAATAAGTCACCATAGGGATATCATACCTAGAGACAGCAGCTCATCGTCGAGGAGAGAGAGTGACGTGGAGGCCATGTCGAGGGGGGGGTGGCTGGGGCTGCTGCTCTGGGAGCCGGCAAGACGTTTGGGAGGAGGAGGCAGGATGGGGATGGAGGAGATAATGGGACTGATGGAGACCAGATCTGAGGACTGGAAGTGAGGGGGGCCCGGTTGAGGAGGGCTGGGAGTGTCGAGGCCGTCCAGGTCGATCAGAGTCTCTGTGGTCTCTGCTGGGGGGAGATACATTGCAGCTGCTGAATTAACTACACAATGGCAGGATTACTGGAGTAAAACATCTTGTTTTTATGTTGAATTATGTAAAACACTATTATAAATTGTCTCTCACCACTCTCACTGTGACCAGCTGTGGGTCGGGGCTCCTCGCTGTCTCCGTTGACGGGCAGCCCCTCAACAATCTTCTTGTAGGAGTTTATGACCCTGGAGAGGTCATCGCTGGCCTGCAGGATGTCACCTGAGGAGCCAAAAGATACACATTATACACAATTGAATGGTAAATACTAACTACGTTTTTCCAAATAAAGAAAATACCAAACAAACAAACCTAAATTGGTGTCATTGTCCTCTGACTCGGTGGCCATTTTGAAAGCAGCGCGCCTCAGCTTGTCACACCGCTGGTAGAGTTCCTGGGAAGAAATACAAAATGTAAATGCAATATATGAAGAAAAAATTCCCATGTGTAAGAAAATTGACCTTTAGGTTGTAAAGGACACTGAAAGACAACAGATACAATGAACTGTGTGCCAGTTGAACATTCTTCCCCTGAAGTTTACCATCTTGTGTGTGTGTTTGTGTGTGTGAGAGAGCGAGGGAACCCACCTTTATGATGTCCTTGTCTGAGTCAGTGGAGTTCTCTTTGTTGTAGTGGGACAGCATCTCCGTCAGCAGCTTCACGTTAATGTTCACCTCGTCCAGAGTGTGTATGCGCTTTGTTACCTTGTGTACTCGAGCCTCATCCTGTGAAATACAACAATACACAATGTTTTCTGTACTACACATAAAACATGGTCGTGTCATATATCAAAAATATTATAACTAATTTTGTTTAGCTTTGTAAGGGTAAAAGTCCCGCACTTTCAAAATACATACACAGAAAAGGTCCAACATTTATTACTATAAAACAGTTTGTGAAAAATAAAGTTTACAAACCCTTTTTGCCTGAAAGCTCTTACCTCTTTCACCATGTTTTTGATCAGTCTGTTTGCTTCCTGGAGGTCCTCTGGGTTTTTACTTCGCAGAAGCTCAGCAAGCAGCTAAACACACACACAAACACACACTTACACACTTACAAATGTATCATGTAGATATGAGAGCCCATGTATAATCTAGTCCTAGAATAAAGGATACTGCTTAGTTTTGGTGAGATGCCCCTTGATTTCTAGAGAATGTATTTAATAAAGAGCCACAAATTATTTAGAGAATGTATTACATTTGCTTATTTTCCTCGGGTTAAAAACTTAACTCAGGGCTGCTTTATAAGAGAAATATTTCCGATAAAGTCTTTGGTTATTATGATCATTGATATTACAGATATTAAAATGTACCTAGTTCTGTTGTTTGTAGCTTTCATTATACTGCTAAAATACCACAAATTGTTTGTTTAGTTAAAAAAATAAAAGGAATTTATTCTCCAATACTATTTTGTTTGATTTACTTTTTTTTTTTAAAGGCACCAAGAGATAATACTTTACATTTACCGATTTCTACAGATACTCTTTTACAACTAACTAAAGAGTGCAATATCGTTTGCAAAAATAGACATTGCCAAAGCTATACAAAAATATATACTGGCTGTAGTTTGGTTTACAAAATGACAGAACAGATGTAGTTTTCCTTCACTCTCTCACCTTGCCCATGTCCTCGTTGTCGAACACAGGATGTTTGGGTCGTGTCGGAGGAGAGGGAATCAGAGTCCTGTCGAGGGGTAACTCCGGGTCGTTAGTGACGAGGCCTGGTGAGGAGAGAGAGGATATTAAGAAGTCCGTTCACATGCACATTTAATCATGTAAACTCTCTGTTCGCAACACACCCTGTCTTCTCAGCGTCTGGTAGGCTTCACTGATCTTAGTTTCATTAGGGAACGCCACGGTCCAGCTGTACAGCATCTCTACTATCTTCAACTTCACTTTCTCTGATGCACTGTCGCCCATGTACTGGAAACAGGAAGTGATTCAAAAGAGGCTGGATGGTAGGACAAACAGTCAACCTACTTTTTATTTTTAACCTATTTGTGGACCTTACCTTTGGGGACACAACTTTAATCAGCTCATTCAAAAATCTGTATTTTCCGACTTCATTATGAAACCTTCTCCCGCAGTTCTTCATACATGCCTCCAATACCTGGATACAAAATCATTTGGATTAGGAACAAACGTTGAGAAAAAAAGGTGTTTGTTGATATTAAGGTGAATTATTTCTTACTGTAAGAGCCTGAAGAGCCTCCCATTCTTGCGGTGAGTGGATTTTGTGAACAAGCAGAGGTACCGCTATCTGAGGACTACAAGAAGAAATTCCAGATTAGAACCTTTTTTCTGGAGGTGATTGTTTTTTTAAAGATTTTTTTAAATATATCCCTGACATACCCTTCCAGTTCCTTGTTGATCTGATCACAGAAGCCTATTATGTACTCCCAGTCCTCCTGTCTGTTTGAAGGATGGGTGGCTTTATCTGTTAGAGAAAAACATTTTATTTATTATTTTTTTACAGGCAATATTATTTGAGATTATGTTACTTTTTACAAGAGAGACCTGAATACAAGGAAAACAAAGAGCAAAACACAACTATACAAAATAAGACAAGTGTTGATGAGGCAGCATGACCACACAGCATATCTGAATAGTCAGATATGAGGTTTGACAGCACAACAGTTTCACGGTTGGACACATTAACTCACACTAACCTACAGTAACTGGTGTGAACGAGGAGCTCTTTGTACACCTGAATGCACCTCACATCCTACTAAGAAAATGTCTCCCTGTGAGTCTTGTGATCCACATAACAATGCAGCAATTGTTGTCTTTCTCCCTCTTTGTAATTACTGTTGTCATTGTATTAGCAGTGCAATGGAGAAATTCATAAATAAATACAAACCTTAATGAAGATGAAAACCCATGTTGGTTGCACAGGTTGGTCATTTAAATATATATTGCCATGTAAAATAAAGGATTTTTTCCTTTTTATACAAAATGATTTTGGAAGACTTTGGACTCGAATTCAATATATTTTAGATACCAAATTCATCCATGCAACAAGCCATTCACAAAATGGAATATTTTGAAATAAATTACTTTACTATAAGGCGCTAGAGAGGAGAAATATATATTTAAACATTTGGGTTTTAATTACATTATAGCTGCATTATTCTAAATAAGCAGGAGTTTATTGCTACCTGCTTCGTCAGTCCAGCAAAAAGTGCATATGGAAATAAAAATATGAAACAGCTTTTCAGAATCTGACTGTAACAGGATGCATTTAACATTATATATCTCAATATACCATCATCATTGTATATTTATATGATGATATAAAATGCAGTTTTGGTAATATCAGATATGTGCTTCTGGAAAATAAGCATCCTAAATCACACCCACAGAGAGGAGAGTTGACAAAGAGTAAATCTGGTGCCTCACAGCTCTGACTGGGACCTACAGATATAAACAAGTATCTATCAAACAGCTGCCAGTATTAAAACTGTACCGAAGGAACCAAATCTGTCGAGCTTCTCTGAACAATCACTGAGCTGTCACTGGTAGATGATGTGAACCAGACATTGAATAAAAGGCTCTCCACCCATCATGATGCAGACAGCTGACTGTGAATCAGAATCTATCAGCTGCACAGCGACTAACAGGCTCTGAGTTACCGGACTCACTGCCCTTTCACACGGAGCAAGTAATCTAGCTAATTACCCACATTATTTAATTCATATATAATAGGATTGATCACTCACTGAGCCAAGATTCAAGCGACTCCCCTTCCTGGTACGCCATAGCACTGAAAACATCGCGTGACGTCACCAGCGTGTAGGCGAGAGCCAGAAATTATTGTTTGTAATTATTGTGTGAAATTAATAAAAAATAAAAAACACCGCATCTAGCATTTTAGAAAACATAATTCACCACGGGTTTTAAATAAAATATCTGCCAAATAAAATAATGATTTGGATTTTAGGCGTTTATTTTTGTAAGGCATCCACAGGAGGTACTAAGCCCGGGGTCCTGACACTGGCACTCACATTTTCAAGATGGCAGCTTCCATCTCAGGATTATTAAAACCTTGGACACCAAGGTAATTATTATTTCATGAAGACACAACCAGTTTACACGTGTTGTTAGCTGTCTATTTTATTTAACTTTGCAATGCGACAATGTTCTTTGCATTTCAGAGTCAATGATGTACATAACGTGGTTGAAATAGCGAACTGGCTCTGGTGTTACATGTCTGCTCACACGAATGTAAACTATCTGCAAATGTTGATCTGATAAAGTAATTGTTCTGCTTTTTTACTCACTGAGGTGTTCATTTACTCTTTTAAATTATTGATAATTCCATCACACGATAACAAATTGGAGAACAAAACAATTATTTTCATCATTGAATATTTAATCGTTCATCTATAAAATTATACTAACAGCTAAATACTAAGGGTACATTTATAAAAAAAAATCCGAAAAGTCCAAAGTTGTCCAATTAACAATTATATAAAACTCGGAAAAGCAGCAAATATGAATTAATAAATGACCAACTAATTTTCTCAGGAGTTGTTATGAAATTGTATTTGATTAATAATAAACAATTAAATATGTAAAAGAAAATTCAATCAATTAGAACTACAACTAATTTCTTTTTCAACTAAAGAGTCAGTTATCAATTAATATATTACATGTTTAATCCAAATGCCAAACATATGGTAAAAATGAATAAAAATCAGCATAACAATTATTCAAATTATCTGCTCTTTCCGAAAGCAACAGTCCAAATCTTAAATAAATTGAATATACTCGCATTCAAAACAACAAGAAAACCATAAAATGTCTTAATTTGACAACTCATCAATTAAATGTTTCAGTTTCAGTGCTGATTTTTATTTGGATCCCCTGATCCCCCCTTTTGGATCCCCTGACCCAATCAGTGATGTATTTGTCAAAGGTTTTTCTTTCTTGTGTCCTTTGTTTGCAGAGTGTTCCTGGTGAGATGGAGCAGATACAACCCTTACTATCTTGAGCCGGAGGTCAGGAAGGAGGCCTACAACAAACCAGAGGCAGAGCTGAGCGCCGAGGAGAAGGACCAGCGGGAACTCAAATCGCTCCGACCCATCAAGGCAGCGACCAATGATGTCACCAGCTCTGTGTTCAACGACCCCGTCATCAGGTACCACAGACAGATATTTCTGCTCTCTTTTATGTTTACGTGATAAAGTCAGAGCTGAGAGTTCATGTCAGGTCATCACTTTTGTGTTTTCTTTCCAGTAAATTCGTCGGCATGATGATGTTAGATGGAAACAAGATTTTGGCCAATGAGATCATATCAATGGTAAGAAAGCTAGCACAGGGTCCAAGTGGAGCTCAATGATCTGCTGTTGGTTTTATAGCATACGATTGACATGAATGTATCTCTCTGCTTCCAGACGCTGGAGAACATTAAGAGGAAACAGGTGGATAAATACCACAAAGCTCCTGAGGGGAAGAAGGAAGAAATCGAGTGTAACCCCTACGCCATTTTTCACCAGGCTCTGGAGAACTGTAAGCCTGTCGTTGGGCTGGCCAACATTCAGAAAGGCGGGAAGTACTACCAGGTGAGTGATGAAGCTGATCATCATCATCATTTACATAAAATACTCAGGGGTACTGAGACCATCTGCTCTCATGGAACATCGAAGGAGCTTATTTACTCTTTCTGCACAAGTAAAACTATTACAAAATATATTTTCACTGCTGCCTTTTGAGGTGATTAAACAAAAAAATGTATTACAAACATGTCATCTATGAATTGTAACGATCATATCTGCGATACAGTTTCACAACCTAATGGTTATACTTTTTTGTGCAAAAGTAAATCTTAAAGTTCAATGAGGAGCTTTAAGATTAAACATAAAGCAGCTACAATAAGTCAACTATATGAAGATTAGGTCAAATATCCAAGATGTTTTACTATAATCTTTTTATCTAGGTGCCAATCCCTCTTTCTGATAATCGGCGTCGCCACCTTGCCATGAAATGGATAATCACAGAGTGCAGGGAAAGCAAACACCGACGCACGCTCATGTATGAAAAACTGTCCCAGGAGCTGCTGGCGGCGTCCGTGAGGGAGGGGAACGTCATCAAGAAGAAGCTGGAGATGCACAAGATGGCCGAGGCCAACAGAGCCTACGCTCACTACCGCTGGGCTTAGAAAGGAGCTTTAAAGACTGAAATGTTTCTTCTGACTGAGACTGGACACACGTGTGGAGGATTCAGTGACACATCATGTCGATTCTGTAAATAGTGAACAATGTGAAAATCCTTTGGTAAAGAAGTGCTGTAAGAAAAACAGTGCAGTATAAAGGGGAACATGGTAACAACTTTTGTATTGAGAAATGGAATTGTGTACAATCGTGCTCTGTTGTACTGTTAATTAACACAAAACACACAATTAAGGAAAACTTCAAGATTTATTTGAACAAATAACTTGAAATGTACAACCCAGCCATCAAAAATGGGATTGAGTAATGTAAACATTTTGCAACAGCGTAATAAAAATATATCAACAGATATTGCAGTCAGTAATGTTCCCTGTCGTTACGGGACGAGTTATTCCTAATTTCGGATTTACAATTTTACATCATTAAACATTTTTTTTGTCCGAAATGGAAGCTACCAATTTGAAAAATAAAGTACAAAAATGTCCAAAATCCTGACCATAGCTGGGCTTTCACATTCTTCTCCAACATTGAATATTCTTAAATTGTATGCCAATCTTATATTAAGCTTTCGTTATTTACACGTAATTACAGGTACAGATTTTTCAAAGAGATGTAACATTTGGGCCATGAGTGAGTTTGTCTTCCTCTCCCTAAAGCCGTCTCTTAGATTCAACAAAGACAACAGACTGATGAGAAGCTGAGCTCGGCTACATGCTGTGTGTAGCCGCTGCTGCTGGTCCTGAATTCAAAAGGAAAAACACTTCCGTTAGCTTTAGGCTCATAACTGATGTCATGTGAATGGAGGATAAATACCTTATTCCTTGCTGCAATGGTGAAAGTAACTAAAGCACATTTAGTGCAATTTGTGAAGGGAATATTACTCTTTTACTGCACTACCTTTATTTAATAACTTAAGTTATTAGCTATTGTGCAGACGCAGATTAATATTAAATACATTGTTTGATTTTGATACACCTGATGCATCGATTGGGAGAAATTCAGAAGCTAACCTACAGTATATAAAGTACATTTAAATTAGCCCTGACAGCTGATCAAATAATTAGAATGCAATATGACATTTATGATTGGAAATGGGTCCTTCAGCATAATGAATACTTTTACTTTAATGTGGTTTTGCTCGTTTTATTTTTAGAGCATTATCAAAGTACTTCCTTCACCACGGTCCTCAGATGAAGAGCTTTGGCTTTGTCCAGAGGTTTGGATGAAGCTGCTCTGCTGTATTGGCACAAGTCGTTTTACAACTAAAGCGTATGAATCCAGAAATGAAATGAATGTCTGATTGATTTATCTGTAGAAACAGTTTCAATTTAAACTGTGAGCAATATCTTGGTATTTTATATACAAGTTCAGCTGTAACAAAATAAAAAACAGAAGGTCCCTGACTTAAGACTCAACGCTTCATCTAAAAAAAATGTCCTCACTTAATGAGGCAGTAACATTAGTCCTACAGACACATTAGGTTGAAAAATCCTCAGAACTGCATTTCAAAGCATTACTAAAATATAAATTCTACACTAAAAATATTCAACTGAATTAAAAAATATTGATTTTCACTTAAATCTGGTCACAACAACAAACTGTAAAGCAAAAACCAAGTCAGCATACATCTGACTGTCCTCTGAAGTCCTTTGGATTTGGTAAAAAAACGGTGGACTTTGAACAGGAATGCCTGCAAGATCAATAAAAAAAACATTAAAAAAAATGCTCAAACCGTAAAACAAAGTGAACCTGAATGTGACTAAACCTCGTAACTTAACGTCAACACCTTCTGAACTATTGCACATTCCACATCCACGGCACCATGTCTCGGAAAAAGAATCAAACGCAGGGAACATCCTGGAACAATCCAGCGAAATAAAAACGTATCTTTACACTTTGTGATCCGCCTTCTAACCAAAAGCATATCCGGTCAGCCTGGAAAACACGGCTGTTCTTCATGAATCTGCTGGTTTAATGATCAGTGTTGACTGAGGACAGGTATCCCGGGTCCTAGTCAGCGATCTCACTGTAGTAGTACTTGTGGGCGGTGCCGCTGAGCACCCACCCCCCCGCCCTGAACTCCAGGATCTCCAGCAGCAGCAGGCGGGCCATGGAGGTGATCCCCTCCTGCAGCAGGAAGCCGTCCCGCAGCAGGTAGAACAGCTCGTTCATCCGCGGGCCGTTCACCTTCTCCAGCTGCTCCCCGATGCGGTGCAGCTGCAGCACCAGGCAGTCCACCTGCAGGGGGGGGGGGGGGGGGAGGTCAGTGACTTATCTGGAGAGAAAGACGCCCTCGAGGAATGTATTCTATCTCAAAACGTTTGTGACACATGACACCTATTGCATGTTTCTGTCCCTGGAGAAAGATCCCTCCTCATTCGCTCTTTCAGTGTTTATTTTCATCCCCCCCAAATTAAAAGGGTTTGTTTAGAAAGTTCTTCCTATAACCAAGGGAGGGTCCAAAAGACAGAGGGTTTTGTGAACTGTACAGATTGTAAAGCTCCCTGACCCTGGGGTAGTTTTTTATATTGCTATATACATAAATGATCTACTGGACTTTTGATCGTTTTCAAAGATGGCTGTCAAATGTTTATACTTATTGATGTATAATAATACAAACTATATTTTCTAGTGCAGTTTTTCTCAACCTTTTTTGTGTCAAGGAGCCGATCTTATTACCAATTTAGGCCACAGACCCCCATTTGATCAGATTTTCCCTCAGAATAAGAATAATGAAAATATAATGGAGTTAACAGAAAAAACTCTTAACTATTTAAATACATAAAACTAAAAGTTGAAATAACTTCAGATTCTTCCTCACCTCCTCCTCATTCATAAGAGCATCTGGTTTGGACAGTCTGATCAGACAGTCGTACACAGGATGGACCAGAGCCACCATCGGCATGTTGTTCACCTGGATGTCAGTAGAGGTAAAGGTTAAGTTCTGTTTCTCAAGGTAACATTGTTGAGTTCTTAAAAATAATCACTCTTTCACACAAGTGAAAAACTAGCAGTGTGAGTGAAACCATAAAAAGGTGACCTGTGTGAAATGACAATAGCCATTATCAAGGAAGAAACCTGAGTCTCTGTGAACTGGAGCAACACCTTCAAGGCTCACCACTGATATATTAAACACTTCTATTACTGCACGATACAATCAAGATGAGCAACAGGATAAGCACATGTACCGTGTATCTGATACATAAAGCACAAGAAGTAATCAAAGATATCCAATGCTTTGATCTGTACTTATTCATCAATGCCACACTATCGTCGAGATTAAGACAATATGTCAACATGATGAAGTTTGACATTCCTTCCAACTTACTTTGAGGTAGTCGAAGATGTTACAGATGAACGTGACTAAGCACACCCACTCCTGCAGCGAGCGCGCCCTGGTCTCCTCGCGGCTCTTGAACTCCTGCTGCAGGCGGTTCAACAAGCTCCTTCTGAACACGTTTCCGTTGTTCTGCTTGGCCTCGGCCTGCACCAAAAGGGACCAGAGAGAGAGGACAGATAGTAGGTGAAGAATGGACAAAAAGTCAGGAAACAAAGCGGTGTAGGTAAACTGGCTTAAGCCTCCTGTTGCTGCAGTGTAAACTACCAGTTAGGCATTAATAAGGTAAGAGGATTAACAATCAATCAGATGTTTAAGCCCTGCTCTGGTTCCTTAAATCCCTCTGTCTCACTGGTGCTCAGTGTCTTGATCAAAGAAACAAATGAAGACAACAGACTGCAAACAGTACGGACCTGCACAATGGTGTAGCAGATGCGTCCGGCTTCTTTGCTGAAAACCTGGTCCTTCAAAGACTGATCCACGAGGATATCAGAAACCTTCTCCAGGTTCACAGAACTTGGATCTGAAAGAAACCAAAAGAAATACATTTTAAATGTCTTTTATTGACACAGTGAATATTGATTAGGTGTCAATACAATGCTAATGCAGGAAAAGTTATGGAAATGGTTAAAGATGTTTGCAATATTGAACTGATGTAGAAATGTTTTAAGTTAGTAATAAGAGGACATGCTAACCTTTCAAGGCTGTTTTCAGCAACATCTGTGTGTCCATGTCTAACGACTGGATCCTGTATTCTTCAGCAGAGTTCTCCATTGTAGATGGTGGCACCCAAAGTCCACCTGAGAGCTGTAACTCTGTAAAAATACATCAGAAGATACCTTTTATTACAACATTTTATACGGGTTTAACATTTCTATTTGTTGTTTTCAAAATAAATGCATGGTTTTCACACATAATAAACGTTGTCCTCCAATACTGTGGGCACAACATGCATTACAGACAAAGACTGCAGAACAATTTGAGGGACAACAATAACCGCGAAATCCTGTACTGTCATCAAACCGGCTGCAGCCCACAGCTCATTCACTGAGGCACAGCAGGGATTACATGCACAAACTCGGGTCACACAACAGGTCACCAATACCCTTAAGCAACAGATTTAACTCAATAACAATGTCCTCTTTTAAACTGTGAGATATTAATACCATAAATTAGCCACGTGTCATTCACAAGTAACTTTGGCTAGTGTTACATGTAAGCAACATTAGCTAAACGCCAATTTGGGTAATGTAACTTGGGTGTATCGATATGATACCGATAGTAAATGCAGCATTAACACAGTTTTGCTGACTTGTTGTAATCTCATCCAAATAGTGTTAACTAATATTAAACTGGTTCGTTTGTGTCCTTTTGTCGAAATGCAGAGACACATCGTTTATGTTAAGACGAGTTAGCGTCAAGTTACTTAACCTATATTTACGTTACACCCACCCGCCAGAGGAAAGAAACCGGTTATCGTTAACTACAAATCAAGAAGACAGAAATGCTTACATTTCAAAAATAATATGTTAATAAATTACCTACAATTGACGCCAATTCTTTGCATCTAACCTGGTGGTCATAGCACTTGGGTAGATGTTCCTCAACGCAGCCTCACAAAGATTAAGTATCATGACAAGAGAAGTCCCTGCCTCCCTTCACCTCGCCAGAAAAAAACCGCAAACACAGAATAAACGTGGTAGATGTGTGTCTGTGTATATCAAGCAGTAACACCCCTATTCTTGTAGGCACGGTGCTTGTTCTGCGTAATTTGAATATTTATTTTAAACATTTTCATTGTAAATGCTATTATATCTGCCTTCAAGTTCACGCTAATGGAATCATGACTTCATGGGTTTATCTGGTGGTTTATGCAGGCACATCTTGTTTAAGGTAGGTAAGGACTCATCTTGTTGCGATAATTCCTCTTTGAAAGGTGGAGTCCTCTGTATCCTGACCCGGAAGTAATGCTAGCAGTGTTAGTGGCGTGAAATAGGAACTGTGTTCGTGCCATATTAATGTTTGACAGTTCCGAACTGTAGCGGTAGATGTATCCATGATGCCGCATCAACTGTTATACTGAAAGGTAAGTGTCTGTCTGCATTTCTCACCACTGGAGCTCTCTACAAAGTAAAGAGCTGCTCAGTTGTTGTTAGCTTAACTTAGCTAGCCCCAAGGTCCCACTGCATGTCCTCTACATGGTGCCACTATATTATCCTCATTGATGCATGATGTTCAGAGATTTATTTTATAGTCATGACAGCTTGATTTTCTCTAGATATTGTTTTTTTTAAACGATAGTTTAGGTTTGACCACAGTATCTAAAAAGTCCATCAAGAAAGATGTGCCACAGACTTCTGCTCAGACTCCTATTAGCAATATGAAATGACCAAGTTCATCTTGTGTTATGTTTATAGTCTTTTTGATTACAAGACACCACACTATCAATACGAGCCAGATCCATAGATGCTTTAAACAATCAAGACATCAATGAAGACAGTTTTGAATAATTCAGATTTCTCTGTCTGCAGTGTTAGCAGGAATCTGACAGTGGAGACATGGTGGGCTACGACCCCCGGGCTCAGGGCTCAGCTCTCTCCCCAGAGGAGGCCGCCCTGGCTGGGTCAGCTGCTGGGATGGTCACCCGGGCCCTCATCAGCCCCTTGGACGTGCTCAAGATCAGATTTCAGGTAATGATCTGTACATGTACAACCAGGAGCTGACAGAAAAGACCTCAGTGATGATGAAGATATTTAAATCATAGAAAATACAGGCTCCATACTAGCTCTTTATCTTCTTCGCATTACATTTCAGTAGCTGAGCGATCATGGAAAATAAAGTTGTGAAAATGTTTTTTTAATCCCTATTTATTTCCCCACAGCTTCAGATTGAGCATGTGTCTTCCCCCATGGGGAAGTACCGGGGATTATTTCAAGCGACCCGCTGCATTTACTCAGAGGAGGGGGTCTCTGCGTTCTGGAAGGGCCACGTCCCTGCTCAGCTCCTCTCCATCTGCTTCGGAGCCGTGCAGGTAGAGACAACCGTTGAAAACTATCTTTATCACATGATTTCCTGTTTCCAAACAAACTATTTTATTTATGTGTTTGCAGTTTGCCAGTTTTGAGCTTCTGACGGAGGCGGTCCACAACTCGACGCTGTATGACAGCCAGACGGCAGGAGTTCACTTCCTGTGCGGGGGTCTTGCTGCCTGCTCTGCCACAGTGGTCTGCCAGCCTCTGGACATACTGCGCACACGCTTTGCAGCTCAGGGACAAACCAAGGTGGGACTTTAAACTGCTGATGTACACATAACTAGATCAGCATGTAGCTATGGAAAATCTGACAGAGAATAATCCATTACACTGTGAATTCACGGCCTCAGAAACTGACCTAGACAGTATTTAATGGCCTAGTTTTAATTAACCAAAGCCTTTCATATATTCTCTTGCTTCTATTCCCCTTCTAGGTCTGAATAATATATTGTTTTATAATCATCATTGCACGGTGAATTAACTATAATCACATTGTGAGAAAATGCAATACTGCACTCAGGGATTTTCAACATTTGGAAGTTAAATAAAATAAGTGATATTGACAATATCATAAGGAACTATTGCGAGTTACTTCTGTGAATTACTTACACAAAAAGAATAAAGCTGGCCCCCCATTGGCCAGTATTTAGACGGTGGACCCTGCAGACCTTCATTGTCATGCTTCATCTGTCTTCTCAGGTGTACAGGAACCTGCGTCACGCTGTGTTCACCATGTGGCGCTCAGAGGGAGTGCTGTCATTTTACCGCGGACTATCTCCAACACTGCTGGCGGTGTTTCCGTACGCAGGGCTGCAGTTCTTCTTCTTCAATGTCTTTAAGAAACTGTTGCCTCCTCCAACCACAGCTGGAGACTCAGCAGGTCAGTGGAGATAATGGCATGTATCACACCACATTACACCACATTCATAAAATGCTCACAGCCTGAATTTGATAACTTTTACCTCCAAGGGAAGGGACTCCTGGGAAGCCTGGTCTGTGGGAGTGGAGCTGGAATGATTAGCAAAACCCTCACATACCCATTTGACCTCTTCAAGAAGAGACTGCAGGTGGGCGGCTTTGAAGCAGCCAGAGTGCACTTTGGACAGGTAAGCTCTTCTGCTGCAGGTTTGAGGAAACAGGGTTTTTATTGTAAAAGAAAACTGAGTCCAAAATGTAAATAGCTGTAAAATGTTTTAATTTCTTTTAAAACAATACCCAAAGAAGTCACGGAAAAGATTCTTGCCTGGTTAAGAAAAAAAAAAACACTTGGTTTCACCCTGTGTTGCATAATGACAATAAATGGTCTTCGGGTCCTTGAAAAAACGAAATCACAATAATTGTAAATTAATTTCAGTTTTGGCTATCATTTATATTTCTCCCAAAGAAAAGGAGACTGCATAATTCCCGGCGTTCCAGCAGAGGGCGCTATGTCGCAATTGCTTCACAATTTAACCCCATTGTTTCGTATGCATTCTCGTTTTGCAGAATTAAAGAACATCATTGAAGTAATGTAGTTCAGCACAGGTCCAATATGACCCAGCGGGGGTCGGGATGTAAATGCAGGTGACAATTTTCTTAATAGTTAAATAGTGAAAGTAGAGTGCTCAAGTTCATTCCCAAATCAGAAAATGTAAACATAAGGCTACTGTGCTACTACACAGTTCGGCAATGACTTATTTTGCATATATGTAGCTGCATAGCTCACCTGTTCCTAACAAAAACACACCAACACTGATGTAAAGCCCATTGTATAAAAAACTGAATTAAATTAAATTAAAAACCAAAACCATTACAGCCTTGATTTGAGGTACATATTTGGGGTCTGATTTGTATTGTGTCATGTCCCTCCCGCGCAGGTGCGCAGTTACAGAGGCCTGGTGGACTGCGCGGTGCAAATAGGCAAAGATGAGGGTGTCCGAGGCTTCTTCAAAGGCCTCTCTCCGAGCCTGGTGAAGGCCGCGCTGTCTACAGGCTTCACCTTTTTCTGGTATGAAGTTTTCCTCATCGCCATGCACAGCCTCAAACAGAGACAGAGAACAAACGGCTCCCCCATAGGCCTCGAGGAAAGATAGTGACAGGAGAGACGGCTCAATCCCGCACATCAGAACACATCACACATCCTTCTTCATTCTCACTTCAAATATTTATTAACTGGGTCGGTTTTCAGTGGTGGTTTACATCTCATTTATTTATTTCTGTGCTGTCATTACAGCGTGGGATGTACAAACATTGTTTTTTTTTTATATGTATTTCATATTTGACAGGGGTTCTGAGGGGTATGGACACTTTCTTTTAGATATATATATCGTTATAACATTTTCTTGTCAAAGTGCTCATTTTAATGACGTTAACTCATTACATTGCAAATGGGGTGTTCACCAACATTGTTTTGATAGTGTTTTCATGTGTAATATTTATTTTATTATGCACTTATTATGTGTTAAGCAGACACCCTGTGGACTGCTAATCAAGAGTTCAGTTTGTTTGTCCTGCTGAGTTAAACTCCTCAAAGCTGTTATCTCTGTATGTCTATGTCCAGAATTATTTTTCTAATTAAAGTTTTTCATAAAATCTGAGCAGTCTGTTTGTTGACAAGAATGAATGTGTGAATCACTGATGACAGCCAATGGATCGATGCTGCCGTGTGTGCTTACCAGACAAACTATATAAGATAAGATAAACCTTTATCAATCCCCGTGGGGAAATTCAGTAGTTTAACAGCAACAGGGTAAGAAGGAAAAATAGGACAGCACAGATTCACACAGATTCATACAATTAAGGATAAAATCAAAGATAAAAAACTAAATATATATACCATATAACGTGCCTGGACTTAATCACACAACTACATTTACACTTGTTTTAAAATCCTTTCTCATTGGATAAACATTACATTTGTCAAATATAATCATACTGTAGCTATTTGTTTAGGAATTGAACCTTAAGTGCAGGACTTTCATTTAGCAAATACAAAATGTTCGTCCCATGTTTGTAGTTATAAAATCAGTACAAAACAGATATTGAAGGGTTGACTCTTGCTGCCTAGATGTTTGATAAATAATCAGTAATGTGGATTTAATGAATGTTAATGCTATGTCAGGTACAACAGTTCAGAAAGTCAGACAACTTTACTGTTATGCAACCTTTAGAACCAAGAAAATAAAATGTGTGGAAGATATTTGGTTTATGTCCCATGAGCACTTTGCATATATTCAATGATTGTTAACACCTTTGGCTTCTGACTAACTTCAGGTTATGAATGTGTGTATAGTGGTTATTTTTTTATTTGCAAATAAAGGGTAATAATGACTCTCCACACAATGATGGATTACAACAGGATTGCATTTTAATATAATTTACTGAATACAAAACCCATCAACAGTATGACATAAAAACAAGAATACATTTGAAATGAATAAAGCTGCAAAATTACACAGAAACCACATGACCAGTCTGTTAAAACTCAACAGCAAGTGTGAGACTGAGATAACAGTAAAAATAGAGAACATATAATATTTCAAAAGCAGCCTTCGTAGTTCAAATCATGCGATCACAGACGTTGTGCCTCACTATCATTAACACTTAGAGAGGAAAGAGAGTCCTGTTCTCTAAAATACACTTTCATAGCAGCATCATTACTGGATATAATATTGTTTTTAAGTACGGACATTTTACAGGTTATGTAATGTTGATACAATATATACAAGAATACATAATCACCTTACACCTGACTGTGAAAACCTTAATACTAAACTGATACAGTGGCCAACAAGAATCTGTGGAAAAGTCCCAACCACATCAACAAATACATCAAACCACAAGCTCCAGGTAACACAGCCAGAGACTCAGATGCTCAAAGCAGGAAAGAAAACAGTTTTCTGTACACGAGAAGTGACTGATCTGTCTACACAGGAGTTAAACTGTGGGATAAAACATTTTCAGGAATGTACGCTACACTCTGACTAATACTGTCTGATGCACGGCGCTGGTTTTCTGAGGAGGATGAGGAGCCTCCAGCTGTTTCTCTCAATGGGACGCACTCTACCTTTACACCTCGCAGGACTGTTTGCTAAGGACATCAGGCCGCCTGTGTGCACCTGTAACACCGACGAGTCTGCGGAGGGGGTTACCAGGACAGTGAAAAGTCTCCTTCACTTCGGCTGGCTGAGGGGTTATTGTGGGATGTGCTGGGCAGGCAGCCTCCACTGGTCCACGGGTCGAAGGTGTTCAGCCCCGCTCTCATTCGGGCTGCGGACTGGAGTTCCAGGAGAAAAAGTTTGGCAGCTTGAAGAGGGAATCCCTGCGGCCCGGGTCCGGCAGGGTCAGGGTCTCCGGAGCAGACTTCTTCCTGGGACGCTCCTTTGGAACCGACAGGAACTCTGGGGCTTCTGTGGAGAAGGGGGTGGACGGGGCGCTGCTGGGGCCGCTGCGAGCGACAGAGGGCAGGGGGGTCTCTGAGATGGAGATGGCGGGAGGGAAGGAGCCGATCTTCAGGTTGGTGGCTTCTTGTGTGGCACGCTCATACTCTCTGACCTCCTCCATGGTCATTTCTGTGGAGAAATCACACGCTTAGAAACAAGAATAATACATTTCATGATTTAAATCTACGGAAGAGAGTGAATTGTTCTAAAAAATGTAAATGGATGAAGATCATTGTCTCAATTGTGACCCTGTATGATTGTGCCTGTTCTTCAAGAAAAAAAAAGAAGAGAGTGAATTGTTTCATAATTTCTTTTTAGCCAAATAAGATTATACAGTCAGTATGTCAATGCTTATTTCCATTTATGTGAAAGACTTAATAACTCAGATAAGGCAGTCAATAAACATTGATTACGTCCTTTATCTTAGTATTCCTTATCTCCTTAAAGGAGAGGTGTCATGGCCATTTCCACTGATCATAATTCCATTGTTGAGGTCTACTAAAATAGATTTATATTGTGCATTTTTCCAAACTCACATTGGTTTCTCATACAGCATCTCTGTAAACTACGTGTATTCACTGAATTTCACTCTCTGCCTTTAACGGCTCGTTGTAGCTCCAATAGCTCCAGCCCCCACCCTCCCTGTGAGCACAGTGTGCTCTGATTGGTCGGGACGTTGTGAATCGCGCTGAGCTCCGTGGAGGTGTGGTTTCCTTGTTTAGGATACATAGCGAAACACAGCCAAATTCATCCTGAGCACACACAAACTCACATCCGAAGTAAAAACAATAAGTGTGGCTTGATATTGAGTAAGACAAAGGTTGATAAACGCTGTGAGAATGGGTCTGCAGAGAGAATTTCGCCGCGATCCCAACTGTCTGTTATCAGCCTGCAGCCAGGGAGGAGAAATCAGCTGAGCTGCCTGCTCCCTGCACACAGATGTGTGTGTGAGGAAGTCCGTGGATTGGTCAATTTGGACCAATCAGCGGGGGCTTAACGTAACGGCTCCACGGATTGGTCCATTTCGTTCCGGGTACGGGTTGACATCATGCCGTCCCGGAAGAATCAAATGGACAATGACGATCTCCAACGAGGCGTTTTGGGGAGGTATTTTCTGTGTTAGAGTTTTACTCGCTACAGGGTGTACTTTGAGGGTTTTGACTCTGCACACCGTTTACATGCATAAAAACCTTCATAACACACAAGGGGTAATAACCGGAAAAGCACGACACCTCTCCTTTATAGCTCCCTCTGCTTCCCTGCCCCTCAACTTAGCTCCTCATCAACTCACTGAATAAGATGCATAGGTGTAGTTTAGGCTATAATTCAGTAACAATAATGTGCAAGGTGTGATATGAGTGGTTGCCAAATCGTAAATGGAGTCTATCCTAAGATGTGTCAACACATGACCAATAAGCTGTCTGTATAAATCACACAATATGATGGAATTTGAATCACGCAGATTTGTCTAAAGAGACATATTAACTTATTTTGTACTTATTAGTTTAGTGTTTTATGCCAATTCACTCTCCATAGAATCCTTGCCTATATACTAATTTGTCTGTAGTTATTTACAAAAGGTCCTTGCCACATAATCACACTGCCATCTTGAGGTGAGTCACACAAACTAACCCATTTTTCATGAGCACAAACAAACTTACCAATCCACTCATCCACCCAGGCAAAGGCCTGCCTGTGTCCTAAAAGCAGGACATCTCGAATCACCTGAGCAGCATTAGAAAAAAAAAGAGAAGACGAGGAATCAAAAGAAGAGCAAAATCATACAGGAAGTAAAGTAAAGAGGGACAGAAGAAGGGGGCGGGAGATCAAGGAGAGAGGTGGTGAATAAGAATGATTCAACTCTGAAGGCCGTTTTAAAACCCATTAAAGTTCTAAATCCTTCCAGTACAACCCTGGAGGAATGGGATTAATATGAGTCACTCTCGCCTTACTATGTTAGTAATGGCCCTGCCTGTGTGTGCTTGTGTGTGCGTGCATGTATGTGTGTGTGTGTGTGTGTGTGCCTCGGGCAAGGAGAACACAGGGACAGTTCACCCCAGAGACAGATGCTGTAGAGGGCTATAGGTGAAATGGATTTTGGATATAGGAGATATGAGGTTTAAACTGTGCAGCCGGTGTAAAGGGAGTTGATGAAATGATTCTGTAAGATGTGAAAAGGGCAGATATAACACTGATTTGGTTCATAGTTGTGTGTCAAATGTTTTCAGAGCAGCCCATTAAATGCCTAAGGCACTAACATGGATATAGGAGCAATGGGAAATGTATTTATGAGAAGGAAATAACTTGTTTTTGTATCCAGACCTTGTGTACATACTGCTCCACACGTGTTTGCAGGCCCCAGACTTCAAATTTGACCGTGACCAGTTTGTAGGAGCACATGATGGGCTCTTGGCTGTCGATCCATCCTTCCTGTAGGACGCCTCGGTTAGTCTTCTTTGACTTAAAATACCGCAGGTCCTGCAAGGCCATTAGACACCAGTTACAAATGATTCCTCAGGAAAAAGAAAATCCTATGTTAATATTTGAGACCTTAGAAAAGGAAAGAACAAAAATCCTCTTAAAGGATTGGCTTCCTGTTTTTAAGCCCATACCTCTGTGAAATATTCCTTCCCATCATCTCTCTCTCACACACACAAACACACACTCTCCCTTAACTCCTCCTTGCCTACAGCACAGGATCACCTACATTCATTACGGCCCTAAAGCAGAGTACAGCTGCATGCTGGGACTCCCTAATCACCAACTTCAGAGTGCATTAATCCCTGCTCCCTATAGAATAACAATAATGTCAGAAAAGGATTCAGCATCCTCAATAACCCCTCCTCAATTTAAATAAGAAAACGTGATGGTGATAATATATGTGTCTAGCATGTAAAGCATTTCAAATAAGGCCCACGTGCTGTAGGTGCATTAAGGCTTTGAAGGTGACTTCCATTAATAAAACCAGTCTCTGTGATGCATTGTGGGATGTGACTCTTGTTTATCCAAAACCCATCTTCCTTTGAAATCAAATGCTATTTACATCAGCCATGTGACATCCACTTTTAGCTCAGGACCGCATCTTGGTGCTATTTTTAGCTCTGAGTGGATTAAAAGCAGGAGATCATAACGCCTGTCAGGAGGTGTGTATATGTGTGTGTTTGTGAGTGTGTGTGTGTAGAGGTGTCAATAATGAAACACCACTGCAGTAACATCATGACCCCTCCTGACTATTAATAGCTCAGCTCTTTACGACCATCACACATGACAGACGCACACGCACACGCACACGCACACGCACACGCACACGCACACACACACACACACACACACACACACACACACACACACACACACACACACACACACACACACACACACACACACACACACACACACACGTCAAATCACCCCAGCTAATGTCCATCACTTCCCCCTCACATAAACGTGTGTTTCCATCACTCTGGGGAGGCAGAAGACCAGCTGGTGGTCGAGTACGAGCGGGCGAAAGAAAGATAACGCTCTGTTCCCGTTTGTCTGCGTACACGCCTTTCCTTCTACTAATTTCTCTTTTGTTGACTTCTCTGCCCCCCTGCTGTGCTTCTGTCTGTCTCCATACTCTCTTCTTTCCGTTGTTCATTACTCTGTCTCTGCCATGAGTGTGTGCTTTAATTCACTCTGTTCCCCTTAACACTCATACAGAAATAAACATGTGTGTCCTGTGGCTTGACTCCCGTCACCTCTGAGTCCTTGTAGTGGCGCTCGGGGATCTCATCATAGGCGATGTCCACGGCACACACCTCTGTTTCCTCTTCTTTGGGCTCGCTGCTAAAGATCTGAGGAACAGTCAGGAGTTCAAAGATAAATCAAATGTTGTGGGATGTTGCAAGGCCATTGTTCTTCTTATTTGTTATGGCTGTGATAGGACAGCGTCACACACTTTCACAGTAAAGCAGGAGTTGAATTAGGTTTGGAAGTTTCAAAACACATTATTCTGTTGGTCTCAAAACGAAACTATATGATAGCCGTCCTTCTGCCTTTACCCTCCGACAATACAAACTGTGAGGACTTATATGAGTCACTACGTGTGGTCAGTCATTTGTGTCTGACTCACACAGGAACAGCAAAGCAATATCCGCCAGGTATCCGCTCTCTTCACAATTTTACGGCTCCTGCGTCACAGTTGACCCTGCTTTGAACAATCTTTTATACAGGTGTAGCGGAAGGGAGAAAGGGCAGTGCGAGGGATGAAAAGGTTATTGAAAGGGAAGAGAATAGAGGATGAGATGTACAAATGGTGAAGGCGGTGGAGGGAAGTGTAAAATTGAGAGCGGAAGGAGCGAACACTTGTATTTAACTCTTCTGCCCTCACTTCTAAAACACCCCCACTTGTTACGATCAGCTTCAAATGTGAAATAATGACCTGATGTTCTGTGAAAGCGTCTGACTGGGTTTGCAGCTCCCGCTAGCCACCACTAGGTGGAGCTGCGGCCTTTTGTTTTCAGCTGCAGCACGGATCATGGCAGGATTGCGTAACCTTGCACCTTACTGCCAGGAAAGTGTTAAGTGGCTCTGAGGAAGAGATGGATATCAAGAACAGTACTTCTACAGTGATGTAAGACTCGGTGCTTTTATCACTTTAGTTATTTGACATATTGATATGTGTTTGTGCTGTACGTACATGCTTTGGAAATAATGTTTTCAAGCCAATAACATTCATTACATTGCACTAAACTGATCAAATGGAACTGATTGAAGGGCAGGTGGTTGCTTATGATGTCTTTACGTTTAAGCTTTTTATTGTGTGCTTGTACTGCCATAACTTTATCATTTTGTTATTTAGTCACACAACTGTTTATGGAAACGACATTGTAAGATATATCCTGCTTGTGAGTGAAAAGAAGAACTGTGTTTCTGGTGTGACAGAGCAACGAAATAAACAAATATTGTAAAATAAAAAATATATACCACAGGAAAACCATGTACAGGAGTGAGAGGATAGCAGAATGAGTGCTGATCCACTCACACTCTGAATTGTGGGCAAAGTCTCAAAATGAAAGATGGCACAATGACGCAGTAGAATTTAACACTTCGGATTTAGAGGCTTTGAAGCAGAAGGATTGGTGACAATATGGGAAAGAAAAAAAGGCAATGAAATAGACAGTTGTGCAATCGGGGACTGTTAGATGTACAAGAAAGGAGATTCAGCAAAAAAAAGCCAAGCTCAGACCTCTTTTTCTTTGTCCACCACATGACACTCTGAGCTCTACTCACATTATCATTGCTCCCTTTGTTGTCCTCGTATTTGGATTCTATGTGGATGGAAAACTTGGGCAGGAAGGAGCACTGGAGTGGATAGAAAATACACAACAAAGAGAAATTGATTTGAACAGTGATCACCTTGTGAGATGATAATTACATGGCTTAGTACAAAATGTGATTTTTTTGTTTGACGGACTCACAAAAAGAGATGTGAGACTAATTGTGTCTCACAGATCTTTGTTATATTGCCCAAACCAGATGAGTAATTCTGATCTTTCTCTTACTGAGTAGATGTATTGCACCATATTGACTGCTCTTCATTCACTCCTAAACACGGCATCTTGATGAGATTAAAGCTCGACACTTCCAATTATTATACAACTACAGAGTGGTGGGATACTGTTTCAAAAGGCTGATGGTGTACAAGCTTGTGTGTGTGTGTGTGTGTGTGTGTGTGTGTGTGTGTGTGTGTGTGTGTGTGTGTGTGTGTGTGTGTGTTTGTGTGTGTGTGCCACTGCAGGACAAAGACAGCAGGAGGGATTGAGGAGAGAATGAGCTATAGGGCCATGCTTGAAGCTCATGGTGAACGCCTAAGTGTGTGTGTGTGTGTGTGTGTGTGTGTGTGTGTGTGTGTGTGTGTGTGTGTGTGTGTGTGTGTGTGTGTGTATGTATGTGAAGGTCACGCAGAAAGGGGGAAGGGCATGTTTCTCACTGTAATTATAGTGCACAGTGCAGTAAGTCAATGCTGCATTCCTACTGGCCTTGTGACTCTTATCAGGGGAGACGAGAAAACAAGAAAGGTGTGTGTGTGTGTGTGTGTGTGTGTGTGTGTGTGTGTGTGTGTGTGTGTGTGTGTGTGTGTGTGTGTGTGTGTGTGTGTGTGTGTGTGTGTGTGTGTGTGTGTGTGTGTGTGTGTGTGTGTGTGTGTTTGTTTATGAAAGAGACTGTCATTCAAGAGAAGACAATGTCATTCACAGAAGAATGTCTCTGCTTTTATTTTACATAATTGTCGAGTCATTGTTTTAATTGTTTACAGTATCAACCTCACAAAGCATTATGCAGGTTTTTATGGACGGGCCCAGCCACTATCACACACTTCACACAGTGTGATGTGCACATTGGTTAATGCCCTCAATGTGTGGCCCAATTGTGAAGGTAAATGCTAACATGGGCATGCATATTAGTTTAAATATTAGCTTATAGTTAGCACAGAACACAAATTACAGCGGAAACTAATGGTCATTTGTTTTGAGGTGATTGATCATATATACATAATGTTTGACCTGATGATGATGATGATGCTGGTTGATGGTATTCCCTAATGATCAAAATGAATGGTAATCAATCGGATAGTTATTAAGATATTTCATTAAGAGCCACACATTGTATCCTGTTGGTGGCAGATAGACAGGAAAGTGTGGCATAACTTTGAGACATGACTACCTATTCTGATTCATAAAGTCATGGTCATTGCCACTACCAATCAAAAACCTCATCTTTTGCATCATCACCCCCACCTTGGGCTAATCATAACAAAACATTTCATTATCATTTAGGCCATTTGGCAGCATGACAACACAGCACCTTCAACACAGGGTATAACTGCTTGTTATAAGTGGAAATCTGGTTTGTTAGAGGCTCTTATATCTAAATCACAATGATTGCTGATTTGAGAATATTGTGAGCAGCTTTGTACACCTACAGCATATTTTCAAGAAAAGGGATGCTGAAGTATTTGCAACAGTCATGTTCTTAAGGTTGTAACGTTAGAAGAAGTGATCTGTTCACTTTTCAAATCATGAACATCCTCAAACATCCAAATGTTAAATGTATCTGTACAGTGTCAGAGGAGAAGAGTTGTGTTTCATTGATGTTTTCCTGCTGCCACAGACACAAGGTGGGCAGGCTAATGTCCCAGAGCAAATCATTAATGCTTTTTTCTCAACAAGTCAATTAACCGGGTATATCTTTGAGAGCTTTGGGTTTTTAAATATGTTTTTAAAGAAGAATTAGCTTGATGTATCGATATTGAACGGCGATCAATGACAATCAATGTGAGCCTATAGGTCTTACAAGTCGATTTTACATTTCAACCTTATCTATGGAGCCTAAAAGTAGTATGTTAAATAGTTTAAGTTCAGATACAGCTGGATGAGTTGTTGTCCCAGGGTGTAATTGTTTACCCTTTACGGACATGGTGAGGAGCTTTCTAGAAGAACTGCTGCTCCTTGTATAAAAAAAGAGTCAGTTCATTAGGATTCTGATCAGGATTCACCCTGGACCCCTCCCTGTTATTTCAGATAAATCCAACAGGGAGGTGACCTTAGGGTACACACACAACCCACAGGAGGTATTAACACTTAAACATGGGAACACATCAAGATGCAGTGGGTAATAAATAAATAGGCGATGCTGATTTACACCTGTGCCTTGGGTACCCTTTATTATTGCAGAAAAAGTGATTAAGAAATAAATACATCAATAAATACAATATTCTGTTTGGATTTAATTGAGTTTCCAGATCACAGTTTTCCCTGATGTGAAATTTCAAGGGTTTAAAATATGGGTGTTTGCATCTCAAAGCATGAGATGTTTCCAAGAAGGGAAAATAATTTAAAATAAGAAACTTGCTCGTATAATATTGTTACATATTACATACTTGTGTGTTGCTGCATACAGTGTGACAGATCCTGAGAGTAATTTGTTTCAATTCAAACGAGACTATTCACAGACATGTGTGATCCCGAGCCAGCATCATTCAGGAAGTGTAGCTACTCTCCCTTTCATCTCCACCACAAAGATTTACATTTGGATCTAAGTGTTTTTTGTGTAAGTGTGATTTTTCATGTGTGTGGGTGCAGACACATTGAAAGTACTTACCGTGTACTCTGATCGTATTCCCATCAGAGGCCATCAGTGTAATGGACAGAAATGGGAGTTGGGTGAGAGGGGCAGGCGGGAAGAGTACCAAGAAATGAAACCATATGAGAGAGATAAGAAAAAAGGACAATTGAGCCTAAAGCAATAGCACAATCTCAGTGATAGCACATAAGAGGAACCCATGTTGTTATGACATAGTGTGTTATTTATTTCAAAGATGTGTCACATGGACTACTATACATACATGTGAGCTGCAGGGCTCCCATGTTATTGAAAGTTCAACATACACACTAGGAAATGTGATATCTGCAGACCGATGGTGGTTTATTACATCTCAGTATTTCTTTGTGGCTTTTAAAGCCACTGTGCTCCTTCTAAAAGCTTTTTAAAGGTGGTTGAAAGACAGTAATGACCACAATTTAAATAAAACAATTTACAGGAACCCCTTTGCAAAAACATATTCAGGATGGGTTAACTAACAGCTCTATGGCACATTCAAAAATACTGACTGCATCTTTGTGTCACGCTTGTCACTGAACCTTAACACCTGAAGGATAATGCATCCTGGAATTGCCAGCCAATAAAAAGCACATAACTTAAAATGTCAGATGTATTCAATATGCAAAAAAACCACATGTCCTTTATAATATGCCGATAAAAGGCTGAAAAAAGAAGGTTGCACCCATATCAAAGTTTGACAGCAAAACACGCGGACGAAAACTAAAATGAGAAAGTGTGATGCTTCACTCTCAAATATCTAAAAAATGTGTCCCTTTAAATTGCAGCTTAAGAAAGAGTGATGCAAATTATTGAGAAAAATGTCAAAACATCAAAAGCTTGATATCTTCTTAAATCCCCCCTTTTTCACATTTGACCACCAGATTGCACATCCAGAGGCTGTGTGTGTAGCAATGCATCTCCCTGTGATCAAGGCCTTACATGTTGATCTTTAGGTTAAACCTGCCTGTCCTCTCCCCATCACTGTCTCCGGTGCTCGTGACCTTTGTCTTTACACACCCCCCCTCCTTTCTTCCCTTTATAGGTTGTGTAAGACAGAGTATTGCTTCCATATCCCTTTGCCCTCTCAATGACCCCATATATTGGCTGCCATAAGGTGAGCTGACCCACGTTTATAGAGGACTATAGCATGAGGAGTATTATGCATCTATATGTGGTTCAGCAGAAATCCATGATTTTACAATATAAAACAGAATTGTCAGAAAGAAGTTGCTTAGTTTGTTAAACCAATGTTTATACGCGTCCTTTAGGGTTAATATGGCGTGACGAAATGTGCATCTAAACACATGCTTTTTCATGAATGTTTCTACTTTTTAATTGTACATATTAGATAAAACACAAGGATGTATTATTAAAGGGTTACCTGTGATGGTGTAAGGGTAATAGTTCCACGCCTTCTCTGTGACATAGAAGATTTTAGGGACAACCGCTCTGGCCCAACTGGGCAGCTTACTGAAACACAGAGAAAGAACATTGCATTGATTTGAATCTAAAGAAAACAATGAAAAAGGCAGAGGACTGGTGAGAGAAATAGAAGTCAGAGTCGACATCTCTTAAAGTAGCTCCACTCTTTACCTTGGCCCTATCACCCAGAAAAAGCACTGACAAGCATCCAGCTGTGTGGGGCTGTAATGGAGGCCATACAAGGCAGCACAGATGGCCCCTGGGGAACTTGATTACTCTGATTACACGCTCCACCCTGCAGGGGAGTGTTTCACCCGGGCTTGCATCGTGATAGACCCACAGAGTGACATGGAGGGCGGAAATCACAGAGAACTAGCTATTACTGCACAAATTGATTCTAAATGTGGACGCAGACAAGCAGTCGAGCATTTTAACGGGCGGCCTTCCAACCAAAATGTGCAGGTCCTGGGAGGTGACTTGGACAAATTAAAAGTCTGAAAGGTCTAAATACTGTAGGTTGCAGGTTTGCTTTTCACTTTACTTAAGCGTGTATACAGAACTGTTCACACTGCATGACCAGAGCTCCTTTTCAGAGAGCATTAAGATGTAAAACATTTGTTGTTTACTGTGTATTACACATTACAAGTTCTAGGTGTGAATTGTTTTAATCGTTTTCATTAAAAAGTACCAAAAGCATTACACTATGGACAGTTTCCCTTCACATATTTGGATTGCTAACTATCCAACATTACAGATGCAGAACAGTAGTCATATAAGCATGTCCATGTCACCTGGGGGGGCTCAGTAAAATGCAAATGATAACTGAGGACGAGAAACAACAGAAGCCACACATTTCCTAGCTGGAGGGAGTTTCCCAGGTCAAATATTTCAGAAATGTATGATTTCACAGGCTTTTGCAACTATGATACTTTCAGTATAGCTATAGAGAGAAAAAGTCAGAGGAAATTGTCCCTGCAGCCTAAATCACAGTGGTTTCAATATCCTGCTGACTCAATATTAGGCAATCAAGCAAGGCGCCATAAATGGACACAAAGCCAACATTAAGCTGTACCAATTTTCTCTCACCGTATAATTCTCTTTTACACCAGTCATTGATTATTCCCACAGTATCACCCACTTCCCTTCCTATTCTGTGTCTGGAAGCTGTAATTGAAGCTGGAGATTATACTGAGAGTCTGTGTGGAGCGCTGCGGCACGAGAAGGACGGCTCACTCCGCTCTCTGTGCAACGGACCATCAGCCAGTAGACTGGTCACACTGCCTTCACTACAAACCAACCACACACACACAGACACAGACACAGACACAGACACACACACACACACACACACACACACACACACACACACACACACACACACACCACACACACACACACACACACACACACACACACACACACACACACACAGACCCACACACACACACACGCAAACACACGCGCAAACACACACACACACACACACACACACACACACACACACACACACACACACACACACACACACACACACACAGCAGCTATAACATGGTAACAGGTGGTTTGTGGGTGGAGAGAGGCAGGCGCAATGTCCGACAGAGACTGCTCAAATTATCCTTCGCTTACTAACCTCATATCGCTCTGCCCACACACACACACACACACACACACCACACACACACACACACACACACACACACACACACACACACACACACACACACACACACACACACACACACACACACACACACACACACACACACACACACAGTTACACTATAACACTATCTATAATCATCAACTTGAATGACTTTTCATTGCCAACAACTACTTCTATGTTAGCCCAAAGACTGTAATCTAAATAATGAACATTTCCAACAATGTCCCAATGTACATTATGAGCTTTTAAAGATAAACGCCTTGGAGAAGATTTGTTTGTTAAATTATTTTTGGAGTCTATTAGCAAGATTATCGTGCTTAAGGGAGATTGCATGTTATCTCATGGGGTTCAGCTGCAAACAAAATGAAGACTGCAGTGATAGAAAAAAAAAGGAAAAACCTAAATGAATCTGAATAACAAAAATGCCTGGGATGTTGGGAATTTAACTCTCAGTATGCTCGCTTACGTTTAGCGTCAAGGGCTAGAACATTTACCAGTGCTTTGCAATACAAACAGCTGCTCTGGCTCATCCTTCTAACAGGCTATAGCGGTCAGGATCGTAGTAGTGACGTCTTCATCCAGATTGTACCTCCTTAATATCAGACATGTTTTAAAAGCCTGTGAACATTTCGGAAGGTTTAACACTGTATCTGTAAACCTTTCACATATCCAGATAACCTGGGCCAGAATGTTACCAACCAATGAGCTCTCGTCAGATTGTCAGGAGGGGTGAAACTCCTCTAGTCTGAGGCAGGCTAAACACAATTTGTGTAATGTTCATAAATCATCAAGCATAATAAGTATCTACAGTATGTACTGAAACACACAGACATTGGGAGTATTTCTTTGTGTCAGTAGCCTTTCACCCTTCAATTTGTCAGTAGGAGAAACAGATCTTACTTATTTTTTTCTTTCTTTTCATCTTGCCCCTCAGGGCTCTCGTCATTATAGATTAAGGAAAATCAATAAGGTGCTGAACCAGGCTTTCACCTTAACTCACCATATCAGTCTACAAAATGAAAAAGTCCAAGGGTGCTCAATATTTTTGTATTAATTTACATAATCTTTGTTCTGCTGCAATGCTCCACAGAGGAAAAACATCCATGTGTGTGATGAGGGTTCACATTCAGAGCAAATTTACAAATGAGATTGAGGAAACCATGCGTCAGACTGCTCACGGCAGTTAATTCAATTGCAATCGACAAAATAGAAAATCAAATATTCAATTTCACGCTTATCAAGTTGAACAAAGCACAGGAAAATAGGCTTGGACAGAGATGAAAAGGGACACCTGACTACATTGTTCCCTTGCTGATTCCCTGAAACACAACATTAATGCTTAGTGCCAGTCTGAAAAAGCCTTATAATATCTGAGGTTAGCATGTGTTATTATCCCCATGTCCTATATACAACTTTGCATTTTCAATTTAATAAGACAGCCTACAGATGTTGACATGAATGCGTCATTAGACACCTAATTAATAGCTAATCTACGTCCCAACACAAACAACTGCGGAAACAATGAGAGAGGTTGTGTCAGCTGTGAAATAAAAAAAGCCACTTCATCTTTCCTTTGTTAAATCTCTTCTGACAGCTTTATCAGCTGCTGCATAATGAGAAGAAGTCTTCTGAAGGAAATGCGGGCTTCTCCTCTTGGGATCAATTGAGTGTTATATGAAACACATATTCATACACATTGCAATTCATGTATTCAGTTCAATTGAACACATGTTTCATGGCCAGAGGAAGACACTCACTTGTTGAGGTAGATTCGTTTCTCTGTGAACTGGCCTGATCCGTGCTCGGGGTCGTCGTACGGCTCGTTCTGGACCACCTCCACCCCCTCCCCGCGTTCACTCTGTTCATGACTGTGTTTACTGATCATATACAGCTGGCCAATCCGGTACTGAAAGAGAGACGGAAGACAAACAAACAGAGAAGCTTTAGATCAATTGTTTTATTAAATAAAGTTAGACAATTAATGTAGGTGGAGGACGTCATCCTGACATATTAACAATGTTATAGCAACAAATTGTCTTCAAAGGTCAACGTATCTTCATACAAAGGTTGGAATGAAAGTTATTTAATCATTTATGTTCACAAATGTCCAGCTCCAGGAAACAAAACGACGTACATGGTGTTGATTAAGTACAAAAGTAACATGACAAAAGCTTTGTATCGCACGAGATACAAACAGCGTCAATCTTGGTGGAAGTCGAGCGTTAGTTTGACCAATTTTGTTAAATCTAAGCCTTTTCCCTACTCTTAATGATTTGCTTTTCATACAACATCACCACATTTCTTTAGAGAAGTAATATAAGAATAAGTGTACCTTACTTTTTCGTAGGTACAGTATGGACAGGGAATGTATAGCCTGTATAGTTACACATCTGGAGTACATTCTGATAAAGCAACTGAATGGAAACAATATGCTGCTTGAAGTCCATAAAACAGACTCAACAGCATATTTTTATAGCAGACACAAAAATAAACACAGAGGGGAAAATTCCAGGATTACTGGATGGTATCAATGCCTGGTACTGACACCTGGGGACAGCCCACATAGCGAAAGAAAGCAGGGGTATTAGGATCTGTCCGCAGCATAGTGATAAAGGCCTCACAACGGGTCAGGACCGAGCAGTACAACAATAGTAACCGCAGCAGCAGCAGGAGCCAGTGCGGTGACCCTATACCCACAACATCAGTTAACACCCACATCTTTAACTCAACACTGAAAGACCCACTTGGCCAAATGACAATGTCCGTTTTGGTGGCTTTGACAGGCTGCTTTGTCACACTGCAACTATTTTCCATACATTTACAAAATGACAAGCATTGGAGCGAGAGTTTTCCAGGACGGAGATTTCCGACTACTCGTAGGCCTATTCCCGGGTCGGGGGAAATGGATACGGCCCTGATGGTGACTTATTCCACTCTGCAGGAATGCCGAGGGGTCATATAGGACTCAAGCGCCACACACACAAACAAAGCTCCGACCCAGGATAGCTGTGTTAAGCTAATGGAAAAAATGGACAATCACTGCCTGGGATGTCGCCTTGTGACTTCACATCCAACCACAAAAAGCAAGGTATGGAAAGAAGAGAAATTTGATAGTGCAGTGGAAAAAAGCAGAGCCAGTAAACAAGCTCAGGTTGTAACTTCTTATATCACAATTTTCCATCTGCCGACCATGAGAGAAAAATCGAAAGGCTGAGACAGAGTATTCCCAGCTGGCATGTTGATGGCCATGTGTTTCCGACTGAACAGCTGTTAAGAGTCTGGCATCATTTTTCCACAGTTACAAGCCGGGAATTATTTAGAAGGATCCTGTGTGGTCACACACAAACACACGACAGACATACGAAGCACAGTGGCTGTGAATCAGCCAGAATGATTTGTGTGCGGAGAACAGTTAATGAAAAAGCACTTTTATCGGAGATGTAATTTCATTTAATTTCAAACCTATATTTAACCAGATTGGTCCCATTGAGATCATAGATCTCTTTTTCAAGGGAGACCTGCAGCATATAGGTTCCACATGAAACATAAAACAATAAAGGACATCATACATTATATTTACAGGATACATTTACATAGTTATAGAGATTTAAAAGTACCCATAGTATCAACGAGCATTTCATTTAGCCTAGCTTTAAAAACATACAGAGGAATGAGATTGCTCAGTTTCAATTCTTGCTGAAGATTGTTCCAAGCAAGTGGAGCTGCGCACATAAAAGCTGTCTTACCTAAGACAGTCCTTGCTCTTGGCACATCTAACAATACTACATCATGCGATCTCAGACAATAGCTGCTTGCAACTCTCTGTGTTACCAGAGAGCAGATATAATACGGGAGTTTACCCAACAAAGCTTTATAAATAAACGTGTACCAATGACTGAGCCTCCGTCAATGACTGAGCCTCCGTAATGCACTTAAAGTCAATATTACTATTACTAATGCATCAAATGCTTATCTGGATGTAAAAGAGGGATGAACCCACAGAAAGTCATCACCCAAATCTGAAGTTTTACTAATATCTACAAATTATTTCGGCATCGTTTAACTCAAATATTTGGTTTTACTTCCTTCAACTTTACTGTTTTGGGTTAGTCTCTTTTTAACCCCTTTGAAGCAAATCTGCTCCACAAATTGGCTGTATGTTACCTGCCAAGCTAAACACAGAAGACAGACAGGTGGTGAGCATTGTTGGCATTTAGCAGCTAAAGAGCCAGCCATTTCCCTCAGGAGTTGGTTGAGATCTAAACTAAATAAAAATAGAGTAAACACAACTCTAAATGAATACTAATGTTGGGCTTTATCTTGGACGTGTTAATTGGGCCACTGTTTGCTAACCAGTTTCATGTTTCTCCATGTCAACCTTATCAGAGGATACTAGGTGAACGTTGCATATACAACTTGTTGTGGGGCCCAGAATTAAATTAATGCAGGTTAGAAAATCTAATAAAGTCCTGCAGGTGTGTCATGTTACAACGAATGGCAGTATAATCAATGTAATCCCTGCCAAACGGCAATATCCTTTCATATGTAAGAGGAGAAGTTATAGGACCTAGAAAATGATTGTGTTAACAGCATCGACACACAGGAGTAGCAGTAATAAGGGCAAACTACCCACCGGGGATATACTCAGGACATACAGTCGCAGTATACAGCAGGTACCAATACAAAATAACCAAGAGCCAACTCTGTCCCTGTTTGCAAAAGATGTGTTATCTCAAAGGCAAAGTAATTGCTTTAAAAAGTTCATCTCGGTTTAACATATTCTGTTATTTTAATGATGATGGAGTGTGAGACAGTTCAACACATTCAGACAGCTAAAAGAAGAAGAAGGATGAGGATGCCATACAGATCAATAATTACATTTCCACATATTCCTGTTTGGGCAAAACAAAGATGAGAGGCGGCTGAACAGCATTCATAAATCTCCCTGCTAGATGAAAAGCTTCACGGCAGAATAGGCACTCGAGTAGGACCTCTGAGAGCCACTCTGATCAGGCTGATGGCTAGCAACGGCGTATCTACATTAAGCAACATCTTTCATGTTTACCTTGGCTCATTCAGGGCTCAGACTGATTGTGTAAACACGGCAGCTGTTATGAGGTTCTTCCTACCTGCCATTGTACTCAGCCCCCTTTGCTGTGTACCTGATGGGTGCTGCTGATGAATGAGAGGCTGTTGTCATTGTGGTCTTCAAATCTAGCTATTACGACTCGGAGGGTGCAGCGGACCTTGCTTAGGGCAGAGTGGCCGTGAATACTCTTTTGTTACCGTTTTCTATTTATCTCTAATGACAGCAGAACCGTATCAAGGGCTGACAGAGATGAGAAAAGATGCAGCATTGTAGGCAAGGATGTAGTTACTTCTCTTCCACCTTTCCTTGGATTTATCTACACTCTCAATTTTCTCTATTTCTTCCTTCTCCTTTTTTCTCCTCACACTGCCTACATGCCTAATTGCAATTTCCCTTTTGTGGAATCCACTTCTCACTTTCTGCCACCACATGTTGCAGTTACCTTATTTTTTTATCATCTCACATGGAGCTCAGTCATTGTCAGCACTCGGTCCTCAGTATCATTATACGTGCAGCTACTCTTAGTCCCAGTTAATAGGGGAGTTTGAGAGCTAAAAGACCATTTTTCAAAATGTGACTGTCAGACTGACCTGACCCCTAGAAACATTTTGAAGCAGAAAAACACATCTTGATTTTGATGCCTCTACGTCCTTTTCTTCTGTCCCTTGGTGAAACACCTCTGGTTTCAGTTCAAAGACAACGGCAGCAAAGTCTTATTTATAAATGTAGTCCTCTCCACAAATAAGAATGAATGAAAAATAACTAAATCTTTCGGAAATAATTGTGACTTACGGATAAAATACTGTCTATACTATACTATCACTATACTCAATGTTAATCAATCAATCAATGTTTTTTCATATAGCCCAATATCACAAATGTGGAATTCACAGTTTGTACAGAATATCAGTATGACAATACGACACCCTCTGTCCTTAGACCCTCACATCGTACAAGGACAAACTTCCAGAGAAAACCCACAGTTTAAAGGGGGAAATGGGAGAAACCTCAGGGAGAGCAACAGAGGAGGGATCCCTCTCCCAGGACGGACAGACGTGCAATAGATGCCGTGTGTAAATCGAAGAGATAATACATTTTACAGCATAGGTAGACCAAATGTTTGGAAATGCATGTGTCTATAATAAGAGGATGAATTCACAAGGATGTCAACAATCCTGTGAAGTATACCAGAGAAGTAGTATAATGAGAGTCAGGCAGGACCACAGTGATAGGTTCAGCCACGACTCGAAATCCAGGACTCAGGATGCAGGACTCAGGATAGAGGATCCAGGACACAGGATCCAGGACTCAGGACTAGGGATCCAGGACTCAGGATCCAGGACTCAGGATCCAGGACTCCGGATCCAGGACACATGATTCAGGATCCAGGACACAGGACCGCAGCAACAGGATCAGCCACGACTCAGGATCCCGGCGTAGATATAGACACCAAAATAAATTTGGGGGAAGCTGGGTTATTCGGAACATGAGAGTACACAGGTACAGACAGACAGAAGGAAGAAGTAAGGTGTCCTCCGACAGTCTAAGCCTATAGCAGCAAAACTAACGTGTCTACGTACATGGACTCTCTTAGGATACTGTCAATACTGTCAATACTTCATCTGTTTATAGCCTATTTATAATTATTCATTCATTTATTTATATCATGTAGACACTTGCACTGCTATTGTTTACTTCTGGTCAGATGCCAAACTTGAATCTGAATCTGAAATGCAAACAATATTAAACAAAGAAAACCTGCTAGTTGTAACTAAAACATGCAACTAAGAAGAAAAGGCTCAAAATGAATATATTTAAAGCACAATACCATGTCAAGATGAAAGCATTGAGCTAATACTGTGATCAAACTGTGTCTCATCCCGCCTTTCTGCTTCTCTGTTCTCACACAACAGCAGGTGGTGGGGGAGCTGTGGCCATTGTACTACAGGAGTGTGTTAGTGTGAGTGTAAGATAAGAGTTCTGACAAGGCACACACACACACACACACACACACACACACACACACACACACACACACACACACACACACACACACACACACACACACACACACACACACACACACACACACACACACACACACACACACACACACACACACACAAGACAATAATGGGCCCATTGCTAACATGTAATTAAAATCCAACCGCGGACAGAGTAATTAGAGCTTTGAGCGCTCTGTGTTCTTGGTTGAATGACTGTGCTCTGAATCTGCGTTTCGATGTCCTTTTTAGTGTTACATGCGTGTGTGTGTGTGTGTGTGTGTGTGTGTGTGTGTGTGTGTGTGTGTGTGTGTGTGTGTGTGTGTGTGTGTGTGTGTGTGTGTGTGTGTGTGTGTGTGTGTGTGTGTGTGTGTGTGTGTGTGAAAGACAGGGAAAGAAATACATCTTTGCCTATCTGAATACGCAGATCATCCTTAAGCAAACGCAGTAATCTTACAAAGAGGATTGATAAAGTCTAACTTATTGTCCTAATTATTAGACCGGTTTATTTTTTTAAGCATTCTGTTCCCTAGCAGTGGATTTCACAAATCACAGCAACCTTCCTTTTTCATCTCACTGACTTACAGTCCCTTCACAGAGATCTATTTTTGTGAAATCCATCCATATGGTTTTATCTCATCTGTCCATACGGTTGATGTATTATTCTGACATCAGAGGGCGTACGGAGATATAAAAAGCATTCCTCTCACAGCAGAAGCACACAAACAGTGGCAAATGAAAAGTTCTACATTTGAACAGCCACTTTTTACATTTGCAAAGGTTTATCCTCATTTTTCAAACCATAAACATATTCTAAAGACGGGGACAACAAATGAAATACTTGGATAAATATA
This sequence comes from Trematomus bernacchii, assembly GCF_902827165.1. Lineage (NCBI taxonomy): Eukaryota > Metazoa > Chordata > Actinopteri > Perciformes > Nototheniidae > Trematomus > Trematomus bernacchii. The sequence continues at coordinate 21,713,772 of NW_022987720.1, read as the reverse complement.
ACACTGCAGCAACAAGTTGATGTAAACCATAACGCTATTTCCACTCGTGACTTGTTAGGGATGTTACCTTCATGTATGCAGTGGTGCAAACTAGACTGGTACACCATACACTCTACAAATTGGGAAGAATTATGCATTACATTGGGGGCCGGGATATAACCAAAATCTAAATTTATAATGTAAAAGAAAATCTTTTGACAAATTTATTTGGACCTGAATGTGTCTATAAATCCAGCTAGAACAAACTGACTCAAATTCTTCCAGCAGCTGAAGGCCACACAATCCAATCCAGGTCATTTGGTAAAAATAAAAACTTACTGCATTGAGCCTTTAGGCAGTGCGACTCAGCTACCTCCATTAACTTCTTTATCTCACAGACTTGATGAAACCCATCGGCGTAGTTTTTAAAACTGCTTATTATCTTACACTTGCATATCATACAACGCCATTACAATTACAACCTGAGGCCTGGTGGCTGGCACAGAGTTGTTGTAGCAGGCATTAATGTAACAGTGATAGTATTACCTAACTGATCAAGGGAAGTAAGAGTGAAAGGGAGGCTTGACACCGGGAAAAAGGGCGAGAGCTATTTGTGCATCAGAATTAGAATTTGATTTTCATAGAATAAATCTCTGTGTTATGCTGCAGACAGCATGTCAAGATCAACAATATGATTTAATGCTTGAACAAAAATGCAGACAGCTCTCTGTAAAACTGGGGGATTGTGGTTTTAGATATTTTACAGAAATTCAACAGTCTTCTTACTCAGTTTTCACAGACTGTCTGTATTTAAATGAATGTGCTTAAACCTTCATGGAACCCTGAGATACCAGAAATGATTTTTAAACTGGACAAATAAGACCTCTTTTTATTTGTTTTATTCATACTAAAATTAAGAAATTTCTTTCTTGAAAAAAGTCTAATTTCTTATCGATTAACTTTCATGTTTATATCACTATATAGTGAATATTTACCTCTCTGATTTATCAGAGAAGCCTGCTGAGCTTGTTAAGGCACAACAGTAGAGTGCGAATCAGCTCTGCACCGACTGCTGTTTCATCTTTGTCTGAGTATTTATGTGCTGCTGCTGCTAATGCTTAACACACACACACCACCAGCTGAACTTCCGAGAGAGAGAGGCACTCACACAAATGCACACACACTTGGACTTACAAGGACGCGAAAATCTATTTCCTAACCCGTCTCTCACACTCACGACGACACGTCCAGGCTGAGTACTTTCTCCTAACCTCATTCAAACCCAAACTGATGTGAGGCTACCCTACTTTGCAGTACCTTCAGTCTCAAACCCAGAAACTGTAACCTTTTTTTACAAGGACTAAAGTACAAAACACACACATCACACACTGCTGTTTCAGCAAGAACTCGGGCCTGCTGCTGAGAACGAGGGCTTATGACTGACTGCAGTTTACCTCCGTTCCTGCTGATTCAGCAGAATGTGAAGGTGAGTGTTAACTCCCTGCAATGGGTTGACAAACTCACATGCCACAGCGGTGTCTCTAACATGGCACTGTAGGAGGATTAAAAGGATGGCAGCTGGCTCGGGAAACCATGTGTTCAACACCAGCTCCACACCAGAGTATGCTGAGCCACACATAGCCTTTTCTTGTTTAATCACAGTGAGTCAGTGGAGGATCTGAGAGCAATGGAGCCAGACAGGTGTGAGAGCAAGATAACCGAATGTCAGGGTTTTTTCTTCAGGAGGATCAGGAGATTCAGTTCCGACCAGAGTTCGCCTATTTCCATTTTGAGTTTGCTTATTTCTTCCTAAACTAAAAGGTATTTTAAACATTTTTTGATACAGGAAATAATCCTGCAGAACTTGTTTTATAATATGTCTATTTGTACCACATACTAGCCTAGCCATTAAATAATGTGTGTGCTTCATTTAGAGGGAGGGAATAGACAATGTAAGTCTCTGTTGTGGTGTCACACATTGAGGACCTACATGCACTTCCAAACATCTCATTGTAATACACAAACAAATATCACTTGTTCGATGTAATTGCAGCAATATAAGACTTTTCCACAGATATTGGTTTTATGTAACCGGTTATTGAGATAGGATTTCTGCCAACTCCTTAAATGAGCATCACTGGGTGATATTCACTGGCATTTTAGTAGTGTCAACAAATAAAATGTCAGACTGCTTTAGCGAATGGATTGAAGTGGGAATGACAGCAGCCCTGATCCACACAGAGAGGTGCTCTTAAAGCCACTTGAAAGGAGCAAAAGACTGCATTACATAAACTACGTCAAAGACACGTGGAGGGATGTAATTTATTAATACTGATCGTTGCAGGTGGGAGGGAGCACTTTCATTGCTACCCCTTTCTCACTCTCTTCCCCCCACCCCCTCATCCTGCATCTCTGCAGTGTCTGAGGTCACTGAACCAAACATTACATAACGTCGAGATCACTCACTTTGGATCACTTCATGCATCATTTTGACTCCTGTAAAAGTGTCCTACTGAAGTGAAGTGCTAATATGCATGCCTGTAACAACAAGGGTGAGGAAGGATTGGATCGAGGTAGAGTGTCAAAGAGAGGTAAAGATGATGTGCAAGCAAAAAAAAGGCAGAGCTGAGGAGGAAATATGTTCAGGGAACTGACAGACTGTTGAGCTATTACATAAAGGGATTGATTGAGGGCAGCTGTCTCTCCCTTTCTCTCCCCACTGATGGAGTTCCTCTTCCCATTTATACCATGTCACTTTCTCCATAAAGCATCATTTTGCTTTGAATGACTCTTTCCCTTTCCAAGTGTTTTTCCTTTCCATAATTGATCATAGTGTACATTTATATGCAAATGTGTCTCAACTTTTTCATTCTTCCTCCCTACTTTGACTGTACATGTTTAAGCATTCATACATGACTGTTGTAAATCTAATGGGATTGATGAAATGCACATCATCTTGCGCTTGAATGTAAACAAAGTGTTTGTCAAAGGAATATTACGGCTGTCTAGCCATGGCATCCTAGCAGACGTTAAACCGATGGCACGACATTTTCATGTATAAAAGACGTACAAAAGTGCATTTTGCATGATAGGTCCCCTTTAAAATTAACAAATGCTTACCATCAGATAGTTATTTTAGATTCAATCTATTTCCTCTAACAAGTCACTTTTGGAACAGGCGTGAAGTCTAGGTGACTAAACAGGTGACTAAACAAATGTAATTAGATTTCTCTTGGCCATCCAGGACCAGTTTTACTCTCCCTCGCAGCTAAATGAATTCAAAGTCAGTAAAGCGCAGTAACAGGAAGAGATAAATCAAACCGCCCCTGACAACAAAGAGGAAGCAAAGCCCAGAGGTGGATCCAGAGGTGTGACACATGATCGCAAAGCTGATTTTGATTGATGTCATCTGTGTATACACGTGTGTGCACAAACAATATTTCAACTCCTTTTAGAGCCGTAATGATGTGCAGCCATCTGAAACTTCAGGATCATTCACTCTTGCAGTAATACACATTGTTTTTTGTCACTTCTTCTTGAGCCTTGAGCCAGAAGCAGGGGACTTTTTCCCCAGGCTTCGTGCACTTGGTTGATAAACAACTCTACCTCACAGTTACATAAGCCTTCTGTTTTGGTACAAGTTGAATTTCATGTTGCTTGGGGAAAACCTTCTCATTTATTATGCACAGAGAGAACATAGTGTATTTATTTTAGTCCTGTTACGATAAGTAAGCACACAAATAGTAGAGATGGGGGGAAAGAATAAGAGACAAACAGGGATTGACCGTAAGTGTTTTCTTGGTTTGGTCTTGCATACAATATCAGCTCTCCATTTACCTCCCACTAACTCGTGTTTTCTGTGCCTTGACAGAGTCTACTGTAACCCGGGGAAGCTGTGGGTCCCACTGTTCAATTTAAAATAACTATTTCTGAATAAACACCAATATATAACCAAAACTCCTCACTATATTATTTAATTTCACTCTACTGAAAAAGGTATTGTACTGTATTCTACACCTACACCCAATCATTTCTGGTAGGGCGTCTACACATATAGTAATGTTTCTTATTTTTCCTTGTTGTACCCTTAATTTAAATGATGTACTGGAAAGTGAATTAGCTTCTTTAATTAAGTGTTATTAGGACTTTGAGTACTCACCCTTTTTTTTAACAAGAGATACAGTTTGAATTCCGAGCAGCAAGAAACAAGATTACATTTTTCAGAGTTGTATGATTCACAACTTAATAATCTTCTTATTGCATACTAAGGATTTGTGTTCAAATCTTCTGACACTTCCATTGCAGAGGGTGTACAATCCTGACCAAGCAATTCCCTCTTGTGGTATTGAACTCTACCAAAAATGTGTTGTTGACATGATTCACAATGTCATTCTCTAGTCTACACTGTCTAGACTTTTGAACACACAACACGTTGAATATTGCAAGAAATGTTCCTCTGAATAAAACTGTAGAAAAAGAGATGAGAATAATGTTACATTTAAAACCATAATAACACCTAAGAATTGACATTTCACTGATTCTATAGAAAAAAGAAAAATAGTGATATTACTCCCCAGACTGCGAGGAGAAAAGGCACAAACACAACAAATAATAATAAATGTGCATGTTATTATTATGTTAAAACAAAGCATTGCTGCCACATATTTATTTATGAGTTAACAGGTACAAGGAAATACACTCAAAAAACTGACTTTTTGGTGTAGTAAAATATATGTAATTAACTGTCGTACTTTTTACATGGTAATATCAAGATTCACAAAGAACTAGAATTTCTTAAGTAACATTTTAAATGTATACACCTTTTATTCATGTAATACATTTACAGTGTGGGAGGAGTACGTTTTATTATATATTTACTCATACTATTTAAATGATTTATAGTCACTGCTCATAAACCTTAAAATACTAAGTAAATGTTAATCTAAAACCATAGTAGCTGTTTGAATCCGCGCATGCGTCTTGACAAGACAAGATACCCGCGTTTTTGGACGACGGTGCAGTTGGGTTTGCAGTTGCACATTTGAAGGCTGTTGGAGGAGCTGCATGGCTGGAAAAAGAAGTGTTGGTAAGTTATTGTCTCTCTGTTTAAGACTTATGATAATATATGTGTCTTTGTGCATAATAGCCTGATTCTTGTTTGCTTGAACCATGTTAACGTTTCTGTGCATTAGTTCACAAAGTTGAGAGATTATGTTTTAGATATGTTACGTGCTGTTAGCTAGCTAACCTTAACTGTAATTTACCAGATAATTAAAAAAAACACTCACATGCATCTAAAGAAGGTTCCACGTTTTATTTCACGTCTATAAAACTAAGGGCATAACAGTTGGAATAGCATTGTCAAAAGCAGAGGAGAGGAAAAGTAATGTTAGCTGAGTTAGCGTTAGCCGCAGTTTTCCAAAATTTACAGTAAACACACACACGGCTTAAAATGTCTTATAATTATATTGTTGTTGTTTTTTTTACAGTAAGTTAAAGTATTTTTTCTGCAGTTTTAGACCTGTGAGTTAGTGCATCACTAATTATAATCGAGTGATATAATACATATTATTGTCAAATGAGCCATTCTGCATAATGAGTACTTTTTACTTTAAGTTTATTTTGATACTAATACTTTTGAATTTTTACTTAAGTAAGGTTGTGAATGCATGACTTTTACTTGTAACAGAGTAAATACTCTGTTATAAATATACACTGTGGTATTGCTACTTTTACTTTAGTAAAATATCCACATACTGTTTCCACCAATTGTTTAATTTTTTTTCTTCAAATATTCAATCAAGTCTAATTAAGTGGAAATGTTATATTCACGAAGTTCATCTGTCTTATTTACATATCTGTCTATCAACAGGAAGCATAGCAGTACAGTAGTGAGTCAGTGGAGTCTAATTGGAGTGATTGCTCAGGCAAGTAGAGGGATATATTATTACTGTTATTCTTCACTGCGAAATGTAATATAAAATTGTGGATAAATGTTTAAACCATTGTTTTAATATTACAAATTATGTCTGTTCATTTACAGAGTGGCCTTACTTTTAAGTGGAGCGGCTGGAGCCAGTTGAGGTCTAGGGAGGAAGACAGTTGACAGATTTCCAAGCTGGTCTCACCAGGGAGAACATGTAGGACTCTTTATATTATGAGATGGTCATGCAAACATTGCAACTTCACGACATCAAAACGTTTACAGCTCATAAAGCATTATAGATTGAATCATCTACACAGCGGTCAAGGCCGGTCAATACCATGCTTGTACTCAGATTGTCCTTGTTCATTTAAAAGTTGGAGTGCTCTTCACACACATTTGTCTAGATACGGTACACAAACTGAGCAATTAGGGCAAATTCTTTCATTTTCATGTCTTGTATGTAACTTTTTCTCGGACTGGATGGGATTAAGCTGACCCCAAAAGTACTGTCACGGCCCAAACTGTGTCCCTGTGTGTCCCTGTTTGTTCCCCTGTGTGTGTGGAGGGGGTGTGGTTTCCCTTGCAGGCAGCAGCCTGATTGCACTCACCTGGCCGACCGGCTCAGCTGTCCCTCATCAATCCAATCAAGACACAGCATATCTACTCCAGTCTCCCAGCAACTCACCGCCAGATTGTTTTCTACACCAGTGGTATTGCATCCTCCTGGCTGCTCAATTCAGTTATCCTGTCTGCGTGTTATTCTGTACTTTTTTGTAATTAGTTTCTCCTTGTGCTTCCAGTGCGATCCCTCAGCCCTCAGCCATCGGCCACCAGAGCTTCCAGCCAACCTGCCTGCTTCTTCCTTCACCATACCTGCCTGCCCTGTTCTCAGTCCAGCCTGAACTGCCTACCTCCACTCCGGACCTCCATAGTCTCCAAACCTGCCTGAGTCTCCGAACAATAAACCATTTAAACATCTTCAGTCATTGCCTGCGCCTGGGTCCTGTTTAAAACATAATCCTAACAAGTACAAGCTTTGAAGGTGAACCTGCTGCCTTAAAGACATGGAAAATGTGTTCTTCATATGTACCTTCCACTGTCCATGTTGCAATTGCTCAGTTTCAGGGAGCTGTATCAATCTCTGTCTCCCTCTTTCTCTCTCTCACACGGATTACAGTTGTTGCCGTCTATTCATATTCTGTTATATGTTTTTTCCCCCTCCTTAGGTAAAGAAACGTTTGTATTGAATGTTTAAAAAGCACCACTCCAAATCTATGATGGAGTAGATTTTGTATTTTTTGATAAGTTAATGTTAATATAATGTTAATGTTGCATGCAGTTATTATAATGTTAATGTTGTCGGTTAATAGTGATTGAATTGTTGACAAAATAAAGTTTAATTGTATTGTATTTTAGTTGTGTGATTTGTGCTCAATGTATATTAAATGCATAGATTATTACATTTATTAGGTAACATTTTTCAAAAGTAAATGAGTAACAATTACGTAATTAAAGTGAGTAATATAACTTCAAACAAATGAGTAATTCAACATTTTAAACAGAAAAAATATGATAAAATCTACTTATTTACTTCATAACAGTAACTATTACAGATATATAATATTTACTTAATAATTTGATAACAGTGATGTTCCTGTCCATGAAGAAAATAATTAGACTTTACTTAATTAGTTCAAATAAATATAACGTGTAACTTAAACATTAAGTAAGATTTACTTAATATTTTCACAAATGTTACGTCTGGTGATAAGTACATTTTACTTGATACTGGAAAGTAAGTTCTACTTGATATTACAGCAGTAAAATATACTTAGAAAAAGTAAGTGCAAATACTTGCTAAGATTTAATCAAGTAAATCCTACAAGTTGTTTCTTTGAGTGTAGGTAGAACACTGAAATGTCAACACAATGAAAAATAATGGCACTGCCGTCTGGCTGTGTGAAAACTCCAGCTGTATGCTAGTTCGGGTTATCTTTAAGAATGACAATTAATGGATTTTTAAAGGTTAACAATAATAATGCTTACACAATAGCACATGCAATTATGTTTGTATATGAAACTTACTTACTTTATCATCTTTCGGTAAAGCAGTTTCCAGGATTTTCTTTTTTACAAACTTCCCTTTTTACAGTGTTGACAACAAACACTTCTACAACACAACAAAATAGCGTCTAATGCCAGGGCTCCAATTATTCACATAACTTAAATGAGAATTAGTAGTTGATATTATATTCATTCTGATCAAAGATTGAAATGGTCTATTTAGAGCAGTTTGTATTCAGGTCTATTAACATCAAAGGCAGTTTTGTGCACACCTATCCAAAGTGCTGCGCAGCATACAGAGTAAACAGTTCAATAACCACGACAAATAACCAGGATAATGTAAGGCCTAGTCGTGTAGCCCTCTTTCATTCAAAGTGTGGCTGTGGAGCATTAGGACTGAATGAAATGCCAATGTATTTCTGGCTCAGAATACAAAACCTGATCTATAGTGATGTCAGGGGAAAGGTGCTCATCGGGGCTCATGGACACGCTTCCCCTCACAGCTGGAGGCACCCAGGAGAGAAGAAGACTGCACAGTATGGGTGCAGATCAGAGGGAGAGGTGAACTAAAACAAGAGCCACCTGTATCTGTGTTTGTCGGAAATTATTTCATGTTTGCATGCCCTGTCCTGCACAAATTCATAAACACACACACAAATAGACACCTGCATGATGTTGAAATACAAACAAACACAAGTGAGTCTTCATCAGTAGCACTCATTTAAATATATATAAATGAATTAAAGTGCTGATGGGAAAGGAGGGAAGAGATGAACCGTTAAGACACACTGAGCCTTAATGTATGGATCTGCACTCTGTAGCTAGATTCAAAGTGTACGAATGTGTGTTTGTGTCATGAAAATATGATGCTATGATATTTTTCAAAATGTTTCTCTCTGTTGTAATCTGTACAAATATACTTTTTTCCACTAAGGTTTAGAAGAAAATGTTCAGTCCATGTTTCTTATAACATTTCCAAGGACGAGGTCAAGACCTTTATTGTGAGGTGTTTTTGTGGATGAATCACCACACAGGCACAGCCTCGGCAGAGTGTCAGGACCTCACTGCTCCTTCGGTCTACAAGCAGACAAACAGAGGCCAGCCAGTGGCACGAGAACAAAGTGTGAACCCACGGCATCTAATGTAGGTGCGGTGACTCTCACTCGGGAGTGTCTGTCAAATAAAAGGGCCATGAAAGAGGGAACCCACAGAAATAAAGCAGTGGAAACCAGTTACAGTGAAATGAATGTAAATGACTTAATCATACTTCTACAGGTCACTTTGCCCTTGTTTCACTTTGAGTCGGTATGGAGGGTACTTTAAATAAAAGGATGCAGTACTTCTAATGATATGTTTCAACGGCTAAGCACACACTTGTCACGCTGAATTAAAAAAAAGGTTACAGCACATGGCCAAGAAACGGTCTTTCTCCTAGCAGGACAAATCAAGTCTCTGTATTTTCTGATTTTGGAATTAATATTCACAAAGTCTACCCGCACAAAGAAAACTATAGAAGTGAACTAAAGAACCATGGGAGATGTAGACATACATGTAAATGTTAGGCTTACGTCACAACAGCTGCAGAAGGTTCTCACTCACATGATATTTACAGGCAGTCAGCCAATTATATTTTACTATGAGAGCCTGGCCATGACCTCTGTTCCTACAATAGCCAACATAAAATGTGTATGTACATGTGCTTGTGAATACTAAGCGTCTTTGTGTGAATGCATGTGCAGTGTGTACTACGCTACACAAAATGATTTTGGACAGAAGGTCTTTGGTTTGTTTACAGTGACAAGAACATTAAGGCAAAGATCATTTTGCGATTAGGGGAATAAAAAAAAGAAGAGTAGAGCTGAAATCAGCCTTAGGAAAAATTCACATTACTGCAATTAGAACACAGTGTGGAGAACAGCGAGAATCTCCAAATCACTGGGGTCTGCTGACAAAAGCAACAGACGCTAGAGGGAGGGAGAAGAGGACCCATGCTGCTGGCCACCTGCATCCATGGCACCATCTAACTGCCTGGGCTGTTGAGTCAGAGAAACTACGCAGTAACAAATACACAGGAAGAAAAATAACTCTGACAGAAACTTTGTGAAGAATTGGAACTTTATTCCAAAAGATAAGAGGGTTTTAATGGCTTTGAATTTGTGTTGTAAGGAACAAATGCTTGAGTTAATCAGTTAAATCAAAGATGATGATTGCACTGATTACAGAGGGGCAGGTCCACTTGATGGAAATGTTGTCCTTATGTTTTTTTATAGATACTCGAGAATTACTTGAAGCTGCTTAAAAGAGAGAACATGTTTCTGGGAATGTATTTATGATGGTATCTGTACCTGTCTATCCTATATCTGGATGTTCAAATTCAGAGAGGCTGCATTAATGCATATGATCCAAGAGTGTGTGAGAAGACGTTCCTTTGTAATGTTGAGGCACACAACTTTTGCCGTCACTGCCCTATATTCAACAGCTGTGCACCAGATTTTCAGGTCTATCATGGGTCATTACACATACACACACACACACACACACACACACACACACACACACACACACACACACAACACACACACACACACACACACACACACACACACACACACACACACACACACACACACACACACACACACACACACACCACACACACACACACACACACACACACACACACACACACACACACACACGAGAAGCCAAAGAGCGTTCTAATCAGTTGGGAGCTGCTGATGTTCCTATAGCAACAAGGGACACTTGTACCTGTGATTCTGGCTTGTAGACTGCGTATCTGTGAATACATGCATCACACTTCCACATACTGTGGAAGGGTATGGACATACAGTACATGATCGTGGGTGTGTGTCATGATCAATTCATCAAACTCCCGATATGCTGCATCTCTGCAGGCTTCACAAAGTACCAAGAACACGGCTGGTAAACTGTGAGGCAGCCCTTTGACATGCTGTGGCTTTGACACAGTATATTTACAGCCCCTTGTGAGAAGGTTCATGGCAGAGAAATTCATATGTTAATGTAATTGCATCTTGGTGAAGACCAGGTTGTTAGATAATTGGGTCTTTGCCACTGGAGTTGGAGGGAACATCTCCTAATTACACTTTGAAAGCGAAGCCCTTTCACAGGAGCAGACGGATATTATGCGGCTCATCGACTGAATCGGTTGAAGCCCTTGCTTGAAGTTGCTAACGGAAACATTTCTATTGGTGGCACACACAAATGTTCCCCACCCCCAAACAGAATTAAAGAGTGCAACACTAATTTGTGACTGCATCTGTGTTCATTCAAAGGATGGGAGAGATTTCAAATTGAAACCTTTTTAGAGCTTGCAAAGTGTGAAGCTGAACCTGGACTTATGACTCTCTGAGTAAATGAACATAAACAGATGTCTTTCAGATGCATTTGCATTTGTTCTTGAACAGATTGGGGAAAGCAGACTACAAGAACTCAAGACATCAATTTCACCCTGGTGAATTCATAACAAACACAAGATGGTTTAAAGTGGACCTATCATGCTATATTTGAATAATATAGTGTAGGACCATACCTATATAAGGCATATTTATACTTTTTTTTTTTCAAAATACCAAACAGATCATGCATTTTAGCCATGCCTCACTTCGCTCAATTTGAAAAATGTTAACTCTGTTTTTGCAAGGGCTGATTCTGTGAGAACAGCACCATCTACTGGCCTGGCATATGTACTACAGCGTCTCCAGCGCTTTCGAACGGCAATGGCCGTGGCTGTCTCCTCCTGATTGGTGGAGTTGGCCCAATAGCCGTAGTGCCACTGTCCTGACGTCAGGACAGTGTTCAAATCTGGATCAGTTTTTATCAGATCCGTTGCAGCCCCTTTTTTAGAGATTTGGGTATGGAGGAAAATAGAGAGGGTTGTGTTTTCTGACACTTGGTGAGTTCCCTGGAACACCGGGGACACATATTCATGTATAAAAGACGTACAAAAGTGCATTTTGCATGATAGGTCCCCTTTAAGCCATATTGGGGACAATAACAAGATTAAAACCAGTTTTTCAGTTCCTTGAAGAATAAGTTATTTTCCTATTACTTACCAGTACTACAGAAGCACTTGTTGTATTTGATGCATAATTACTGTTTACTAAATTTAAACCTGTGGGATTTGTTTATAATGTTAACACAAGATTAAAGGAACAGTATGAGATTGAATATGAATGTTATTTACCAACCACCTTTGGGGGAATCAGTTCAATTTCTTTATCAAAGTAACTGATATATGTCACTCCCGATTATCATATAATCTGTCTGATCACATATACAGTCCATAACCAATAAGTATGCACAATGATATGTTTTGATCACATTATGGTGCGGCATGTCCAGCTGGTCCCCTTCTCATGCTGCGTCTCTCGTACCACCTGTCCCATAACTCTACTGACACATTCACAATGTGTCAGCACAGCTTCTATTCTCAGTAGCCATTGTTTCTCCTTGTTTAGACAGGATGTTGACAGTAAGTAGGGTTTAGGCAAAAAGGAAGAGAGGTGGTGGGGTACAGGGAGAAATGGACAGGCGATAATAAAGAGCTTCCTGTTCTGATTAGGTAAATGATGATGATGAAGATGTGGACCCATCACCCATCTGCAACACAAGAGTATTAGGACCCAAACATCTAGCAGAATCCAGTTGGACTGATCAGTAGGATAGGAAAGAACAATATTTCAATTATAAAAAGGATTTTTAAGGAAGTTAAGGTCGATGGATGGTGATCAACAAACTATTGGATTGAACACAGGAGAAAGCTGTTCAGTTCCTGTTCTAAACTGACAGTCAATGTTGGGTTAACAGACTTTTCCAGAACGTTGGCCAAGTGTTTATTACTCTAACCGTGACTATGAAGGTCCTGTAACCTTAACCTTCAAATATTCTGTATTTGTAGTGTCTAGTAGAATAGATTAAGTATCTATTCTACTAGATACAGCAAAAATAAATAATGCATCTATGAGGCTGCTTTTTTATTCGTGTGTGTGCGTGTGCGTGTGTGTGTGTGTGTGTGTGTGTGTGTGTGTGTGTGTGTGTGTGTGTGTATGGGACCATTAAAAGGTGTAACTGCTCTCCCTAACCCCACAGGACCACTGTTTGAAGCTCAGTGCTGCAGTGTGTGGAGCACAGCTAGTGGCAGCAGTAAAAGGGCACAACAGATGTCGAGCAGTACTATAGTGCGGGATGTAGGAAGAATCACTGGCGGGAAAAGAGATGTAGGGTCATTAACAAGTGAATGTGTGAATGTATCATAGATTCATGCATGCTGTTTCTGCAATACATTATTAACATATATTGCGTTATATGAAAAGCATATTCTCTTTCCATTGTAGTTTCCCCCAACAAACATGCATCAGTTTATGTTCTTTTCATTGCTTCTTTCACTTGGTTGATCTCATTGGTGATCCCCTGTCCCTTTTGAATATTTCATTATTTGCTTTAAATCATAAATGTTATTGTCCGGTCCTCTGACCAACAGCTTGTGAGTCCGCCATTTGTATTACTATCCTTAAGGCTTTCATTTTCATTAGATAAAAAAGATCCCAAGCTCGATGTAACTTTCCTCAGCACCTTATTGTCTTGTGAGAACGCCAACTAAAAGGGATCATTCACCAAATTCTAACATTATTGGTACTACTGATTGGATAATTTGTCAATAATCATCCCCGAGGCGTGACACTCTTAGGTTTGCACTGTACCCTCGGTGAGTGTTTGAGGCAGCTCAATTTGTTTCTAAACCCTTTCATTGACTTGCTTTGCTTGTGTGTGAGCCAGTCATTACACTTGTTTGTTTTTTGGCTCTACCAAATGCATCCCTGTGTTTGACTGCTATTCCTCCCTTGAGCTACTGTGTTCCCTTCAATACTAATGGATGCTTTAAGTCGTACTTGGACAAATGACATGTTTTAATGTTTAAGCCTGTATAATGGTTGACTCTCCTTCTTCTATTTCATCTGTCGACTCGCAGGTTCCCACAACCTTCAGTCGCCTGACCAACTGTTCCTGCACAACTGCTCTTAGTTTTTAGTCCTTAGCTCTCTACTATAAATAGAAAACTCTTGAACCTATGGTCTCTCTATACGATCTTTAATATGGCTACGAAGCCATTGTAGTAGGGTCAATTATTCTTGCTTGTCAATGTGAGTAAGTAACCTTGTTGCCACATGTTTTTTCAGTTAATTGCCACAATAACCTACAGATAAATAACAAAACTGACCGATCACTATCAGTAACAACCAAGGGTGAAGTGTCACACAGCCACATAGAATAAATTGTCTAACACAGAAAGCCACTAGTACAACATGTGACTGGAAAACTCAGCTCAGTGATGGTAGGCTGACCTTTACGGTGGACCAGCTATTCTTATTTTAGTGACAAGCTGCTCACTAGTTCTGACCCCCCACCAGACCTACAACAACAGGAGGTCTCTTCTTATTTTTCATTAAAAAATAATACATTATCTTTCATTTAAGTTTACTTTAAGTTTGTGAGTTCATGTAAGTGTAACTCATATGTATTAAATAAGCATTAGGATCTCGACACAGAACAATTGCAGCCCCTAAAAGGAATCAAAAACAGACATTGTGATATCAAATTATTGTTCAGAGAATTTACATAATATTGTATTATGATAAAACTGTATTCAAACAGCTATAGGCCTACAGCTTCATCATGGATCACATCATGGAGCGGTTATGTCAGAAGGGCTCTTTACTCGTCAAAGGTTTTTAATGAAGTTCTAAGGCCAATGTGATAAGTAGCTTAAACCCTAGCACTGCCTGTAAGCTCCCTTTTAATGAGGAAGAAAGGCCTATGTACTGCCTTATTAAGCGCTGATGGCAAGCAGACACCTCCCCTGTCTTTCAACTAAGCACTGATGATGTTCCTGTTCCCTCTTCTCATTCTCCAAAGCTCATTACTCAGGAGCCAATCAAGAAAAAGGTGATAGTAACTCTGCTCAGGTGCAGAGAATACACTCTCTATTCTTTAAGCAGTGAATGGTTAATTAATTGCAGAGGAAACTGCATGGTAATTGATGAGGCAGTAAAAGCTCTGCTCAGTGCATTCTGAAATTGAATGCACAAATAAATCTTCTAAGCTTCATGCAAGACTTGTTTTATGGGGCACTGAAGATGTAATCAGAAAAAAAGTCTTGCATAGTAATATATCGTCAACGAGTTGTAGTGTACTGGCTTTGAGGCATATAGAAATAACTTCAAAATAAAATATAAACAACTAAAATAGTGAACACGTATTAACTATATAGGTAACAGCACAAAAAGGGCTATAGGGCCAAACCAGAAGTTGTGTTTAAAACAATTTGTTCATCTAAGATTTAAAAGGATCTTCATTCTTATAGGTTTTCTTGCTGGGAGTAGGTTGAAAAGATCACTACCATTTGTATGTCTTTATATTAAATATGTAGCCGGAGCAAGCAGTGGCTAGCTAGGTTAGCTTAAACAGGAAATGGGGAAACAGCAAATGTGGCTCTGTCAAAAGGTGACCAAATCTACCTACCAGCATGTCTAATTCTCACCAATTAAAATGTTTTATTTTGTTTGTTAAATCAGTGAGAAAAACAACATGTTAAAAAAAGACAATTTAATGTTTAATGAGGTGTAGCCTACTGATGTGTGAGTATGAGGTGGGAGCAGTTGCCAGGCAACCGGTAGAAACTCTAGGAAGTTACAGCTCCCGATATAGCGCGTTTATTAGTGAGCTATATGTGCTGGTAGGCAGGTTTTATTACCGTTGAGCAGACACGGTTAACTGTTGTCCCCTGTTCCCAGGTTTTCTGTAAAGCTAAGCTATGTTATAGCACGTGGGTATCAATTTTATTGTCACGTGTGAATGTCAAATCCTGAAACTGCCGTGATAGCGAGTCATCGGCCCGCAAATCAATTCAAAAGGCGAAATCATGCTGTAGGCAGACTCAGACAATTACCACAGTCCATCAATCAAGCTCTCAACAAACTCTCTCTCCCTGGCACATCTCTCTGCGTCTGGCAGATAATCTTAGTGAGCGTGCTCCTTTCCATCTGGTGTGCGTGTGCGCGAGCCAAGTCACAGTCTGACTGCGCAACGAGCTCTTCGGGGAACAAAGAAACACTCTTCTAGTTACTCAGAGCACAGGGTCTCCTCTCTGGGGACGTACACAAGATCCTAGACGTCTCAGTATGCAGGCAGATATGGAAACCCCTGGAGACTGACCTTACACTGACTGGCTGCTTTCACCTTAATCAGAACAAGAGTCTGTCTGTCATGCTGCAGGAGAACATCTAAAACTAAAAGAAAGCTTGTACATCCCTTCAGTGATTTTTTCAAAGAAGTCCCTATATAATTAGATTTATTTTTTAGGATTAACACAACTGACAAAGACCTTTCAACTAGAAATGGCTGAGAAAATACATTATGAGAAGTGACATGTTTTGATGGAGTGATGGACTGTTTGTATTCTTTCTGTAGCATTTGACTGACATGACCACAAAGGATGTCAGTATTTGGGTTTGTATGCTACGTTGACACTGTGACAGATACGTCCCCTTGGCTTTGTTATCCTATGAAAGAGAATGAAATGTTTTGATCCAAGGTTTTTCTAATGTTCAAACTGATGTGGGAACTTGGACACAATGTTCAAACTGTACAACAGAGACGCCTGACTAAAGAATATGTAGCTCTGAGCAAAACATGCTTTAATATCCAGACTGTATATTATTCAAATTGATGGGTTTGCTATGCAATGTAACTCCAGGAAGCATTCCAATACACACAGGTACACACTAAACGAGTGTAACAAAATAACAAAACACTATGCAATATTTATGTTGTGTGATACCGTACATTTTATAACTTTTTAGTCAATAGAAAACATGGACAAATGTGTGGCAGACAGTATGTTTGTGTTGGATGTAACAGGAAGTGTGATTGTTGAAATCCAGATCCCATTGTTCTTATTGTAGAAATAGTATTGTTTTACTCAGATAGTATGCATAACGGAGTGTGTTCTTTAAACATGATACATTTCCTAATATCAGATTCACAATGTTTTGTGATAGAGTGTGTCTTTTTTCACTAGTACATATCCCTACAGTACACTAAACACACTCTAAAGTGAGGGTTCAATGAATGTCATCATCAAACAGCATCATATGCCTGTTTAACTAAAACAATAACAACAGTGTATGGTTAAATGTTTGGCTTTACAGAATAGTTTGAAGCTTAATTCATAACGTTGACATTCCATTTTTGCATTTCTACTACAGCTATTTTTTTGTTTTAGTGTAATAGTCACTTGACTAGCACTTATAAGATCATCATGACAGCGTCTCAAATTTGTTTTCTCAGCAGTGCTTGAACTTAATGGCGTCCTGAAGAAGCCTGAATAATTATATTGGTGATACAATTCCTAAGAAGACTTGTCATATCCTTGTTCAACAAAGCTGTACACTTCTCCGACAGACTGATATTTATCTGAAAAGGACCTTTTTTTACCTCTTGCTGAAGAGACTCTGATTCGTGACTGTAATGATGTGTCGAGTGAGCAATACATATCATTTAACTGGGACACCAAAAGCACTAAATGAATCATTCCTTATCATGATGTCTGGTATACTGACTGTGAAATTAAGATTTGTTTTATCATGCATCTTATTTTCACAGGAACACATAGCAGTAGAATGAGCAATCTGCGCCTGTCCAGATGACAGCAACTATATTACAGATAAAGACCCCTTTTAAATGTCCTTGGTTGGTCCTGCGTTAATTAAAATGTAATATTTATTTAAACACTCCTGAGATCATATCTGTCTCTCTCACACACACACACACATGTGTCTTGTTGTGAGCGGGTATCTACTTGCAGGATGCAAAAATAAATCGATAAAAAAAAAGTTGAATTGTCATTTTAATGACAGAATAAAAGATTAGGTTGGATGGCATCATTATTATTAAAACCACAGCTGTGATAGCCTTTAGCTGGCCAAAAAGGACAACAGTGTCTTCAATCACTACTGGAGTGAAGCCAAGGAGAATAATCAATCAGCCCTAGGACACGATGTGATGAAGCAGCGTCCTGGTAATTACAAACATAAAACTCACAGAAACAAAGCAGGACGACAGAGCAAGATAAGGATCACTTAACTTCAGGAGAGGCTGTTCAAGTCCGCTTTCTAAAGTAAAAATACAGATTTGACCTAAGAACACAACAAAGAAGGGGCATGGCTCGACTGCAGTGATGGATTGTATCTTCACAAACAGCACCGCTGAATCAAATATAATGTACCTATGGAACTCTATGAACCACTATGATAACAAATGCATTGAGTCCCTTTAAGTTGCAGCTCATGACACGTCATAGACTGGGTTAAATGGTGTGTAAAACCTTTATGACAGTGAATTTCAATAAAACCCTTCAGCTGGAACATCTGTTGGTTGGTGCAGACGTAAAACACAAAGAAAGCTTAACACTAAAACAAGAAGAAATTAAGAATCAAATATATACAGACCAACTAAGCTGAGAGCTGAATGTAAAGGAAGTATTGCATCTTATTTGCATCTTGAACTGTCCAAACACAGCAGCTATAATAATCGTGAGGCTGTTTTCTGTGTCACTGTGACCTGAGGGCAGCTTCAGCCACCAGATGCTTCTCTCCCTCATCCCTTTTTTTCACTTTAACACAAACACTGCATCAATATGTCTTCAAACGATATAAGAAAACTGTATTTCATTTGCATTTCTGTCATTCAGCTCTGAGACACAATTAAAGACACGCCTCAATTCCTGCATTAAAAACATGTACAAGGAACCAGACAAAGGAGTACATAATACTAACAAACTAAATATGCAGTGTTGGTTGTGAATACACATAACAAAGTGTGTCCAAATACATTCATTTTAACAACCAATCACCAAGCATACAACTCAAACACTCAAAGTAAAAGAGAGGCATTTGTCCTTCACTACAAATCATAACACATAACTGCTGCTGTACACAAGCTCTTAAAAGACATGACCAGTGTCGGATCTAGTAACAATTTTACTTGGGGGGCCATGCTGGGGCCAGCTTTTTTATGAGAGGGGCACATTTAATACGGGACAAAAGAGACAAAAGCCGGTGTTTTAACATTTTTAGTTTTGTATATAATCACAAAAAAAAGCAACATAATTTGTTTCAGTAGTTCAAATGTTATTCAATTACATTTGAAAAACAAAATGCATTCAACTTAACGTCGGCTACTTACAGCACAACGCTACCTACAATTGTATTATCATTATAAACTCTTCTTTAGAAGGGGGCCATAAGCTCATTGTTACAGGGGCACTGGCCACCGTTGTCCTCCCCCCCAGAACCGCCCCTGGACACTTCTCCTGAACTGAAGGAGAGACAGCAGCAGCTCCCCCCGGCGGAGGCTGTCTGACCGCACCTCGGTTGTAGAGCTCAACGTGCACTTTGGTGCAAGATGAAAATCGCATGACAGACAACTTTGCAATAATCTGTTCCACTATGAATCAAACCAAACGTGCTGATCTGCACCTCTGTGTCTATTTACCACATGTATGATGACAGTTAGAAGAAAAAGCAGGTTAATAACATTAGGAAAGCCAAGAGAACTTCACCTACCTCCTCCACTGTAAGAGGCATGCAGATGCGGTACTCCTTCATCAGCATAGTCCCTGCACAAAGGTGATGTCAACACAGAGGAAGATGTACGGGTGTCGGGATTCAGTCTTGGGCGATATTGGCAAGTCAGTTATTTAATTGAAATCAATTGAAACTGAGTTTCACAAATTCACAAAATCCCTCCGCAGCTCCTGAAACTGCTCCGCTTTGTCTAGGTGAGTCTCAAAGTACAATGAGATCTTTAGGGGGCTAGAATAACCCTGCCATCAGTTGCCACTTTAAAACTACTCAAACATCTGGATAACGTCTGCAGTGTGGAAAGTGTAAAGAAATCACAACCCAAAAAATAAGTCGCTTCGAGCAACAACCGCTGATTCAAGATGCTTCTTGTAGCTGATCGCGTCCTGGACAAAGATTCAGGTTTTCAATGCTCCCTGGCTCTGCAGACATTCAGCACTGCTGGTTTAACCGAGATCACTTCAGAGTTGTTGACCACATGTACCAGCGTGTCTCCTGCCTTTCCTGACAGCTCCGTGTGGTGTATACCTGCGTCAAGTGAGCCAGAGAGACAGCATTGTACAGGAAACACTAGGATTTCAGAGTAAAAGCGTCACTATAACAGAACAGATAAAATCACTGATCTACTGTATTACTATTAATACAAATAATAGTGAAAGTGTATAACAGCCCGTTAGTTGGTATGTTTTTGTGGAGTTTTTCAATAGTGGCGTCTGCGTAAAATATTCAATCATATTTTATTTTGTAAACTATGGGAAGTTCTCCATGTGTTTGTGGCTTGTTTATCACAAGTGTGCCCCTTATAAATATAGCTTTTGCCATGAATTGCAGAGCAGGGGATTAGCTTGTGGATTTCAATTTGCAAATTAAACGAATGTTAAAACCGATTAGTGAAAAGATTATATCCATTCTTATGTTGCATTTGTATGTATCTCCCAAAACATCTGTTGAAGTAACTAAATGTGAAATGTGGCAGCAGCATGCAGCATTGTATTTATGTTTTATAATTATAATTCTGAGTTTTTCGATTATTTTGTTGTTGTTGTTTTTATCAATAAAATCAAAACAAAACCCTTTTATTAAGCTTATGAGAATGATAGAGTTTGTCCCCCATTTTCTATAGACGGTCTATCATAAAACATATAACACAGAGGGTCTATTTAAAGTCTTATTCAGTTCTTGGTTCTGGGACAGCACACAGCGTCTGGTTCTGGCCTGGGACCATCCTGGTTGTAGAGCTGACCTTGGTTCTGAACTGGAGCTGGCCTTGGTTCTGAAATCCAGCCAGAATTAAAAGTTTGTTGCTTGAGTTCTAAAAAGTCACCTTTATAAAGAGTTTATACATTTACCTACTGTAAATGGTTTTGTTTGTGTTAACAAATTGTTCCATAAAGCTTTAAAGGTTTGAGTCATAGTACAATTATTAGGTTCCCGGATTGTGAAATGTTCCCTGGCTACTGAAATCCATAATTAAATATATTTTCACTCTTTACTAACCCAACACTTGTATTGGATTTCTGGTGTTTTTCCAGAGGTCAGAGGTCAAACCCTCCAGGAGGAAGCCTTCTGATGAATGAAAAATATTTGAAGTGTCCTCGTGGAGGATGATGAACTATCAACCCAAAAGCTTTTCATGTTAATGGCATAACACTGATCTGTTTTAACATTATAAACTGTCAGGTCATGATAATTCTAGATAGCAGTCAAAACTACTTGCAGTTGTGCTAACGAGCTAAGTTAAGAGTTAGATGACACAAAGTTACCACAATGTTTTTTTTCTTCTTCATCCATCTTTCTTCAGGTGCATATTGTTTGTTTCTTTTAGTCTTCATACGTAGTCTCTTCTGACGTGTTCTCGGTAACTGTAGTTGCAGAAAACTTTTACCTGGCAATCTTGGGAGGGGACATACATTTGATTTCTATGGTTAAATCGTTCCTGTCTGTCTGCTAATACTTTGTTCAATTTATGAGACACAAACTGTAATACACACATTACGACATCATATATTTAAACCTCTATCTTGTCTTTTGTTAGTTCTGGAGCATTATTTAACACAACTGGAACATGGTTTGGCATGCAGTGCTCTATTTAAACTGCAGATAGCGCTAGAGATCTTCCTTTCATTGTTGCAACGAAGACAAGTACGTGTCTGACATAAATGATGTTTAATGTAACACTTATCAGGAGTTAACGGAGCAATTGTATATATTTGACCCCCTATGTTTGTCGAAAATAGGATAAGGCATTCCAGTCCTTGGACAAGTGGTTGCACGGTACAGTCATTATTCATTTGAGTTTTTACAAGGGTGTTCAGTAGGCTATGTGTCTCTTACTGTATGTTTCATGCTGTGCTTTTACATGGTTCTGATCAACAAAAGGTCTATGGGCATACTTTACTTTACAGCATGATTTACCAACAACAGTAAAAACATTTTTAATATTTTGAGATTTGACGGAGCAGGGTGTACTTGTACTTTTATTAGTTCTTTTATTAGAGATGTGTCTGTTGTCTGTGTTTGTTTTTAGAGTGTGTCAGGATGGATCCCTTGTCTTTTTATCTGTAAACTAATTCTACGGGTAAATAAAGAACCTGAACCTGAACAGAGTCGGTTTGTAGGCTCCACTATATGGCAACATTTTAGATGGTATAATGGTATAAAGGCTATAGGTTATACCTTCATAAAGTTGTGTGTGAAATGACTTAAAGTAAAACAATAATTCAATTAATATTGTGATTCACAGTAATAGATGATAAGCCCACATACTCAAAAATAAGACATTTAAGGATATATTCTCTTAAGATTGTTACCTATATGACTCTGGCAGTTTGGTTTTCATACCAGCTGTAGTATGCAAGGTTATTTCTCATGAAATAAGAGATGTCATAATTGAAGATGTCAGTGTTGTGGCTGCTGGGATAAGTAACACTTCCCCCTGTGCTGGAATTAAGGAAGAAAACAACAGTTCTTATGTTTTAACTCAAGAGGGTGCAAAACACCCACATGGCTTTGTGTCTGTAAATACAAAGCTGTTGCTACAGAGGCAGCACAGACCAAGAATAATATTTGATTGAGTGTATAGATGTGTACAGTACTTAAACATCTGATGCACACACCCACAAATATGAAGATCATGATGTATGTTTCGTGATTCAAACGGCCACCATTATTGAAATCATGCACACACTGAAACACCTTTTGCACATGCAGCACAGTAGCTAATGGCAGGAGTCAAAACTGTGCTAAGATGCTTAAAACCAACCGACTGTCTAATAATGAAATATGTTACATTGTTATATATGTTTTATTAGTTTGGCTCCAGTAGATACTTATTACTTTATATTTATATTTTATTCATATAATGCATTCTTAAAGCTTTGTTAAACTCTGTTAATAGTTTTACAATGCATGACATCTTATACCATGCAAGCTTTATTACATTTTACAAGTGGTTATCATTTTTTATCAGTTAAGCATTCATATTGCTTTATACTTAGCGTTTGAAAAAAGTATCTTACTTTTAAAGACAATTAGAGAAGTGCTCGTATGATCGTAACAGATTACAAATGTTACGTTTCTGAAATGGAGTAGTGTCCTATAAACATCAATAACACCTTATATGATGACTTTTTGAGTATCCAGAAGACATGATGCTAAGCTTTGTGAGTTGCCAAAGTGATGACACGTCATATAGCTATACAGACACATCTTCTCAAACAAACATACACACCAGAATCTGTTTATCCCAGACAGCATCACAGCGTCGGAAGAGACGGGAAACTGTTGCTAAGGGACATGGCTTCCTCGCCTCTTGCCGCTTAACATCATTACTTGGCCTGTTTCTCCGCTTGTACCAACGTGGGGGTTGGGCTGTCGCTGAAATTAATAATGGGTTTATTGGAGTCGTCGCTCTGGGGAAGCAAACACCGATGTTAGATGGGCGTAACAGTCCAGCTTAATGGTTGCATTACATCCAGGTGAATAGCCTGGCAGGGGGTCACGGGTGGATGTTTTTTATTGCTCTTTTGTGTTAACAGGGACTTTCTTTCTGTTATAGCAGGGGATGATTATATCCAAATTCAACATGGAACCGCTGCTTATCAGAAATACACTGTGCGGTATCAAGGATTTTTTAGTACCCATTTAAAACTACAATGTATTTGGTCCTGCTATTGCTTGGTGGGGAATGTTTTTGTTTTATATTCTGCTTTTAAATTATTCTGCTCCCTCAGGGAAAACATGACACTGGTAATCCTGACCAACCACCCTAACACACAGTTAAAGGACCCAAATAATATATTTTTTGATCCACATTAAACTTTCCACAACAGGAAAATACAGTTCCACCATCAGACCGAACAACAGTGTTTTATCATGTCATGTATGAACCAGGGGTTAAGCACCATGAGTGCCTGCATTGTGGCTCTACAGAACAATAAATGGTGTGCTGTTTTTTGGGGAGAAAACATGAATAATGCTGTTATCAGAAGTGCATGGTTTCACCCCAGGGATTAGCACACCTCATCAGCATGTGATATATTCATAGACACTATATACCAAACAGGATGTTGACAAATACACATACTCAAATAAACTTCACAGCACTTGTTCCAACACAGTTGCTTGAGGTGTGATGTCAAACCCACACCAGTGAGGGGGCAAATATCAGTAGAGAGGTGATATTAACAATTGAACAAAGTCCAAAGAGACTTTGACTTTGATGGGTATTTTGAAGTACACACTGTGTAAGGTTATCCAAATATGAATCTGGAGCCAGACAGGAGAATTATCATAAAACTGGACCTGTCCGAGGAGGCCATAAGCAGGGTAAGGGGCAGTGCATAATGAGATTGAATTTGGCTGAGGGTAAAAGATGAGGTAATGCACATCGACACGAGGCATGGCAATATGAGAAGCCTGCAGAGTTGTAGGACAGAAGATGTGTCTTGACTTTCTGTAAGTCAAAGAAGAAAAATATAGAAGAACAATATGTGGGGATCCAGCAGCACATTGTTGACCAGAGAATGTCAAGGATATCCAGCCTGTTTAAAAAATAAAAAACACTCTGTTTACTTTGATGTACGTCTCTGCTTTCTTCTTACAGGCGTGGATGTAAAGAAACTGAACACTGACTTTGATTTCTAACCTCAGCTCTTACTCTGTCTTCTTTTCTCCTTCATGCTGCTTTTGTTCCTGCAGATCCAAGGTGTATCTGTTCACCTTCCACACCTTCCTTTCATATCAAGGTTGAAAGTGTTTTTCTACACTTTTTATTCATTTTCTTCTGCTGCAATTCTTCTAATAAACACACCAATCAAGCAATGACTTCTATCTTTTCCCTCTGTCAAACATTTTCTTAGCAGCAGCTGTATTGTTGTATCATAAATGCATGATGATTACTGTGAGAAGGAGCAGTGGAGCACTCATTCACAATCAAAAATAAGAACATTGGACAGCAGAAAACACAACAACATCAGGATGCAGCATCAAGTGGCATTAAGCGTTATTTATAATTTACAAATGAACGATGAGGACATTTGATCAACACATGGCTCACAAATGCTGT